>NW_017306520.1:767780-826527 GCF_000935625.1 Nanorana parkeri | reverse complement strand
TACAGTAACTGACCTGGAGATTATTTTTTTTCCTCAGAAAATGAGGAGTTGTCGTTATACTGGCTTTGTATAAGCATGATAACAAAAGTATGTGAATGGAATCCAGTCTTGACCATGCACATTTATGGCCAGATATTTCCATTGAAAGCAGCTGGCAGCCCTTCCAAACTTTAAGATTAGGCAGCCATCATAAAAGATATTATCTATCCTGCCTGATCAAAGTGCAAGTAAACATTTGTGGAGTTGTTTCTTAATCACATACAAAACTATTCTCAGCAGGGCTGATCCCAATTGACCTAATTTACCTGGCAAGTGTGTGGATAATATTACATACACTGCTCGATTCTCGTACGAGAATCGCAGGAAATCACGCGATCGTACGAGAATCGAGCAGTGTGAACGAATACGTGCGACCGTTTCTACTGTACGGTCGCACATCTTTTGTCGAACCAGCATGCTCGAAAACCTGCCGAGAATCGTACGAATCGTACGATTGTCGGCGGGTTTCTAGCCCGCTCGTTCGACAGCTGCGGAACGGGCCGGTGTGCGCACGCGCACACTGCCCGTTCTGCATTGCGGTCATTGGAAGCCCGCCCCTCAGCAGGGCGGGCTTTCGATGATCGCAAGTATTATCTGCCTGTCCAAGATGGGCAGATCGTACAAGCTTTTAATAAGCTTACGGCCATCGCAAGACAAAAGTGTTGTAAGGTGTATGGGCACCTTAAGGGGTTTTTGGTTTTTAGATGGTTTACAACTCATTGACAGCATACGGCTACTGTATGTCATAGGCTCCAACTTTCACAGACTGTTTAATAAACATTTGACTGTGTTTGACTGCAATTTGAATATATGTCATATTATTGTCATATTGTCATGTCATATTATTGATCCTCTAATGTGGTTTATGAGAATAAGTTAGCATCTGGGTACACAACCATATATTGGCATTCATGCTTATTTATTGCAAGTGTACATTATAAATATTCTTTAGGCTTTGTTGTCAGTAGGTGCGATATGTAATATTGGGAACTAGCCACTTTTCAAGCTGCTAGAAGAGAAGGAAACAGTAAACATACAATATATTGACTCAAGCATTATACATCCATATTTTCATTTAAACATCAAGCTGTTACTGCAGCAAATAATTTGTGCCCTAAAACAAAGCAGTGATTAGCAAAACCTAGCCTACTGTCATAGCCATCCACTTAATGGCAGTTTAAAATGAGTGCAATCAGGCACCAAAAAGTAAAGCCGCTAGTGGAAAACGGGCATTTGGATCAGTATACTGATGGGTAGTAAGGAGGGCTTGCTAACAGTACATTAGAATATTATATTATCAGCTCTTCCATTGCAAAGATAAATACACACTTCTACGCTGCTCTCACTAATCACCTCTAGGAATGTGAACTGCTAACATGAAAATGAATATAAACATCTAAGTAATATTAAACAAAGTGAAATGCTTATAATCAATAACATCCCATTATTCATAACATAAAAACCACATGTACACCCACTTTAACAGCGATATTATTACTCTGTATCTCAATGTTCAAAATATTGATACAAAAAGTCTTTGCAATCAAACTTCAATGTTATCAACTTTGTAAGACATTTTCTTGTATGAACGCTCTTCCAACTACCTCCAAAGTGCTCCACCCTCAACTAAAATGCTCACTATTTCAGGTGGACCTTATCTAAAGTGATTAGAGCTGAACAAGCTCTTGTGAAATAAGGAGCATATACTGATTATTAGACACATGCGATTCATTTATTTCCGAACAAAAATTCAGACGAATTTTCCAAAATGTGAACATTCGCACACATCCGAATTTCCGAATCCCAATGCCTCCGAATGTGTCCGAATCCGAATTTCCATTTCCCAATTTTATATTCTCTCAGAATTTCATTCAAAAACTAAACTGAATTGGACATGTGACTTTTCTGGCCAATCAGATGTGTTTTTCGGTTTAATGCATCCAAATGGGTCTGAACATTAATTTTTTTAAAGCTGAGGCTTCTAGACCCGAATAGCATTTGGGATCCGAATTTCCAAATGGCATTTGGGAGCTCCCAAATGCCATTTGGATCTGGCAGCCTGAGCTTTAGTAATGTATGTATATGGCTCCCAGACCAGAATGCCATTCGGGAGCCCCTAATGCCATTCGGAAATTCGGATCCCACATGACATTCGGGTCTAGAAGATTCAGCTTTAGTATTAATATCTGTATATGGTTTTCTTTAGTATTCACAATGAATATTCGTAAACTCGTCCGAAACTAACGACAATTCCAATTTCTTCTAAATCCGAAACCCGAACCGAATTGAATTTTGGATCCGAATCCCAAAATAACGAAATATCCAAAGCAAATTTTTCCGCAGCTGATTACTACACTGCCTTGCCAAAAACGT
Source organism: Nanorana parkeri (assembly GCF_000935625.1). NCBI lineage: Eukaryota > Metazoa > Chordata > Amphibia > Anura > Dicroglossidae > Nanorana > Nanorana parkeri. The sequence continues at coordinate 824,115 of NW_017306520.1, read as the reverse complement.
CACACACTCTAATGGTAAAACCGCCTTTAGCTTTGATTATGGCATGCATTCACTGTAGCATTGTTTTGATAAACTTATGCAATGGCAATGCTTATAATCAATAACATCCCATTATTCATAACATAAAAACCACATGTACACCCACTTTAACAGCGATATCATACATATACAGTATATATTTCCATCCAGAATTGCAATATTTTTCGCCAAGATCTTGTAGTGATGATGGGACAGCTGGACCATTGCACAAAGTCTTCTCCAGCACATTCCAAAGATTCTCAATGGGGTTGAGGTCTGAACTCTGCGGTGGCCAATCTATGTTTGAAAATGATGTCTCATGCTCCCTGAATCACTCTTTCACGATTTGAGCTCAATTAATCCTGGCATTGTCCTCTTGGAATATGCCCATGCCATCAGGAAAGAAAAAATCCATTGATGGAAAAACCTGGTCATTCAGTATATTCAGGTAGGCAGCTGACCTCATTTTTTTAGAGACATAATGTTGCTGAACCTAGATATTATCCAATGAAAAGCTCTTACCTATTTGCTGAGCTAAATCTAAGTGGTGATCTTTTTTTTAGGCCAGGCAGTGTATAACTAAATAAAACAAAAGAAGAATGAGAGATACTGAAAATGAAAGGGAAAATGATGCTTTAATCCACTGGATTGCTCTGAGGTCACTATAGTTTCAAATGACTAGTTGAGTGAGATTGCAATAAGAGACTGTATTCTGAATACAAACAGGTTCTAACCCTTTCCTTACTAAATTTGTTTTTGTGTATGTTCCTATTCGAGCAAATTCCTGACAGGAAGTGAGAAAAAATCTCCCCAATGCAGACACAGAGGGCAATTAAAAGCCAGAAAGAGGAGCTAAACCTGCTCTGTCCAAAATAACAGAAAATGTTTTGGCTGTAGTTGCGTTTTAAAAGAAAGCAGTGTTCGTGCAAGATAGCTTGGTCAGGAGATGACAGCTCCCAGCACATTTGCACCATGGTTCAGGAAAGATCTACAATGGATGTACATTAAAGAGGAACTTTACCCATATCTTTGAAATAACAAAGACTTCTTTAGAAATGTTTAGTAATGACAATCTACAAACACATACTTCTAGATAATTGCAGACTTTGTATTCTTTGCATTGTTCTTTTCTTCCCATTTATCTTACAGTGGCCATTTTTACTAACAGAAGATTATTATATCTCCCTTTACTTCCTGGAACTCTGGCACTTGTGACTAGGACATGCGACAATGTATATCATCTCAGGGGAGAAAAATGCTTTTCACTGACGTCTTGTGAGATTACAGATGAGATTTCTCAGCAATACACTGTGATGCAACACTTGGGTTCAGGCTGCATCATTAATGCCATAGAAGTCCAGGAAGTGGAAACACAGTAATTGTAAGTATAATAAAAATATTTTTGCTTAACTAATGAAAGTGTATGTTACCCCAAGCATTCTTCTTAGTTATATGTGTGTATGTTTTCATGTTGTCAATGGTAACTCTAGTGTGTTCTTTATTGACTTCTTTCTATGCTTAGAAACACCTGGTGATTTAGTTAGTTCCACTTGATTCCTTATAGAGAATGTCCATGTCAAGTATGGAAGCAGATCCTTGCTGGCGATGTCAGTTTGTGTCCCTTGGATGGCTGCTAGCAGTTACAGGATTCTGTGCCGATGCATGGCGTGCTTGTATTTCTGTAGTCACAGCCCCCTGAGCAGCTCTGCTTGTGTTAAATGGCAGCAGCTCCCAGAAGGAGATTTACTGCTAAAATTGTACAGTACGCAGATGGGGAAACATACTATCCTGAGGTGTGACGTTTTTACACTGCCTGTTTGCCTTCTGCCCACTTACTATGCTGATGCAATATCATCACAGGGAGAAAGCTGGAGCCTCATTAGGATTGTAGGGCTGAGTATCCCCAGCAGAGGAGGACAAGTGGGAGGTGGCAGGTATCCCAGGAAGCACACAGGCCCATTCAAGAGAGGCAGGACAACAGTGTAATTAGACTGCAAGTGGCTTTTACACATATAGGGGCAAAAAGACCTACTGGGTGTTTCAAGCTCAGGGCACAAGTGTACAATGGAGGGTTGGGAGCACTGCACAAAAGAGATCGGCTGTTACATACTGGGGAGGTGATATAACTTGCCCACTGCCTTACTATGTGGACTGCTATGGGCACGAGGGATGTGAAGGGAGGCTGTGCAGGCACGTGACAATGGAATAAAACCTCCCAGAAAAGTACACAACATTTATTTTTGACAAAAGTAAATGCAGTTTTAGTTAGCAAATATATTTGTAATAGAATGTGCTTTTTTTTTTATTAGTAGTGTGTGGCTAAATGCTTTAAGGGGTTAAAGACTGTGACTAAATATACTAATTTAATTTACCATTGTTGCTATTGTTATTTACATTTTCATAACTGTGATCACCCTCAATATATATATATATAATTAAATATAAACATTTGACCCTATTTTGAACAAAAGCTGGAACAGCATAACATTTCTACTGGAAATAAAATATGGCAAAACCTGCAGAGTCTCTTCACAATAGTGCAATCAGGCAGTAGTTAGCAGCGCTGGCTGTGGCTCCGACAACTTTTAAGACACCGCCTGTCTTTTCTAAAGCTTATCTGAGGAATGAGGCTTATCTATGAAGCAGGCAGTCTCTGTGTCCTAATAGGGAAATAGCAGGGGGGACACTGCATACTGATCTGATTATTAACTGGCATTAATGCCACACTGCTGCCAGAAAATTGCATTGACTCTATAGCATACACATGGAAAATGACCATGTGTAAATTCACGTGTAAATAGTTAAGGAAATCCACATGTATTCCAGAAATATGGAGTTATTCAGCTACATGTTACCTGTGCACCTAATTCACTATTACTTTAACTGTGTAAGTCTCTTCTTCCATAGAAACGTCCACCTGTCTGTCAGCAGTTTTTTCTTTTTTTTAATGTGCAGCTTAGTGTACAGGCTCGGAAGTATTCTTGCTGAGATGAAGTAACTCCTTTGCAAATGTGCGGGATTACATTATTGGGGTCCTGCTAATCAAAGGGCTGAAGACTCATAACCCTAAAGAAGACTGGGATGAAAATGGCAGCACCGGGAAGGAAAGCCCACACATTGCAGCTTTGGAGAGAATCACTTTGGTAGGTACGACTGACAAAATCCTCCGGAAACTTTAGCCATAATGTGCTACTATGCATAGCATCAAAGCTCCTGGGAGGATTTGCACACAAAACAAATAACAATGACCGGCCTAGTGTAACCCTCCCACTCCATGCCTCAATTTAGTAACAAAGCTATGCCAAGAGTAAGACCATAAACAAAATGGGGAGGGACTTGTGTCCCTAAATAACCTCCAAAGGTTTTATAATGAGTACAAAAATCCTGTTTTCTTTCTTGCGTATTGAGGGACACATGAATGTAGTAATTATCAGACATTTGGAATGTCCAAAATCAATTTGGCTGAAGGGTAGGCAACACAGCAAAGAAAATGCTAACAGGCGCACTATAAATCAACAGCAAAAAACTAGGGACCACCTGCAGCTCAAAGAGATGCCTGCATGACCTTACACACACAACTGGCATTATATGAGGCCTCAATATCCATTTGGTAAAACTTAGAAAATATGTGAATAGAAGACCCAAGTGGCAAATCTGGAAACACAGTTGCTTGATGGCGAAAAGCCCGAGGAGCCCTGACATATCTAGGAGAGTGCGCTTTGGCATGGAAAAATTAACCCCGATCCTTAGGACTATAGGCTTGAAAAATATTCTGTCTTTGAGTCAGCAAGAAATGGTGGCTTGGTGTGGGAGCCATTTGGGATTACAAAGGAAAGAGCCCCTCTTCCTATGTCACTGCTGGAAGACTCATATAGCCCAATCTACATCCAGACAATGAAGGGAAATCTCATTCTGATGTGGTATAATGTCCTGGTTGAGAGGAAAAGGTGAAACCACTATAGGATAGAAAGAGGTGATGGTGACAAGGAAAGTGACCTCGTGACTAAGCATAGAAAGGGGAATATCTCTAAAAGGTATAAAGGGTGCATTTCGAAGTGTCAAAAGAATCCAATTCAAATCCCACTGAGCAGTACACTCTGTACAAAAGTCTTATTTAAAGAATTTGAGACTAGCAGTCTTTGGATCAAGATCACAAGTACTAAAATGTGCTGAGATTTGACCCTTGAGAATGCTCAGGGCCAAATGCTGCTAGTATATCATGAGGTGAAGGAACCAATACAATTAAGTGCCCCACTTGTGTTTGGGGTCCAACATTTTGCACTGTTTGGCAGAGACAACTTCATTCATACCAGATAAAACCTTATGTACTCGTGAATTGGCTGCTAAGAGCAGGAGAGAGCCAGTGGTTGGGCAGGTCACTGTAGGCAGAAGTAAGTACTAACCAAGGTTAAACCACGTGTCTCTTGCAAGTAGGAGCAGTTGTGTAAAGGTGCTACCTCACCTCAGGATACATCGGTATCCTATCTTTGCCTTTGGTGTATCCTATCTTTGACCCCATGCCGGTTTACAGCTTTGCAGTACACCATTACTTTGAGGTTGAATCTGATACAGATTTATATATTGACATAAACAAAGTGGAAGCAAGCTGGGAGATATGTGGCATGGATGGATCCTTGCATACCAATTCCATGGTTAGTTTCCATAAAATTATATGGATGTTTTCTCCGAGTTCTGGAATGCAGTAAACAATGCACCAGTACAATAGTATCAGAGATCTAACAGAGATCTGAATTTGACCTCTTAGGGGCCGCCATGTGATCTGGACAGTTGCTCTGCAAAAGGATAAGACCCAGGTTTTAGCTGTCAATACTTACATACATTAATACCTCCATCTCCTGAAGAAGTGAGTGCAAAGTCTACAAAATGTGTCAAGTGAAAAATAGTACCACCCACCTACAAGTTGAAATTTTGATCATATGTACAAACAGTTATAATGACATATATGTTTGATATGAGAAGAATGGGTGGACTATAGGAGGTTCTTTGTACTATACACACTATATGACAATTATGCACACCAACTTTATGATTCTTTTAAATTGATACATTATCAATTACATATCAACTTAATATTGGTGTATTTATAACAGCTTATATGGTCGTGTGACTTTTTTGGTACCTTTACAGTCCTAGAACTTTGCAGTTTTGTAACAACGTTTTATTCATGGTAAACAACACTATGTAGCATTAATTTTGTCACATATAGCATACAATTTTATATGTATGCATAACCTCAGGGACATAGACAACAAAGATAATAAGTGTGCCAGAATACAGCAGCACTTTTACCCGAGTACACTGGAATAGGAAATAGGTGTCCACTCCACAATGACTAATATAAGCCAATCAACAACTCAATGTGTACACTCCTTTAACGGTATCCCCCTTGTAAAATGGAGCATCATTGATTTATATGCTTTATAAACCATCTCTTCTACGAACAGCCATTCTTAAAACGTATAATAATGTATATATGAATCAATATGATATTTAAATTGTTTTTTTAGGTGCTCAGTGACAAAGCCAAAAAATGATTACATCAAAAATAGTATAAAACAATTCTGCATTTGGACAATGATTAAAATATACCTCTTTCTTCTCAATCAGTTTGCCACTTTTACCTGAGTACCAGAGTGTTGCTTTTCAGTTTGCCAGGTTAGTAGGTTATGATCTTTTTCTGTCTTTCTGTGGCTGGTGTTAGATAGTCAAGCCTTGTTTGGTGGCATCCATTAATCCTTTAAGCAAAAGACTACCTAATTATAGTATTCTGTGTTGGTTAGGAGTATGGGCAGACAACATGGATAATTATGGTTAGTGCTTTTATTTTAGGATTTTTTTTTATAGATTTGGTAATGCTCTTTCAGTTGTAAGGACACCACAAAGACTTCTTGAGAGATCTCTCCCTACCAGTCCTACAGGTTCATCATTATTGTGGTTGTCCGTTCATATCTAGGCTTCCCCCCTGTGCATGCAGGATCTCGGGCTGACATCCCATCTCTGTATGGTACTGCTAGCCTCCTCTTTGGTATGTGTTCTGTATGATATTACACAAGATTATTGATAAGATTATTTGTTTTGGATTTTCATTTATCTCTTTCTGGTTATCTCAGATCTCCTCCAAGTTAAAATTCCTGAAGAAGTGCATGAAGTGTGAAGCTAAAAAGAAGTGGCATTCTCAGATGAAGCAAATTGAAAACACTATATTGTGTGGATATTCCGTTTAATTTATTGATTTGGAGAATCATTTGGAGGTTTAGATTCTTACATGTATATATTCTGAGGAAAGGCTTTCAAGATGCTAATACTTATTGAAATGTTAAGTATTTTTTTTAGTCCTTGTCTAAATAAATAATTGTTTTATACTATTATTGGTTTAATCATTTTTTGGCGTTTGTCACTGAGCACCTAAAAAACCCCATTTGAATATTGAATTTCTTTCCCATTGATGAATTAGGGGTGTGGTGCTGATCACTCAGGGTTTTATGCAAAGTTTCTTGCAATATATATAAATCAATGATGATCCATTTTGCAAATGGGAGATGGAAAAGGGAGTGTATATTGTTGGTTGCTAGTTGGATAACCTCAGGGCCAGCACTATCTATGGTCAATAGTAACAGCACCAAAAGGGCTAGGCTTGCATTTGACATCAGTTTAAGATGTTTTGAAGACCATTCACAGTTCACTGACAGGTGCATGTGACCTGCAGTTAACCTCCTTTTGAGCTGCAGGTAACTACCTTCTAAGCTGCTATTGGGTCCACATTAACTTGTGTGGGAAGTTCGCTGACACAGGTCCTAATGGCACAATAGCGAAGTTCTTGCCCGATTGGTGTTGACTGTGCAGCATTATATATACCAAATATTGTTATATAAACTAATTTTTCAGTCTCAAGGACCATTTGGAACCTGCATCCTGACTTTTTTTTTTTATTGGTCTCAATCTTTGTTGGTGCATGGCGACATTCTGAGATATAAATACAAATCATGTTTTTGTGATGCTTGTAGTCCATGTGTCACTGCGGCCAAAGGATTCCAATTCTTGATATTTGTGCCAACATTAGAAGTGTGAGACATGCTATCTCTCTGAGCCTTACCTTTTCCAAGTTCAGTATCCTAGTGTCAATGCCCAACATAACATTTACAGCAGTTCATCCTGTGCTGTCAAGTAGACAAGATGATCATGACCATAAAATCCTTAGCAGCAGTGGAAAGCTTTTGTTAACTGTTTGTAAACTATTGTTCAGCTTCCTAGTGACCATAAGATTTTACGGACTTCTAAACTGACAAACCCTGGCTCTGGGGGGATAATTATTATTTATTACTAGAAAATGGGTGTCCATTGCTTGATCGGTTAATTTAGAATTGTGGTGTTAAATTACTTTGAATTTAGATTAGGATTTGCCTGGTCTGCCTTTAGCAATTGTAGTGAAGTCCTAGAAAAACATCTATTAATGGAATGATCTGAATTTACAGTCTTCCAGTTTTATAACTGTGCAGGTATCTAAAGATGTGTGGGATCACATCACATTCCAACACATTAATACAATTAGTATGGGGTAGTATTAAATTGTAATTGGTTAAGCTTCAACATAACAGATTGTAAAATTGGCCACAGTCTCCATAAGGAAACCTATTTTTTTTTTTTTACTGAAAATAGACAGCCATTGCTGGTCGTTTCTTATGAAAATGTTAGTTGCCTGTCTTTTTTCTGCTCTTTCACTATTTTAAACCTTAAAACAATTATGCAAATATGGAGGTTTGACTTTTCTTTGACTTTCTGATTTGTATACTTGTTCTGGGTCATTAATTTGGAGTACTGAAGCTGGTGAGTCAGAAAAACAGTAAGGCCTCGTTCACACCTGAGCGTTTTGTAGCGTGTTCTGCGCTCGACGAACGCTCTACAAAACGCTCAAACATATAAATCCCATTGTATTCAATGGTCTCGTTCCCACCTTGGCGTATTTCCGCCCGTCCCTAACCCGCTACAAAACGGCCCACGCCTGAAAAGGTACATGTACTACTTTGGGCCGTTTTGTTGCGCGTTTCCATTGGGATACAGCCAAGTAGCCTTCGGAAACGCGCGTTTGTCGCGCAACTTTTTTTAAAACGCGCGACAGACGCGCATATGCAATACGCCTAGGTGTGAACGAGACCTAAGGCCACTTGCATTTTCAAAAGAAGGTCAGCAAATTCCAGCCAAGTATTTATCTCAAGACTAGTTTCTGTTATCTTCACCAACATCTGTGTAATGGGTCTATCTGAATATAAATGAAAAGGATTGTTTAGTTAGGATCGCTTGCTATACAGGCATAGAGATTGTACAGAGATAGTATAATGTGTATATCCAACTTAACACCAGATACTGACCTGAATTTTTTTTGTTTATCTAAGTAGTTTTCTTGCATTTTGAGTTGTAGAATTTGTTCTTAAATAAGTCTGGGATGGAAAGCAGAAAGGAACTGAGTATATCAGAGAGGTATAAGTCATTATTGTACTAGAGTTGTACAAAGGCACTATGAAAAGGTATGAGGCAGTTTGTAAAAGAAATGTGATGCACTCCTTGAAATAAAGCATTCTTAGGCATTCATTGTAAGAATGCACCGATGCCATTTTTTTCCAAGACTGAGTATGAGTACCGATACTTTTCCTCAAGTATTCGCCCACAGGGGTCCCCCCCGGCCATGGAACAGTACCGGTCCATGGCCTGTCAAAACCCGGGCCACAGATGCGGGTCCTTGGCCAGGGCCAAATTAACATTGGGGAGCGTGGAGCTCCCGATCCAAGCATGCGCTTGCAAATAGGCCTGAATTGCCCGGATCACCTTGATATGCCCAATGGCAATCCGGACCGCTACAATCAGGCCCTAGTGAGGACCGAGCCGCCTGATTAGACAGCCGTGTCTGCTGTGCCCGTAGCCGCCAGTGAGACTCTCCGGACCCCTGGTGAAAGCCCGCACTGACAACCTGTGAGAAGGAAAACAAGCTCAGGGCTCCCACTGAATACAGACTCATGATATTAGGACAGTGGTGGAGCACCAAGGTCAAGTCGCAGCTGCAACTTCTGTGCAGCTGCGACTTGACCTTAGTTCTACCACTGACTGCATGCTGAAGAGGACTTACAAATCCGACCAGTACATTATATAGCACTGCCGAAAGGCAACCAGCTATAGAGGACTACAAATTCCAGCAATACATTATACAGCAATGCAGAATACCACCAGCTGTAGAGGACTACAAATCCCAGCAATGCAGAATACCATCAGCTATAGAGGACTACAAATCCCAGCAATACATTATACTGAAATGCAGAATAATATGAAGCTACATACTCTGTGTTGCTCAGCAGGGCTGTGTCTGACCAGAGCTGTTACGTGTTCTGACCAGGGATATGCACAATCTCACCTAGGCTGTGCAGGGTCTCAGGAGGATGTTCAATGTCTCACCAGGTCTGTGTGGGATATCAGGAGGATGTGTTGGGCCTCACCAGGGCTGTGCAAGGTCTCACCAGGGCTGTGCAGTCTCACCAGGCTGTGGCTGTCTCACCAGGGCTGTAGGCGGGTGTCACCTGGGCTGTGCAGTCTTACCAGGCTGTGGGCAGTCTCACCAAGGCTGTGCAGTCTCACCAGGGCTGCATTCGGGTCTCCCATGTCTGTGTGCGGCATCTCCCATGTCTCACCAGGGCTGTGCAGTCTCGGGTCTCACCAGGGCTGTGCAGTGTTACCAGGCTTTGGGCATTCTCACCAGGGCTGCATGTGGGTCTCACCAGTGCTGCGTTCGGGTCTCCCCAAGGCTGCATGCGAGTCTCACCAGGGTTGCGTGTGGGTCTCACCAGGGCTGCATGTGGGTCTCACCAAGGCTGCATGTGGGTCTCACCAGGGTTGCGTTTGACATCTCCCCAGGGCTGTGTTTGGGTCTCAACAGGGCTGTGCAGTCTCACCAGGCTTTGGGTTGTCTCACCAGGGCTGTGTGGTCTCACCAAGGCTGTGCAATCTCACCAAGGCTGCGATCAGGTCTCACCAGGGCTGTGTGCAGGGTCAAAGCAGGGCTGTGTGCAGGGTCAAACCAGGGCTGTGGGCAGGTCTAATCAGAGCTGTGCGGTCTTACCAGGCTGTAGGCGGTCTCACCAAGGCTGTGTAGTCTTACCAAGCTGTGGGCAGTCTTACCAAGGCTGTGCGGTCTCACCAGGGCTGCATGTGGGTCTTAACAAGAATGCGTGCAGGGTCTCACCAGGGCTGTGTGCAGTTCCACCAGTGCTGTGCAGTCTTACCAGGCTGTGGGCAGTCTCACCAAGGCTATGCGGTCTCACCAGAGCTGTGTTTGGGTCTCAACAGGGCTGCATGTGGGTTTCTCAAGGGTTGCTTAAAGGGTCTCCCCCCCTCTGTATGCGGCATCTTCCCAGGGCTGCATTTGGGTCTCACCATCGCTCTGCGGGCGGCGGGAAGGAGGAGGTGGTGATGTGTGCCTGGACTAGTGCTGTGTGCCTGGACAGCCACCACAAGGCCCCCAGCAGGCTACCGAGGTCCCCAGCAAGCTCCAGTTTTAAAATTTAAAAGGGCCCGTATCGGCCTTTAGTATTGGGGAATTTTCACAAGTATCGGCACTGGTATTAGTATCGGTGCATACCTAATTGATTGTAATAGAGATTTATGAGGCAAATCATGTAATAGAAATTCATAGTATAGTAAGGGAAGGGATGTCTCCTTGGTGGCAAGGATATTAGGATGTGAGGTGCTTGTAGTGTGGGGCAGACCTTACTAGTAGCAAGAATGCACAGGAGTGACCTGCATATGCAAAGATCTCATAGCACGTATTCTGGTAATTGATTTGCACTGGAGTGTATATCTCACTGGTGACATGGGTAAGGGGGTGAGCTGCGTTAGACAAAACTCTTTTGTGATGACAGATAAAATATATGTACAGTATCTCCAGATCTCTGCTTTTGCTTTGTCCTCTGCAGTTATAAATTCTAACTTGTCTTGTAATATGAAGGGTTTGTGTTATCAGATTTCTTTTTCTTAGATTTATGCACTTATAAAGGTTTTTGAGATTTACTGTAGCATCACTAAACTGTTTTTAGTTTTAGTGTTTGTTAACGTCTGCCATTATTATTATACCCCTATTTATTTAACACATTCTAACTACCTATAGCCTTAAAGAATTAGATCAAAAGCCTTCCTATTTAAAATACAATACATTGGTTTTCATGTATCCCTAAAAATCTTGTTATTACAGGGTGTGTATTTGCTTGCAATGTTTATTTATATATTAGTTTTGGTGTCTTTATTTAAAATGAATATTGCAAGCCAAACCAACAATTTCACGTTAATGCCCCCACCTTAGCAGTATATACATTCCTTCCCTTTGCTACCCCATAGTTCTATTCAGCTATGGGAGTGAGGAAAAGAGCACTATTTAAGCTCATGTTGGACCTCTGAGTTTACACAGGGCTGAATGTTCCCTTGCCTACCTACATGTGACAGCACTGGACCAACCACAAGTAAACCACAAGCTCCTCCATAATTGTAAAGCTCACCACAGGTTATAATCTTCCTTAGATCTACCAACAGCTAATGTAAGGATCTTCCTAATTGACAACATATTGATTGAGTGGTTTTGATTGGTCCTTATATTACAAAGAATGGGTAAATCTAAAAGGAGATTGTAGTGAAATTATACAGTAGGATTGTAACCTGTCTGGTGAGCTTTACATGTACCTTCCTGGCAGGTGAGCAAAGCAGTGAGAAAATGTGTTTGTGCTACTGGCAGGCGTCTCCATGAGCAAAACACAGGTCTGCTTTAATATTAAAATATATTGTAAATCTATTAGCTTGTATTGTAAACATTATGGTTTTGCACAACAGACAGATTTCTCATCCAGTAGCTTCTTAGTATATTTTCCACTAAGGTGAATTCATTTTGAAAATGTTTTTTTTTCAGAATTCTAAAACTATTGAATTGTTAGGCCTTTGTGCCTGAATGATGTGATGCCCCTGGTCATTCATTGCCTGGTTGCATGGTCTGGATCTAAAAAAAATCAGTTTCCCATGGCAACCAATCAGCATCTCTCTTCAGTTTACTCAGGTAAGATTTGAAAATGAGACAGAGAAGATGATTGGTTGGACTGTAAATCTGCTCCAGATTTTGTCTACTCCAGTTTTGATAAACTCCCCCCTTTGTCTTTTTTCATCTGTAAGCCCCACCATGCATGCTTACACTGTTTCATCACGAGCAGGAAGAACAGGTGGCAAAATAGTGAAGACTTGAATGGGGGATAGGAACATTGGACTGCATATCTTAGATCTGAGCTACATGAACCACTGTCACACTGAGGGATACTAAACAAGTTAACACTGACCTGTGGTTAGATGTCACTAATGAGCATGTCCAGAAGAGTTATTATTACTAAGTTTTTACGGGTATGCTTATGTGAGCATTGATGGAAATGTATATGGTATCATTGATAGATTGAAATGGTATAATTGATGGGTATATGTTTTTAATGGCATTAAGATATTAAAATGTTTTGCGTGACCGCATCAACAACTTCCAAGTATAGAAAAGCTATACCTAACACTATACCTAATGTACCTTTTGCTGCTCACTATTTCTTTAAGAGTAAACAGATGAGCTTTCCCATAATAAGGACATGCTCATGCTAGACACAAAACTTCATCACAAGTAAGCCTGCACCTCCAGTGTTTTGGTGTTCTAGCAATGCACAATTGTGAACTATTCAGCTATTTGATATACCTATTTCATGTTGATTTGGTGTGGCACTGTATAAATTGTTGGTGCTATATAAATGTCTGTAATTATTTTATATGCATACAAATTCAGTAGCTATTTTTTTGCTGTTAATAATAACAACAAAAAATGCTTTGGTGTTCAATCATTTTAAAGTGAATGTTAGGATAAGGTTCTAATCCAGGGCCGGATTTACTCTCCTTGCCGCCCCAAGGCCAGGTTCTGCGATGCGCCCTGCCGGTCTGATCACTGCAGTGAGGAGACGGACTCGGCGCCGGAGGTCGGAACCAGAGGAGAGAGGTAAGTGCAGGGGGAGGGGAGGAGGCTGCGCATCGTTTACATGTGATCTCGGCGACATCGCCGAGTTCACATGTAAATGGAAAGTCGGCTGCCTCACTCTACATTTAGTCCTGCTTGTACAAAGCAGGACTGAATGTAGAGAGGGCAACTTCCCCACAAGGACGCCGCTGCTGCCCCTCTGCGCCCTGCCACGGTGGCCTTGTGGGGAATCCAGGCCTGGTTCTAATAGTAACAAATCTGCAGCTATCAATCTGAGTTCATCATACTTTTTAGAAAACCTGTACAAAGAGAAATGTGGAAGCTTCAATTTTAGACCTCCTTCTGAGGTCTGTTACTAACTGTAAAATAGAAAACTAGAACTGCATATATGCATTCATATACCAGGCCAGTTACCTGGAAAGCAGTGAAGCGCTAGTCAGAAGACTAGCATTTCCAAAACCTGAGTTAAGCAATGCCTGCCTATATATTTTTCCTCCAAAGTTCAACTTATCACACCAGCGTCACTACCTGCATCCACAGACGACCTTCCTGGGCCACAGAAGAGGTTGAAGACTCAGTATGCCAAGTGACAAGACTGAAGACATCTGAAAAAAGGTAAGTTAAAAAAACACTATACATGTGGGGAGCTCTCCAAGGGGGAGGAGGAATTGGGGAAGAGAGGCCAAGTCCAGAGTTGTGCATTAAGCATCCATAGAAACATAATATATATGAAAAGCCTTACTCCAAAACACAATAAATGTTATAAAACCATTGTATAAAGCTTTCAAATCTGTATGTTTAACATCATAACACATATATAAAGTAATATGCTCAAAGAAAACAATGAAATGTGCCTAGTAAAAAAAGGTTACTGTATTGTGCGGTTAATTTAAGCCAACAGAAATAAGAAAAGCAGCTGCAGCATCTCTCCCAAGTGCCATCACCGCCCAGAGCTCCTGATGTTATGCTTCAGGAAATTCTCCATTCCAAGATGAAACATAATTTTAGGATCGATTCATATTGTGGAGATCAGCAGAATCACACCCTCTTGTGGCTGCAGGCTGTAACGATTAACAGGATGAACAGGACAAGCAAATCTAACACTGTGGTTGTTCTGCAAACAGCTAAATAAAAAAAAAAAAAACCTTCACTTTCTCTAACAAACTGATATAGCATAATGCATATAACTGATGTAACAGGTAATTCTGTATTTTTTTAATTACCTGTCTGCAATAAGTGTGATTTTACTAAAACGGTCAAATCCTTAAAATTATGACATTCGTAAAATTACTGCAAAAGATAGAATGCTAGGTTGAAAATAACGGAATGGGGTCATTTGATGCAAGACTAGACAATGTTTTGTACACAGCCTGCATATAGATTTCGGAGGATACGAAGGAAGTTTGAGCCAAAGCCCCATTCCTCTAATAATGTGAAAATATAGGAACTGAATCTAAAGGCTTTTGTAGATCTTTGAATAGTTTGTAGATCTTTGAATAGCAACAGGCCCGAGGCACTTTCACAATATCAATAGCCCTCCTAATATGGTCATGGCCTTGTCTACCTGGAATAAAGCTGACCTGATCTGAAATTATTTTTATATCATTTTTTAGGATAGATAAAGCTTTCGGTGGTATTTAATCACCACTGGGTTTTTATTTTTTACTATATAAAGAAAAAAGTTGTGAAAATTTGGAAACATTATGTTACAAAACATTTATTATTAGCCAATTTTTGGTAAAATAGAAAAGATAGGGTCACGTCCGGTAAATGGACACCAAACATGTCAAGCCTTAAAATTGCGTGCGCCCGCGAAATTGCAAAAAACGAAGAAATTGTGCTCACACTCCGATGTTCGCGGTAATATGCAACATGTACGGCACAATGGGAGCAGTTTTCATTTTATAACGTAGGCGCGGGGGATGGGGGATTTTGTTTCTTTTTTTTGTTTCCTTCTGCCTAGCTTGTAGCCCATTCCAGCCTTGTGCAGGTCTACAATCTTGTCTCCAACGTCCTTTGACAACTCTTTGGTCTTGCCCATGGTGGTGAGGTTTGAATGGAAGAAAGAGATTCTGTGGACAGGTGTCTCAGATTCTGTGGACGAGATGTCGTAAGGAGGACCTTCTTAAATTGACAGGACTAATCTGTGTAACACATAGCCAGTCTGTAAGAGCCAGAATTATTGTTGGTTGGTAGGGGATCAAATACTTATTTTATTCACTGAACTGTAACTCAATTTATAAACATATGTCTCATGTGGGTTTTTTTTCTGGATTTTTGGTTGATATTCTGTCTCTATCATTTAAAATACACCTATGAGAAAAATTATAGACCTTTCATTTCTTTGTAAGGCCGAGAAAAGGCCGGCATGTACAGCTCTGTGCTGCGTGCACGGCCTTATCAGACAGCTCCCGGGAAGGACAGGTGCTGCATGTAATTAGTATGCAGCCCCTGTCCTTCTCAATGGGAGTATGTGGCCGTACGCCACCCTACGCTCACCTCAAGTGCAGGTCTGTATGGGTGTCCCGGCTCGGGCGCAGACAGGATTTATCCTGTCAGCGTACGAGTACAGACACCAGCACAGACGTTCAGGGCGGGGGAGCGCAGGGCAGCGTACTACCAGGGAGAAGAACAGGGGCTGCGTACTAATCACATGCAGCACCTGTCCTTCCCGGGAGCTGCCCGATACGGCCGTGCACGCAGCACGGAAGCTGTACATGCCGGCCTTTTCTCGTGTGAATGAGACCTAAGTCGGCAAACTAACAAAATCTGAAGGGGATCAAATAATTATTTTCCACACTGTGTGTGTGTGTGTATATATATATATATTAATAATTAAATATAATATATTAATTAATATATCATTTAAAACATGTGACCCCCTTCATCCTATTACCTACCTTTTTACTGAATTCACATCATGTCTTGATTTTTGTTTAATTTCACATATAATTATAGAATTGTCTTTTATTTTATTGTTACGGTTTAATAACGGGTTGTCCATTATGTGCAACTCATTTCCAGGATCTCTGCCAAGTATTTGTGCATTTTTGAAGCTTTTTTTACACATTAGTGTGCTGATTAGCCTGCCCATTCAGCTGCATAGGAAATAAAATCATGTCCATATATATATATATATCTATATATATAGATATATATATATCCCTAATATTTTCTTCATATCAAAAGAGCAGGGTATTTCATGTTTTCAGTTAGAAGCACTGCTTGCACCCATACAATTTGAAGCCTCTGTGTCTTCTTTGCTTCTCAGTGTTCACTGCCCCCTCCCAGCTCATCTTTCTAGAGGGGATTTTTTTTGGGCATCTTGGCAGTTGTACTAGAGGCCTCTTGCACACATTCAGATTCACATTCACACCCTGATGGCTTAAATTTCTCTCTGCTCATTTTCAGCGCTGCACTGCTCTCTCCACCTAACACGTTTGCATTGCCGTGACACGTTCTTTCCCCCTTTGCTACCAAGTGGTCTTCCTGAATTACATAGACTCAGAAGTGTCTGCACACCAGGAGATACAGACAGTGAACTACCCCCTGCTTACAGCACCCAGAAAATGAAGAGCACACACACACTGTCAGAACAGAGGCACACATAAGCACACACTGTAAGTGCATAGACCAGGGGTGTCAAACTCAATATCATTGCGGGCTGCATCAGCATTATGGTTGCCCTGAAAGGGCCGGTTGTATCTGTAAGACTATATAAATGTATCTACTCTTTTTCATATTAAATAATTGCCTCTCCATTCGATTAATTCTGGGTTTAAGTGATGCGTTATTAACTAGCTCACACAGATTCAGTGCCAGGGCACACACACAGGGCAGACCCACACAAGTCTCAGGGCAGGTCACACAGACACGGTGTCAGGGTACACACACAGTCCGGGCAGATGCACACAAGTCTCAGGGCAGACACACATAGACATGGAGACATGGTGTCAGGGCAGATGCGCACATGCAGTGTCAGGACAAACACAATGTCATGGCAGACTCGCACATGCACAGACACACGCATTTTTCCTACATGAAATTAACTAATGTGCATGTGCCAGAGATCGTTGGTGATCTGAAAATGCAACCCTTCAACAGTGTAACCCATTCAATAGTGGTCACTGCAAAAGGACATCAGCCAGAGCCACACTAATATTTGTCCCTTCAATAGTTTTTGTTGTGAAGATTTGTTTGCTACCTAACAAAGTTTGTGTGATCTTTCCGAAAAATCGTGCTTTACGTTGCCCTAAGTAGCGTAAATTTAGATGTCATATAGACACCAGAGTCCTACAGTGTGGTGTAAAGCTGCTGAGTTCCAAAAAAGGGCTTTTTAGTAGATACATTGCTGAAGATACTAAAATAACTTATTTCAGGTTACAGAGCTGACTCTGAACCACAAGACTTTGAAATTACGACACTATGCTCCAGACTAGCCAGTGTAGATTTATATCATATAAAATCCATATGATGGTGTAAATCAGACTGTAGGCAGGAGCCATATAATTTGTTCTGCAGTTCCAGGAAACAGAATCTGTTTATGACCAATACAAATCTGACAGCACAGGTATAAAACGGGTACAGAGTACACTGCCAAAAAAGCAAAACAAAACATGCTGAGATATACAGGTATAAGTGTTGCTGTGAAGCATACAGGAAGGCACATAAATAATCACTTTGGAAGTTCTAAAGCAGACTTTTAAGAGACGATCCTATATTCTGTAGACAGTGGTAATTATAATAGAAATGTGGGCCCTTAAAAAATGGACATGCTTTTATTTCCTCTGCAGAAATGTTGGCTCCAAGATCAAAGTTATTACAATACTCGATGGCTACTGCTAGTGGATGAGTCATAATGTAACAAAGCTTTCTTTTACGCTGAATGGGCAGGCTAATCAGCACACTAATGTGTAAAAAAGGCTTCAAAAATGCACAAATACTTGGCAGAGATCCTGGAAATTAGTTGCAGATAATGGACAACCCGTTATTAAACCGTAACAATAAAATAAAAGACAATTCCATAATTATATGTGAAATTAAACTAAAATCAAGACATGGTGTGAATTCAATAAAAAGAATGAAGGGGTTAGTTAGAGAGAGCTCTCTCTCTCCCCTTCTCATTTTAGGGAGGTGCTCTCTGCCCCCCCCCCCCCATGAGGGGGGAGACAGAGAGACCCCCCTAAAATAATGGCAGATAGCAAGGATAGCTTCTTTGCTATCTGCTGGGTTTTTTTTTCTTTTCAATATTCTGACACCTGCTGCCGTCAGAATAATAAAAAAAACCCCACACACAACAGCATAGGAATGAATAGCTAGATTGCTATTTCAATTTGCAATAGCCAATTGCAAGCTGGCTATTGCACTCGCCCTCTGCTGCTGTCAATCAGCAGAGGAGGGAGAACCTGATGGAGAACTTCCAGTCTACCTCTGCTGATTGACAGCAGATATGAGTCAATCTTATCAACATCAGCATACATAAATAGATACTGTCCTGGTTTAGAGAGTAGGAAGTGATTCTATTGTGATGTCACTGACTTTGCCATGATTTCTTGCACCCTCCCCCCACTTGCCCTCTGCTCTTTTGTGGACTGCAATTGGTGAGGCAGCCTCTCTTCTGTTGTTTGGCAGTGTCTGGATACTCTGTTTTTTAACTTGACACTTGGCTTTGCACTTCCTGTTGCTTTCAACTCTTCTTTGATAAGTTACTAGCATTCTAGCAGCTTGGGGCTGCTCCTTTCCAGTGACTTCACCTTTTCCATGCATTGGAGAATGCTGCGATTAGTCACCATTTACTGATTCACACTGAACAGTAGGGCAGATTGTAAAATTGCTTGTCACACTGCATGATTATGCGTTTTACTGTCCTTGGACTATGCAAATGACTGCGTGAGTCACTCCTTTTTCCTTGTCAATGTGTTGCTGCATATTGCTTCTTTGTACATCTCATACAACAATATATGGACTACGTTCTACAATACCATAACACATACCAACTAGGACTAGGTCATATCCTTACTGTACTGCTACCTAATCTTTACAGTGATGTTTTTGGAGGAGTTCTCTCTCCAGCTCCTTCGCTCATTGGCTATGTGTCAAAGTTACAAAGCAAAGAATTTCATCTAGGAGAGTTTTTTTCCCCATTTGAATTTACTGCACAGCACACATCGACCAAAAATCATCTGTTTGCAGGTACTGTAAGTGTTCAGTTTTGCTTTGACAGCAATATTTTTACAGGTTTGTGATCATTAGCATTTCAAATGACCCAACACCTAGAACATCCTAGATCCTAGCCAGGACAGGACTGATTTCTAACAATGGGAGTTTTTCGTGTTGGGAACCAGTAGTTTAATGTATTTATCAAAATCAGCACATTGGCAACAATGGGAACAAATCACCAATTACACAGAACATTAACACATCAAATTACAGTATGTAGTTAACAATAACCCAAATGTATTTTAGAAACAATTTTCACAAGTGAAAAACTAAAATGTTTGTATATTTGGAAATTGCAGCAACTCTGCTCTCTATTGTGTCTACTGCTTCTTTACAAGATTACTGTGAGCTGCTTGTGCACACCTCTGCTTTTAGCAGATGTAAACAGATTTGTTACAGTTCATTGAACAATGATTCATTTCTCCTAAAAAATATATAACAATCAATTATCTTACCCTGCATGCCTTTGGTGTGTCAGAGTAAAGCAAATAAATTGTGAAAAAGAAATGATTGCTTATTCTACAGATATTCTAAAATGGCCTGGAAAAAATTGTTGGTATCCCTAGAAAAGATAAAAGATGTCTAATGAGACCAGCAAGAAAATTATAGATCAGCATGTCAAAAGGTAAAAGGCTAGAATGCCATCTGCAAGCAGCTTGATGTTCCTGTTACTACAGTTGTAAATATTAAGATGTTTAAGGTCCATGGGTGTGGTGACAAGTGGAAAATGTTCATCCCTGGATGGGGCCACAAGTGGAAAATCTATCCCAAAACTTCCAAAGAGATACAAGCTGAACTCCAAGGTCAAGGTACATCAGTGTCTGATGGCACCATCCAACACTTTTTGAGTATTATTGTGCTCAAAGGAAGATTCCACTGTTAAAAGAAAAACCTAAAAAAGCCAGACTGGAGTTTGCTAAAATGCATATTGATTAACCCCATTTTTTCTGGAAGAATGTCCTTTCGACAGATAAGATAAAGCTTGAGCATTTGACAACTCATATCATGTTCACAGGTGAAAAATGAAGCAATGAAAGAAAGCTTTGCTACATCTGGTATGGGGTGTCTTGAGTCTGTACAGGGCGCAATGAAATCTCAAGACTATCAAGTAAATCTCGAGTGAAACCTACTACCCAGTGTCAGATAGTGTCTAAGCTCTTTCTCAGTGACGGGTCAAGGGACTTCCAACAGGATAATTACCAAAACCAGACTGCTGAAAGCACTCTAAATGACTCGAAACAAAAACATAGGACTGTTCTGAAGTGGCCTTCTACGAATATAAATACCATCAAACATCTATGGAAAGAGCTGAAACATGCACACTGGAGAAGGTACCCTTCAAACCTGAGACACCTGCCGCAGCTTTTTTAAGCAGAGTGGGTCAAACTTCATGTTGGTAGGTGCAGAAGCCTAACTGAGAGGTACACAAATTGCTTGCTTGCAGTGATTGACTCTAAAGGTTGTGAAACAAAATAGTTGGTTCAGGGTCCCACATTGTTTCCAAACAATTTCATTTGTTTTATTATTTAAAATACGTTCTTGAATCAAAAGCAAAGTCTGATTTTTATTAAATATTGTCACAACCTTTATACATTACCCAGAAAGGAGAAGGCATAGGTTTGTTAGTATTAATATAAAATAATTCAGTTGTACAACCCTGTGTTGTCTGGTTCCAGTCAGTGCATGTAGATGGAGATCAGAAGGAGCAGCCCCAGCATTACTGAACTCATTAGAAAATATAACTGCTGTTTTACATGTAGCTTTGAAGTCAAAGCAAATGCCTTATCTAAAAGTTGTGTGCTTTGTTATAAAAAAAATACTTTCAAAAAGTAAAATTAAAATTACCCACCCAATGACCACTGATTTCAAACATTCATTAGTTCTTGACTTGACTTGACAATAACCAACCTTTGTATGCTTATGAAATATCTTTGAATAAAAGTCAGACACACTGACCCTATCTTTGTGTGTATTGCGCCACTGGCCAATTGTGTCAGTTGTCCTGCACACTTTCCTTGCAAGTTTCAAAAGTTTGGCAGGGTTTTAAAATTTCTGAACAATGAAGGTGGTCAAATCAGAGCATGAACATACACAGCAGCCTTGTGGTGCTTGCTGGCCTTCCTGGAATGGTAGGTGGTAAACGATTCAAACAAGAAACACAAAAAAAGTGTAAAAAAAAGGGACATTTATTTGTATTAATTGCACTAGAAAGATCTCCTTTCAAGAGACCCAGTATATCCCGTAAAAATGTATTCCCTGAGGCTAGAACGGAAACAGGCATCAGTAATGCAAATGTTACCAATCAGGACGTCCTTGTGGGTGAAGGCATAATTTAGAAGGTCTTTTCTCATTACATAGCAGATCATAAAATACCCTTTGGATGAACATTGGAGACAGGCTCTTTAAGGACCTTGGCTGTAAAACTCATTCACAGATCACTCTTCAGCGATGGATATATACTCCATTCTCAGGATCCTGAGCTCAAACGTTTTATCACAAACTGAAGGATAAGGACAACACCCAACGCCATCAGAACGTATTTGACACTGTTATTTGTCAGTTTAAGTACAGCAGCCTGATAAAGATACAAAGCGAAACTTGGATCAGAAATGAGGTAACATACATATTATTCTAAGCAGGGTATTTGATAATTAAAAAAACTTTACATATTTAGTTGCTCAGAAAATATACTATTTAACCCTTATATCAATTTATCAAATATAGGGAACACATTATTTATACACACTTAAACAAAATGATCAGAAATGACAGTATATTATTGAGTGAGTGTTCCTATGTATGCCAATAAAGGGGGGAGCAGCAATGCATTGAATGAGGAAGCAACAGGAATTGGGAAGCTATTTTTATCTCAGGTATAAGCAGCAGAAACTGGGACAGGTTTTCTGACCTGCCTGTCTGATGCTGCCCCCTCCCCATCTTGGCTAGCTACCCTCTAAATCATTACACAGAAAAGAGACTGCCACCCAAACCAGATAAAAATACCTAGATTGAGATGTTGTCATCTCATATGGAAACATATATTTTTTTCTCAAAAATCTGTGTCCCTGTGTTAAGAGTGTCTGTGTTAATCTGTGTTAAGAATTCCACTGTTGCTGAAAAGTGCTGCTAAAAAATAATTGAACCTCCTGTTGAGCCGGGCCCCTTACATGTTTACAATATATTTTTAAAATACAAACATGCATATCTATACAACGGGAAAAAAAGATCTTACAATATCAGGATTATTACCTAACATCTGGAGTGACCTTCACGAGTACATAAAGGTTCTCACAAATAGTAACTCTAGCAATACTTGACACATGCCTCACCTCAGCTTAAAGCTGAACTCTGGGATAAATAAGTACCGTTTACTTGATTTATGGTGTGATTTTTATGGTCCCTCCCAGAGCTCTGTTCTCTGCAAAGGCTATGTGCAGCACTTTAATGATGTCAACAGTATGTTCACAAGGTACTAACTAGATTTGCGAAAGCATTTGATGCACACGAAATGGATTTATATCTTTTGAAACAGGAATATGTTTAAATTAAAGTTTTGTTACCAGAGTCCAGCTTTAAGCACCAAACCATACGATAGATATAGTTTAGCAAGTTATCTTTGATTAAGTTACCTTAGATAAACTTTTTTTCCTATGTTTTTGCAAAAATGGAATACGACCAGTTACATAAAACAGTACCCTGCATTTTTCAACATGTCCAGCATTTGTGAATCTACTTAGATTTCAGTATTTTATGGTGACAAGGATCTGTCCCTCATATCCTAATCTTGGGATATATGACCAGCCTAATACTATGTTATATAGTATATGTTGTAGCAATGCAAGTCAGCTATGCAATAATTGTATGTTGTACTCACTACAAAATCCTTTTCTTGTAGTTCATTTGGGGGCACAGGTTTCAGAGACAATTGGGTTATTCTTTTGCCTACAGGAGGATTGGGATCGTAGGATAGAGGATCTGAGAGAGATGATGGAACAAGAAGTTGGTTTTCCTTGGGACCATCGGAAATTATAAAATGAGAGACAGTCTTCTAATGGAAGCAGTGGCTGTGAGGTAGTCATGCACAGTTTGAACTATATACAGACAATGAAAAAATATATATTTTTCATTCTGATGTACTGGTGTTGTACAAAGGGACAGAAGCATAATGTCCCAGTTGTAGTAAAAGATACATTCAGATGGTGGTGATTACCTCTTTTGGTTTGGGAACTGTGAAAAGGTTGGAATAAAATGCCTGTACCCTTCACACCACAGGAACTTGGGGGACAACCATGAAAACCCTGAAAGGTTGTCTGAAGGTTGATTATCTGTGCAGTGACACAAAGTTTGGAAGACATGAACTGCAGAGGGGGCTGAGAACAGAATATTTTGTAGCTCCTAGAAATCTTCTCCTGTACCCATATCTAAAATACTGTTTATCCAGGTGTCTGCAAAGGTTTCCCACCAGCTTCTGGCCTTGATTTCTTCATATGGGTTAGATCAGTACTTTTATTCCTAGTGAAATCCTTGATAAGGGTGTCCAAAGCAGTTCCAAGGAGATGTTGTCCCTCAAACTGCATGTAGAGCAACAACCTTTTACATGCCACAGCCCAACATTTCAACCAGAATTCTCTGCACATTCACTGATAGGCGGCATCCACTAACCCATCTACACAGTAGTGCAGGGCTGCCAGCATGAACTCTAAGTGCTCCACAAATAAAGCTTCAGAGTGGAAGGAAGCTGTGAGCATTCTCATGGGTTTAATCCATTCTCCTAGTCTGAAAGACAAGCATCACAACCAGAGCAAGTTGCAAAGCAGGGCCTCCCTGTGAAAACAAGGATTTGAAAAATTTTCTCCAAATGTTTATCTATGGGATCTTTCTAAACAAAGGGGCAGTTCACTGTCCTTAGGACTGTAGGGGGGCCAGACTGTGGCTAGTGGGGTTAGAAAATGCCTCAGCAACAGTAGGAATAAGCAATGCCCCAGGCTCAGAGGTAGGTTGGAGTAAAAAAAAATGACCTAGCACCTGTGGTCAGTGCAGGTAGGAATAATGACCCATTGTTAGTGTAATTTGAAGGAATAGAGCCCCTTTATTGGAATCAGTGGAAGGAATAGTGTCCTATCAATTAGTATTATTGTTGGTGTCAGTGGGAAAAATGGTGCCACATTGTTTGTGTCAGTGGAAAGAATATTGCCCCAGGGGCCAGGGCAAGCAAACAGCTGCAGTTTGGAGACCACTACTCTACAGGAATCATCAGGATTTTATTAAGATGGGACACTGCTTTTGCCTTCCTCTGGATCAACAGTGGGTAACTGCGGGCATAGTTTTTTTTGGCATTTCTTTTTTTTCCTCATCTCTATAGGGTGAACTCGATGGACTTGTGTCTTTTTTTTTAACCTGACTAACTATGTAACTGCTCCACTTCTTGATAAAGAACTCCTCAAATGGGTATTGGGACTCAAAACACTTGGGAGGTGTAAACAATTTACCAGGACTTTCCAAGCCCGCGAACAGGATGTCTCGGAGTAGCTAGTGCATGGGAAAAGTTTTAGTTTTCTTAGGGCCTAGTAAGGTAGCAGCAATGGTGGAAGCTACAGGCTGTTCCTCCATCGTTATGTTGGTATGCACTGCGTCAATAAGAGCTAGAATGATCTCTCTAAGCCTGGGAGTTATAGCGGCTGCCTGCGACTCTTTATAGACAATATTATCAGCAAGAATGTTTGAGACTTATCATTAGATAGAGCCCAAACAGCTGAAGGCTCAGAGGCCTCAAAGCCCAGAGGTAGATCAGGTAATGGTTCTGTATGGAAAGGTGTTCAGCTACTCTTACGGCCTCTGCAGTCAAAATTTAAATTTGGCCAGTGAAATCCTGCATTACTATGTTGAAAACCTAGGAGGGGGCCACACCCAATGGAGCTGAGGAAGCGTCAGGTAAAACCAGTACCTTTGAACCAGCTGCCAGTAGCAGGAGAGGTTCAATGGCTGGATGTGACTAGGTCACTCTAGGCAGCAGCAAAGACTAATTGAGGTGAAACTTGCAATTAGGAGCAGATGTGGGAAGGTGATACCTCACACTTAATGGAGGGAAAAAAAGTGTGGCATGTGCACGAACACAACACTCCACCTACTGACGCAGCACTCAGTACCCTTAGTGTTACAATCCTTTCCGTGCAAAAACCAACAGAAAAATAGCAAAAATAATGGTGCCTAATGGTTCTAAAAAAAGAAAAATAGCTCCCAATGCTTGGCCCACACAGACTACTTTTTAAATGAGTCTTCAGAGACAGGGTCACAAGAGAGGCTGTGCCAATTCTCTGGATCTTGAAAGTTCTCCGCAACTAACACAGTACACAAAATTCTGGAAAGTGTCAATGTGAAACCCAGTCCCCAAAGGTCAAATTCCAGACAGGCCACACAATTGTCCAGTACAGCAGGGTCTGGAAACAGAATCTAAAACTGTTGCTGAGGATAAGCTGATCCAGGCAGCTGCATAAAGAGATAAGTTCAAACAGCTTGTAAATCAAATCTTGATTGATGATAAAAAATAATCTTAAATAATACAAAAAAATAGCCCTTAAAAATGTTTACATTTTTTCTTCAGTAGAGAAAAGATGTCTATCCCTCAAGGACACTATTTTTTATGTTTTTAGTTTTCTAAAATGTCAAAGGCACAATATGTCACATGTAACTAATATATGCTAATGACCACAGGCTGTATAACTGGTAAACTGCATGTGTGCAGAATCTTAAATGAGAACTATGAGGTGAGTGCTTTTCACTCACCTCATAGTTCTAGCCGACGTGTGACAATGAGACTGTCACAGGTCGGCTCAGTAGATCGGGAGGTGAGCAAACACATACCGGGTTCGCTCACCTCTCGATCCTGTCACGGCTTTCTGCCATGACAGGGGGAGGGGCTGGATTCCCCTCTCCCCGCTCCGATCTGCCAGCGTTGACTGGCGGAACGGACGGGGGAGGGGGCGGGTACAGCTGGCTCTGCCTCTAGATAGGCAGAGCCAGCTGTCACTCACGCAGCTGGGCGGATACCGTCGTCTAAGTCAGGATCCACTGCGGCGTCTCAGTATACCGTGAGCTTAGGGTCACGGGAAGGACGCTAGTTTGTGTCCTCCCGTTACCCTAAGGAGAACTATGTAGAAAAACACTGACCCCATAGTTCTCCTTTAATATCCAGATATACAGCACAAGAGCAGTTTGCACAGAAAAAAACTAAAATTTTCTTGAATATTAAACTCCATTTTGAAGTTTCTCACCCTTATATATGAAAGAACGGTATAATTGAATGAAGTAATGCAGATACTGTTTAAAATGTCTTTGCTGTTCACTTACCCATCCGCCTTGTCCTACAATCCACCGAACAATTCTACTCTCCACCAGGTATCTAGCAAGCCACTGAGCAATTGTTCTAAGAAATTGATGCCGTCCATTTTTCCAAACATAGACAGCTAATCGATATCCAAAGCCAAGGAGTGCTAGAACACGTCCCCAGTTTACCCCAGTTTCAAAAACACTGTAACAAGACCAGAAAAAATGTTTTACATTTCTAAATTTAAAAAAAACTGAGAAAAAACAGGGTAAGAAAAAAAAGACAAATAAGCAAAAAGTAAAACAAAAAATAGAAATCAACAAGAATGCATAATTTAAAAAAAAACTATTAAATAAAGCAACAAGTCAGTAATATATATTTTGTAAAACTACACATTTTAGGGCTAGAGGCGTTTATATTTTTTATATTATTTTTATATAACAAAAAGCTGCAGATTCTGCTCTAGCAACTCCTCCACCCTCAAACACAAAGACGTGAGAATATGGTGATTTAGAGTGCATGTGCCCTTTTTTAAATTATTAAACGTACATATTGCAAACCTTTTCAAATCAAAAAGGGTTTAGTGCACTGATACCCCATTTAGTGACTCAATCAAAATAAATGGTGCTAGCATTTAGCATGTGTGCCTTTTTTACTGCCAACAAGAAGACTTCTATTGTCGCTTACAGTGTGAAATATATCCTATATTCTACATGATAAATGCTTCAATAAAAAGCATTTACATATCCACTGATTAATACTTACACATTTCCTAATTGCTTCTTTAATTTTTGAATCAACACATTGTATCCACTTGTAGATTGCCATTCTAGTGTGTCTTCTTTTCAAACATTACTTACAGGGAAAGTTCCCTCTGGCTTTCATATAAATCAGCTTCAATCCCGTAACCCTTTATCTGGCTCTCTGCACAGCATGAAAATCAGCAAAATGTGGCACCAGCATTTTCTCATTTAATTCTGACGTGACGCTCAATGATACCCCCCTGCTGATTACATAAAGTGTATAATCCTAACTTTCGGAGGTCCTAGCTTACATCCTACCTAACGATTAAAGCTGGGAGTCTTACATTATTTGGAAATCAGGGTAATATACGTTATTAAAGAATTTTGGAACAATTTGGTTTTTAACTGTTAACAGATGTCAGGTTTAATAAATGCTAGATGCAATATTAAATAATCATGCCTGTATTTTAAATGCAAAGAAAGAAGCCGCAAGAGCATATTTATAGATCTGGCAGAAAGGAAAAATGAAATTACAGATTTCAAAGAGATAGCAAAGCATTTAGATAGTGAAACCACATTTAATGCAAAATTACCTGAAAATGCAGAAAAAGGTCTAGCCCGTAAAGAGGGCTGGGACGCAGGAGAGAGAATAAAGAAAGTTAAACCACAAAGTCAATTTTTATCATAAAAACGATATATACCAATGAACAAATAAATGCACTAGGCTCCTCTCTGATTCCTGTGCCAAAGGAGAAAGTTCAGAACCTGATGTAAGTAACATGCCTGAAATGTAGACTATCTGCTTTGCCAGGGTAACTAACTTTCTTCTTTCTGTCAGTATTCTTATTAGTGTCTAACCTGCATTACAAACAGACTACAGCTGAAATCAGATTAGTTGTACATATAACTCAGTTGATAAACCTTTTGGGCTCATTCAATTCAATTGCAAATCCCATTTAATCTTCTTTGGCTAGTTCACATCTATGCCTAGCTATGAGTTCACATCATAAGCATAAAACAATAGACAACATAAGAAACACCCGAGTGACTTTTAAAAAACAAAACAAAAACAAAAAACAGCTCATGTAGGGTTTTTAAGAGTCAAGAGGGCCCACTGAAACCAATGGTAAATGCAATAAAAGGCATGCATTTTTAAAAATGGTTTAGACAAATATGAAGTGCATTCAAAAGTGTGTGTGCACTTCATATAAGCATGGTTCAATAAAGTACATTGTACTTAAAAGTGCAGTTAAGATGGCCATACAATGGTCAAATTTTGTTGACTTACAATAGCAAAGAGGTGGCACAGTGCCTTGATGTCATAGGTTTTCTCTTTAGTTTGTTAGTTTGTTTTAGTTTGTTGAAGGGGTGTTGTGGTAATGTGATTAATCTGTATGTGTATGAGTGGATGTGTTGTGTGTACATTGAAATGAGGAGGTGAATGGGAAATGTATAGATGTGGCATGTTGGAGGGTGAGATTGTATGAGTTATTTGAGTGAGGGTAGCAATGTCCCTAAAAAATGAAAGGGAGTGGCGACAGGAGGCAAAGAGGGAGTTGGGTTCAAGGTATGGAATACATTTTTGACATTTGTCAGCACTATGGAAAATCTGTGTACTAATGTTTGTCCCTGACTTTGCGTAAGACATGTACAAAATAGCATTTTTAAAATCTATGTATATATAGATGCTTAAAGTGTATGTAAATCTTAACAGTTGACTTCTCTTATCAGCTCCTTTCTGGTCTTAACTCCACTCGCTCCCTCGTCTACGCCCCCATCTTATCCCCAGCTTCTTCTGGGTGTTGGGTCTCCGACCGTTTTTATTTGCGGGGTATAAATGAACTCCCATACATGCTCACGAGAGTTCATTCTTCCGGGCACAAAAGTGTGCAGAGAATGTACACTGAGCCACGCATTCTGAAGAAGATTGCGAACAGGCAGGTACGTTTGTTTTATTGCAGTAAGGCATAGCATGTCTCTTCTACAATAAAGTGCCTTTCTGCTCACAATATAAAAAAACTATAGAAAAAAATTCAAAGGTAAAAATAAAGGGGGGAAAAAACCTCCAAAAGAAAAACAAATGCAGCCATCACATCTTAGCATTGGTAAGCTGCAAAATTTTTCTTGGGTTTAGGTACACTTTAAAAAGCACAAAAATGCACATAAATGCATGCAGTAACAAACATCAAAAATGTATATATCACTGTATAGGCATGTGTGTGAAAAGGTCCTTTAGAAATGAAACCCATTGGTTGATGTGGTCCAAGAAATGCTTTTGCTGAAAAGTTCCCCATAGTTCTCTTTAGGGTCACAGGAGGACATATACAAAACTCAGCAAATAGTGGGCTTTTGCCCGCTAAATGCTGGGAGCATCGCAGTCGGGACAGATCCTGACAATATTGTCAAAATCCACCCCACTGGCTATTTGACAGCGGGCTCTACTTATCTAGAGGCGGAGCCAGCTATGCTTGCCCCTTCCCTCATCCATCCCTCCAGTCAGTGCTGAAGGATCGGGGGGGGACGACGACAGTCACCACTCTCTGTAGGGAGATGATAGGAAAGTGAGTGAGCGGCGGCATGTTTTGCGCTCACTTCCCGATCAATAGAGCCGATATGCGAGTTTGAAACTCACACATCGGCTCTAACTATGGGTATGAGTGTAATTCACTTACCCCATAGTTCTCCTTTAATTCTTTAGTAAAGCAAAGAAAAGAGCAATGACAAAGTGCAGTAACCAGTAGCAGGAAATTAAGCTGCCCATACACTATACGTTGTATTTCAGTTTAATGCAGTCAGATCAGTGGAAGAATAATTTCACTGGTTTCCATGAGTTACTGTCATTGTACATTTTGCTTTGCCTATGGAATATGCTCCATAGTAATAGAAACACTGTAACCATTTCATTATTTGTTACGGATTTTAATCATGTACCTTTTTTGTGCATAAGCATCAGTTTATTCTTACTAGAATAAATTATTTCCGCTGGTATTATTTAAAATACAATTCTGTATTTACAATTGTGAGGATTAAGACAGTTGGGTCTCACTTTATTATGTGGGTTGACTGGATTCCACAGTGTCAAATTATAAGTATCAATCATGTGCTAACAAAAGCATATTTTTTGGAAAGAAAAATATATTATTTGCTTGCTCATGATTAACACAACGTCACCTTATTTACTACCATTCAGTTTTAAAAGTTGACAATCTCTACTACTTTAGAAAATCAATGTCAAGGGCTACATCAACTAGAGCAGGGGTTTGCAGTTCCAGGGTTATTCAGGCAATGGCAAGACAATACATCAACTTAAGGCTGAAGTACTTTTTTTGGGGGGGGGTGAATGTGAAATGTAAAGCAAAAAAAACGGTCTTGGAAGCTGGCTTGTTCTTGTTTGGTTATTGTACATCTATACCCAAAGTCAACAATGGAATATACTGCAGCTTGACAGTATTTAGCTGTGATGGCTAACATTCATTTTTTTTTCAGGCTTTTTTTCTTTATTTTCTTCTTGTGATGCTGGCAGTAACACATTCTCATCCTAGACTGACAACGCTTACTCCCTGATGAGAATATTTCAGAGGTGCTGGGTGGAGTCTCGTGCTATTCTTTATGATAGACCCTACTGGATTAGTAGGCAGCTCATTAGCTTATGGTTAGGCAGCTCAAAGATGCAGTCTCCAGTAGGAGGTACTGGGAGCAACTCAAGGACAGAAAACAGAAGAGTGCCAGACCAAAACGGATGTTAAGGTCCATATAAAAAGTTTAATAATTGTGTTGATCAAACAGCCAACACATTTTGAGAGCACACATCAGGGCTTGGAAATGATGAGAATGAAGGAATGGACTCGGAGCAAAAAACAACAACTTATTGGAGCTATGGGTAGTGCTATCAAAATTTGTAGACTGCAGGCAGTGTCTGGAGAATCAACTGCAATAAAATGTTATAGTGTTGGCAGCCTTCGCTGGCAGGATCACTAGGTAGAATATATTAATGTTTATGAAATGATGAACTCTTTAGTGTAGTATGCATTATTTTTAAATGATGTTTGCATTGTATGTTTTGTCATTTGGGTATATTTGTACTTTATGATAAAGTGACTTATTATATTTTAAGCCAAAAATTCATTATTAGCAGGGGTTGACTTTCTAAAAATGTTTTTATGTGGGGGGCCTTGGAGTTCTGGAAACAGTCTAATCTGTGGTATTGAAAATATGTTATTAAAAAAACTGAAATGACTGCTAAAGCATTAGCAAGAGTGGTGCCAGCTATACAATATGAAGCTATAGTTCTTGGTTTTCTTTGTTTGCTTTCTTGGAACAACACATTTACTGTAAATGTTAGATTTGAAGGAGCTGCATATTTGTTTCAGAATATGTCATATTTGTAGAAAATAGAAGAAAATAGTACCATTTCTACCAGCCTTTGTATATTCACAATGTGCAGAGAGGGTACGCGCCTGGGGCTTAGGCTGCCACCCACCACTGAGTAGAAGAGGAATCAGAAGGAACTATGTGTTATTCTTGTGGTTGCATTGGCTTCCAGAGCCTATCGATGTGAGAGGTAGTTACAGTAGTCCTCATCATACACATAATACTGGGAGCTCAAATCTGTTTGGAGAAGACAGATCTATCTCACATCCAGCTCTGATACAGGTACACATATTTTGTGGGGAGTTATAACCTTTAAGCTTGTATACTTATTATTGGTGACTTCTCTTCAATAAAACGCTACAGAAGTGTACTCAAGCCAAAATTAATAATAGGTCCTGAAATGCATACAAGGAACACAACTGTTCAGTGTCTGTGAAGGTTCTCATTCATCCAGGTCATGGTATATCTGTAAAAAATAAGTCAAGGCAACTGGACTTGCTGTATTTCTTAAGAAAAATACAGCAAGCCCAGTTGCCTTGACTTATTTTTACAGATACAACTGTTCAGTGCTTTAACTTTATACTTAGGCACAGCTGTAGCACACCTAGTTCAACCACAAACTTTTATTGGTGATCTGGGAACCCCGTTGCTTATCCATGTGTAATGCAGGAGACGTATTCCCAAACATACCCACTACAGGGTCCTTTCTGTCTCTTACACACAGAAAGCCTGATATATCAAAGTCTGAGAGGAGTAACTTCAGCACTGCTACCAATTAATTCAGCCTTGTGCTGGAAGTTTAAATCGGATTGGTGATACATCAAGGAGAGAGAAAGGGGAAGTTACATAGCCAGTGGAACATCCATAGGGTAAACGGAGTGGACTTTCTGGAGCCTATTTATAAAAATGCATTCAAATCCTGACTTTGTATTATGCTGCACTTTACATTTTCCATATTACTTTACTTGCCAGTTTTTATATCACGTATGGTTAAATGGCATACAAAAGTTGTAACAAGTGGTGAAATTATACTACTTTCAGTTTTACCTTCATTAAAGCTGAACTTCAGGCAGATATTAAAACACCAAAAACACACAATCATGCATTTAACAAAATCGTGAAATGTATTTTGCTTAATGCAACTAGTAAAAAACCTGAATTTGACTTAATTTTCGTCTGCTGTGATACCCTGTACAGCAGCACTGGAAGAAGGAAGGGTAACACAAGGGATCAACTGGAAGTCCTGAATTCACATGTGCTGATATGGAAGATGCTGACAGAATAAGAGTAGTGTAGGGAGATGACCTCATCAGTCTGTTGCTACTCCATCACTGTCCAAACACAGGGTGTCCTAACTTTGTTAGGTTCGAACTTTGGTCTGTTAAATATATCATATATATTTCTTATATCTCTGTTATAAGTGCAAAATTAACTCTGTTAATCCTGTGAGAAATTCAGAGTTGTCTTGTGTACTCTGCCTATGTTCAGCTTTTTTTCTTTGGAGTTTAGCTTTAAATATAATGCATTACAACATTATTATTTAGAAATGGATAATGAATTTACAGCACTATTAAGGTGAGTAATGATTTTACCTTTTTTACAAATATAGCAAAGTAAATCTTCCATAAACATTTTTCATGCTTGAGGAGCAAGCAAATTAAAAGACCATTTACACTTGAAAGAAAAAAAAAAAAAAAAAAAAGAACATTTACGATACATGAGTGGTTAACCATTTTAGAACAGTTTTATAAATAGATCAGATCCCAGTTGCAGTGTATGCTGGATAAAAAGTATAATTTCTCCTGCTTCACGTTTTCTGGAATTGCTTTAATAAAAGGTCAAACAGTGTCACATCCATGCACATCACTTGATTATACCAGCTATGGTAACCAGATGCATCTAAGCAATATCCAACACTTTGTTAATCAGTCATACAAGGAACCATGATAATATATTCTAACTTAAATGGAAATAAACCATGTTTAAATGTAGGAATCACATAATGTAAAATATAATAAAGCTAGATAACAGTTCTTTTTTGTCAGTACCTGGAAGCAATCTTTTTGAAGTAGTCATAAGCATTATCCAAGTTAGGATTCAGGTTGTTCAGAAAGCCATCAAATAATTCCTCATAACGCTTATTCAAGTCATCTCCAATCAATGCCAGCTGTTGTCCCACTTTGTCTATATGGCTATGGAAAGACAGAGATTACTTTTGGGTTAAAAAAAAAAGTGTTATCTTCATTTTACTATGCAGGAAAAAACAGCCAAGTCATTCAGATCCAAGGGTTAAATATACAGTAATATCAAGCTTTTCATTCCATAAAATCCAGTTTAGAGCTTTCTAAAAACTTTATCCTAGAAAATATGTGGGGGTTGGTTGGTTAAAACTGGAAAAAATGGAGAACACTGGGGTTGTTACCAATAGCAACCAATGAGGTTTCAGCTTTAATCTTTTCTTTCTCTAGTTTTAATTAACCAACCCTTAAGCTGGCCATACATGATACGAATTTTGGCTGGTTCTTGATGAACCAGCTGAACTTTGCAGTAGGTGCCGCTGCTGGCACCCTTTTGTCAGCCATCCCTCAATCAGCTAATCGAAGTAGCTGGTTGGGAAAATCCTTGAACGAACAGAGCCAGTGTTGTAAAACTTCTCTGGACCCATGAGATTTCTGGACTTCTGGGGGCGTGTGAAGGGAGTCCAGAAATCTCACAGGCTGATGCATTCTTATAACACAATCCATAGTTACATAATTAGTCAGGTTGAAAAAAGACACAAGTCCATCAAGTTCAACCTATAGAGATATGAAAGAAAAAAAACCAAAGCCTAAATAGAACGCTATGCCCACAATTACCCCCTGTTGATCCAGAGGAAGGCAAAAAAACCCTATAAAGCACAGTTCAATTTGCTCCAACAGGGGGAAAAAATTCCTTCCTGATCCCATAAGGCAATCAGATATTCCCTGGATCAACAATCTTTGATGCCTAATATACCTATAAGAACTCAATATCCAGTAAAATTCTGTGCATTTAGGAATACATCCAGATTTTTTTTAATCAATTAACTGAGCTAGCTAGAACTAGCTCCTGGGGGAGTCTATTCCACATTTTCACAGCTCTAACTGTGAAGAATCCTTTCCGTATGCAAAGGTTAAACTTATTTTCCTCCAGATGCAAAGAGTGCCCCTTTGTCCTTTGTAGTGACCTTAAAGTGAATAATTTGGCAACAAGCTCTTTATATGGACCATTTATGTATTTATACATGGTGATCCTGTCCCCCCTTAATCTCCTCTTCTCCAGAGAGAACAAATTCAGGTAAGCTAATCTTTCCTCATAGCTGAGCTCCTCCATGCCTCTTATGAGTTTAGTTGCCCTTCTCTGCACTTTCTCCAGTTCCACAACTTCCTTTTTGTGATCTGGTGCCCAAAACTGAACTGCATATTCCAGATGAGGTCTTACTAATGCTTTGTACAGGGGCAGGATTATGTCTATCTCTGGAGTCTAGACCTCTTTTAATACAAGAAAGTATTTTGTTTGCTTTAGAAACTGCGGCTTGACATTGCATGCTATTATCGAGTCTATGGTCTTCCATAACACCTAGATCTTTCTCCATCATTGACTCCCCCAAATATACTCCACCTATAGTGTATGATGCACTCTAGGGGGTCCAGACATTTTACTGCCTTTATTGTTCTATATTATTTAGATTTTATTACTATTTTTTTAAATTAACATTATATGCCAAGACATGTGGCTGTAAAATGTTTGGACCCGTGGGATTGTGTTATAACAATGGAACCGCTCGATCATCAAAGGCCCGTCATCACGCACATTGTCTACAAGACAATTACATGGGTCAAATATGGTGGAAACACCAACTAGAGATAATGCTCTACTGGACTTACTAATTGCTAATAATAAAGAGCTAATAACAGATCTGGATGAAAAGGACAACTTGGGTAAGAGTGATATAATCAGATTACTGTCCTTTTGGGGGAACAGAAAAGGGTAGGAACAAAAGAGAGCACTAAAATTAAAAAAGGCAAACTTTAGCAAACTGCGATCCTTATTAAACTAGATCGATTGAGATGTAATCTTCCAAACAATGG
Organism: Nanorana parkeri; assembly: GCF_000935625.1. NCBI lineage: Eukaryota > Metazoa > Chordata > Amphibia > Anura > Dicroglossidae > Nanorana > Nanorana parkeri. The sequence continues at coordinate 788,289 of NW_017306520.1, read as the reverse complement.
AAATGGAGGACAAATGGGAATGGTATAAGGCCATATTAAATAACAATGTTCGCCAATGTATACCACTAACTAGCAAATTTAAAAGGCAAAAGAGTTAAACCAGGGTGGATGCATTCTAGAGAAGATTAAAAAAGAAAAAGATTAATAAATGAGAAAAAAAACTTGGCCTTTAAAATGTATAAGATAGAAGGGTCATCAAATGCATTCAAGTACTACAAGGATTGTACCAAGAAATGCATACATGCTATTAGGGCAGCAAAAATAAGCTATGAAGAACAAATAGCTATAGAGAGTAAAAGTAATCCCAGAAATTCTATAAATACATAAATAGTAAAAAGGTAAAGACAGATCACATAGGCCCATAAAGGACCAGCAGGGTAAGCTGGCCACAAGTGACAAGGAGAAGGCAGAGGAATTGAATACTTTCTTCTCTTCTGTTTTTACTGATGAACGGGATTGGTATGATAAACAAAGTAAAAACTATTCTAATAATGGACTAGACAAAGCCCAGTGGCTAACTGAGGCAGAGGTAAGAAAGAGGCTTGAAAAGCTAAACACAAATAAATCTCCGGGACCAGATGGCTTGCATCCAAGGGTCCTCAGAGAACTGAGTCTGGTTATTGCCAGCAAATTGTTTTTAACGACACATTGAGGACGGGAGAGGTACCAGAGGACTGAAGGAAAGCGAATGTGGTGCTGATATTCAAGAAAGGTTCAAGATGTGTATCAGGTAACTACAGGCCAGTCAGTCTTACATGAGTAATATGCAAGGTTTTTGAGGGAATGGTCAGGGACTATATTGAAAAGTTTGCATGTGTGAATAGCACCATAAGCAAGAACCAACACGGATTTCTGAAAGGCTGTTCTTGCCAGACAAATCTGTTAACATTCTATGAGGAAGTAAGTTGTAATGTGGACAGTTGATTTAGTCTTTCTGGACTTTGCAAAGGCGTTTGACACAGTACCACACAAATGGTTAGTATACAAACTAAGGCGATGGGCAATGAAGAACCAATATGCACACGGGTAGAAAACTGGTGGCAGGACTGCATCCAGAGGGTAGGGTTAAATGGTACATTCTCAAAATGGTCCGAAGTGGTGAGTGAAGTGCCCCAGGGTTCAGTTTTGGGGACAATTCTGTTTATCTTGTTCATAAATGACATTGAGGTTAGAATAAATAGCTCACTGTCAGTGTTTGCTGACTATACAAAGTTCTGCAAGGAAGTAAGATCGCAACTTGACATAGAATCCTTGCAGCAAGACCTCGATAAAATTTGAGAAGCGTCAACTATATGGCAGATGAGCTTTGATCTAGATAAATGTAAATTAATGTACTTGGGAGTTCCGAACATGCATGCTGAATAGACCTTAGTCAGGGTTTCACTGGGGAAAACAGAGATGAGAAGGATCCTGGGGCCCTTATAGACCACAGACACAGTAATAGCATGCAGTGCCAAGCTGCAACTAATAAAGCAAATAGTATATTATCTCGCATGAAAAGGAGGGATTAATTCATGGGATGGGCAAAATTATATTTCTCTTTACAACTTAGAAAAAAGGTGCTTAAGAGGCGACAACTCATCAGTGGAGACTGCGGTATTGGAAACGCACTACTTAAAGGAGAACTATGGGGTCAGTGTTTTTCCCCATAGTTCTCCTTGGGGTAACGGGAGGACACAAACTAGCGTCCTCCCGTTACCCTAAGCTCAGTATACCGTGAGCTACAGCTCGCGGTATACTGAGACGCCGCACCTGGAGCGGATCCCGACTTAGATGACGGGATCCGCCCAGCTGCGTGAGTGACAGCTGGCTCTGCCTATCTAGAGGCAGAGCCAGCTGTACCCTCCCCCGTCCGTTCCGTCAGTCAGCGCTGGCAGATCGGAGCGGGGAGAGGGGAATCCAGCCCCTCCCCCTGTCACGGCAGATAGCCGTGACAGGATCGAGAGGTGAGGGAACCCGGTATGTTTTCCCTCACCTCCCGATCTACTGAGCCGACCTGTGACAGTCTCATTGTCACAGGTCGGCTTAGAACTATGACGTGAGTGGAAATCACTCATGTCATAGTTCTCCTTTAAGCTAAGTACAGTGAGGAAGACACGAGGGCACAATAAGAAGTTGGAGGGGAGGAGGTATAATCGTAAACTGCATATACTTAAACTGCATTTTACTTTGAGAGTGGTAAAGATGGGGAATTCACTTCCACCGATAGCTGTATCAGCGGGAAACATAAACTGCTCCAAAAAACACTTGGATGAGTTCCTCAAATACCAAAACATACAGGGTTATTGAAATTCTGAGGATCATTCATACACATACACACAAAAAACCATATAGGTTGAACCTGATGGGCCTGTGTCTTTATTTAACCTCACCTACTATGTAACAATGGGTCTGTAAAATTTCTGGACCCGCACATGCGCAGTAGCATGTGAGATTTCTGGACTCCCTTCACATGCCCCCGAAAGTCCAGAAATCTCACGGGTCTGGAGAAGTGATAGAACGCTGGCAGCCAATTACCTCGTAAGCATTAATGGAAGAATCTCAAATATATTTTCTTATTTCAGCCAGCAGGTTGAACGAAGCAAATATTACAATATATGACCAGCTTTAGTATTTAGCCAAAACAAAGTCACATAGAGTGCTAAGCAGCCAAGAGTCAGCTGACCGGTCCTGCCGTATCACTTAGCCACAGACCAGAGCACCAATACAACCTTATTTATTCCTTTGGTGCTAATGGACTAAACAATTTTAGCCACATTGTTATCTGGAATTGCTTCATCTTTTAATGCAGTGAGAATAGGATGGCATTGCACCAATCAGAGGATTTGTGGATTGCCCAAATTCATTACAGATCAACAGGACACAGTCCAGGCATTGGACATTCCTCCAAGCAGGCTGGAAATAGACTGAATCCAGAGAGCCTTTGAGTTCCATAGATAGACCATCAAGGGATATTGCGGTTAAATTTCATTTCTACAAGACTAAAGAATGTATACTTCAGCAGCATGTAGCAAAGATACATTTTTCCTATAGGAACATAAATACTAGCTATTTGCTGATTTAGCAGAGTCTACCATACTCACATGTAAAGCACTTAAACCCTACCTAACTGTCCTCTATCCACATATTTGTTATAGGTGGAGGATTCCCTTTAAAATCATCTACTTTAATCTGAATTGCCATCTCCAAGCCTTCACATGGTCACAACTCTATGATTGCTTCCGGGACTTGGGCCTTGACCTTCACCTGGATACTGACCAGTCGCTACAATCGAGCTCCACATAAAAAAAAAAAATTGGATCACCACCTAAAACCCATCCTAAAAGGCAAGCATGACCAAACTCAATGCTTGCAAGGAGTGTTTTCTTTCCCATCTGAAGGACGAGTATACTAGTTCTATACCTTTTTTCATTTGAATAATTTCTGAACTTTCCTCTTGGGAAGATTGACGTTGCTCTACTGGAGGTGGCATTCTTCACTAGCCATAAAAACGCTTTGCAACGTTTTAAGCAAAGATGTCTGTTTACACATCGTTCTATTCTATTCTCCCTATATTGCTGGTTCTTACTTACTCTTGCTTTCAGGAAGTGGTGTTGTGGCTAGCACTCCTGCTTTGCAGAACTCAGGATCCCCGGCTCAAATCCCAGTCAGGACACTATCTGTAAGGAGATTGCATGTTCTCCCTGTGCTTGCGTGGGTTTTCTCCGGGTATTCCGGTTTCCTACCACACTCCAAAGACATGCTGGAAGGTTAATTGGCTCCAAATTGTCCCTGTATGTATGCATGTAAGATAGAGACCTTAGATTGTAAGCTCCTTGAGGGCAGGGACTTATGTGAATGTGCACTGCAAGCCCTGCGTAAAATTGCCGGCTCTATATAAATACCTGTAATAAAATAAATACATTGGAAATTTCCAGTCCCTAACATGGAGACTCTGACTAGATTGCACTGACCACATAAGTACTCGCCTCTAGATCTGGATCTGGAAGGCATCCTCAGATATCCTTCTTTTCTATGCAACAATCTATGTGTTCATCTTACTGCTACCCATTATGACTTCTCCATTTAACAATCCCAGGATACACTTTTTCTGAATGGTACAATACGAGGCAATCAGATAATAACTGGGCTGATTATATTCTTGTAGCTTGAAAGAGTTAAAAGAGAACTATGGAGTAACCTTTTTATCCCTTAGTTCCCTTTAGGGTCCTGGAGAGCATATACTAACCTACTCCTGTGACCCAAAGCTCAGCTCGCTATATACTGAGAGCGTTGCAGCCGGGACGGATCCTGACAATACTGTCAAGATCCACCCAGCTGGCTGATTGACAGCAGCCTCTGCATATCGAGAGGCAGAGCCAGCTGTGCTCACCCCCTGCCCCGTCTGTTCCTCCAGTCAGAGCTGAAGGATCGGAGGGGGAGCGGTGACTGACAAGTGAGCGAGCGACGTTATGTGTTCGCTCACTTCCTGATCTATAGAGTCGACATGTGACAGTTTCAATCTCACACGTCGGCTCTAAGTATGAGGATGAGTGTAAATCACTCATCCTTTAGTTCTCCTTTAATTGGTCACATCAGAGGTTGCTTATATTTTGGACTTTGAGTTTAAAATTTCAAATTCTACGGAAGCTCAATCTTCTGAGTTAATTATCTGATCTTGTTCATGCCATTTTTTGGGGTCTTTGGCCCTACACCTAGTATCGGTGCATCCCTAGTATAATGCATAAACTTTTTGGAGAACCTGTTGACTTTCATCGGCACATTTGAGTTTTTACATACGCTCAAAATACCTTTCCGCGATACCGGAACTTCTGGTCAGAGGGAGATCTCCTCTGACCAGCAGTTCTCTGACCGGCAGTGCCATAGTGGAACATGGACCCGGCTTCCCGGCCAATCAGGAAGCCGGGTGGCGAGTAATAACCAGCCCCCCAGCTTCCTGATTGGCCGGGAAGCCGGCTCTTGCTGATTGGCTGGGAAGCCGGCTTACCGGCCAATCACAATCGAGCTGGCTAAACAACATGGAGCCATCTTCCCGGACAATCAGGAAGCCGGGTGACATGTTATTACCCGCTGCCCGGCTTCCTGATAGCCCGGGAAGCCGGCTTCATGCCAGTGGAAGCACAGGTATCGGTACTCGGTTTTGGCGTACCCGATACCGAAAACCCGGTATCGGTGCATCCCCACTTTATACATTTTATCACTTAATTTCCCATGCTGTCCTTAACATAAATTCCAGGTATTTTGAGACTTTTTGGTCTTATGGTATTAAAAAAAGCTTTTACCTGTTTATTTGTCTGGCATCTTCAATTTCAAGAGGTCTGGAATCTTCATCTTCTGTCCTAAGCTGAGAGATATGAAAGGCATAACTCAGGAATATTCCTTCTGTTTGTTGACTCACCTCCTCTTCTGTAAGAGAGTAAAAAAAAAAAATCCCACATTTTCAAATATTATATGAAAGCTGTAGTATCTTGGTAAAATTGAAGGAGGTTTTCCACCATCAGTATGATGGAACCACAAGCAACAACACCATTTACTACTGCACATAATAAATTGGCATCCTACTTTGTATCTTTATTTACAGGTGGCTTACCTTCTGCTTCTAGTACAGCTGCGTTATCTGTTGTATCTTCTCTGCCTCCAGTTGCCATGATTGATAGACAGAGGGGTCAGTGTGATCCTACAATGAAAAAAATAGCAATTCATTTTCTGAAATACACTTATCTTTCTGACAGCAAGTAAAAAATATTAAAGCAAATATATGAGGCTAAATACATGACATCAGTTATTGCTGATTTGGTTTTAAAGGTAATATGGCTTAAATAAAAAAAAACAAAATACTACACATGTATAACTACATGTGTGTATTGGGCTCAGCTTGCTTTAGGACTCCAAAGTAGAGCCCAATCATATGACCCGTCAATATCATGACCAGCATCTCTTCTTATCATGGAGTTCAGAGAGAACTCCCTAGGACACCTGCCATACCATGGCAAAGAATAGTACGTGAAATGCAGGCTGCAGTATGGAGTAACATTGCAGTGTCTAGCAAAGAGCAGATGGAGGTATCTTTTTTCTGCTATAAATAGGAGCAGATTTATAAGGGAGGGAAGAGACCGCTATCCAAACTTTGCTATACTCATACATCACAATGTAAGTCCACACACAGGCCTGCATTTCACACTTTCCTGAATGCTGGCATGTAGTGGCGTAACTACAGCCATATCGACCCACGTAGTCGCTATAGGGCCCGGGAAGTGGGGGGCCTGGTCAGGAGGCAGCAGTGGAGGAGGAGGCCGGGGCCCGGTGACAGTGCCCCCATGTGCTTACGAGCCCCCATGTGATAGCAAATTGTCAGTGACAGGTCCTCTTTAACATGATATTGGGGTCCAAAAGACCCCTAATATCACCTTTCAACTTTAAATAAGCTATTGAAGTGCAAATCGCTTCAGGAGCCGAGCAATGACAGCTCAGGGACCAGAAGTGATGCAATCCGCGTCGATCCTGGTCCCATAGAATGGGGGGAGAAAGGCGAGCGGATATTCGCTGCTCTCCTCCCCAGCTTTCTGCCGGCACCCGACATGCCAGTCCCAGGCCCGCAGGACGGGCAACTGACCCTGGAAAACACAGCAGGGGCAGGCACTTTACCGGGCCATAGAAATGATCTGGCGGCAGCCGAGCCCCAGAATCGCTTCTATAGTAAAGCCGACAGCCGGCTTTACAAAGGTAAAGAGTCCCGGCGGCGTCTGTTTACAGGGCCTTGCTGCCACCGATGTACTAGGTACGTCCGCGGTCGTGAACTTTAAACTTTAATCCTGCAAATAACACACATTTTGTCCCTGAACCTTAAACATGTCTGCCTTTGTTCAACTCTATTACATGGGGGATGGGAAGAAACATAACATTGTTTTATGCTTTCAGTTTAGCTCCCAGGAAGTGAAACTGTGAATCTGGTAAGGTCAGATATTTGCTGTTTGCGGAAAATGTTCTGAAAAAAAGAAAAACAAATAATGCCAATGTCCGAAGGCTTACTTATCCTTTCATGCTATGATCTTTTAAATGTTCGCTGAATACAACAAACGGTCTTGATTAGCTGTAGTGGAGGGCATCGTAGTGCAACATATCTATGAGCATAAGTGATATTGACCTTTTAGCACGATAATACCAAGCATCATTAGACTATGTCTGGAAGAGCCATTATTGTGAGAGCACACCAGGCTAGACATACTTAAGGACTGAAGTAATGCAGGTCCGGAATGACATTCCTCTAGAAGCCATCACACAACTTGTAATTCAATGCCCAATACAATAAAATAATTTATTAGTAGAAATCGAGGCCATACCATTTAACTGTTTTTACTGAGAAAAATGAACAAAACAGCATTTTATTATTTCATAGCATAAATAAAACACACTGCCTGGCCACCACTTGGATTTAGCTCAGCAAATAGGTACAAGCCTGCCATTGGATAATTACTAGGTTCAGCTACATTATGGGCCCACAAAATGAGGTCAGCTGCCTACCTGAATGAGCAGGTTTTTCCATCAATTGATTTTTTTCTTCCCTGATGGCACAGACATATTGCAAGATGACAATGCCAGGATTCATCAGGTTTAAATTGTGAAAGAGTGATTCAGGGAGCATGAGACATCATTTTCACACATGGATTGGCCACCACATTGAGAATCCTGGGATGTGCTGGAGAAGACTACGCAGTGGTCCCACTCTCCCATCATAACTACAGGATTTTGATGAAAATTTAATGCAACTCTGGATGGAAATAAATGTTGTTACATTGCATAAGCTTATTGAATGTGTGTTATAATCAAAGCTAAACCTGATGAAATATTAGAGTGTGTGATTAATTATTTTGGAGGGGCCAGGCAGTGTATGCATTTTACATCTTATAAAGAGGGGAATGGATTAGATTCATTTAGTAAACCCTTTGTACCACTCACAGTTAAATCATAACTATTTTATTAGATGCTTTAGGTATTAATAGGATCTATTTTTTTTAGGGCTGGGGAAATGAACGATTAATTCCTCGATTAACCGTTAAACTTTTTGATCAATATAAAATTCTTTTGATCGAAAATAAAAAGACACCTCTCTGCCGGCTTTCGGGAGTCCCGTCAGAGATCCGGTGACGTCACAGACATCGAAGTCAACTGACTCCTCCCCCCTTCCCCAAGTGGCTCCGTTGGCTAACGAAGGGAAGGAGGAGGAGTCCGGTGACGTCAATGTCGATGACGTCACCGGACTCCTACCCCCTCCCCTTCGTTAGCCGACGGAGCCACTTGGGCCGGTGAGTTTGCCCAACAAGCAACAAGCTCCTGTCTTATCTTAATTTATATATATGCACTATGTGGCTCTCCATTAACCCCCCCCACCTCGCTCCCAGAAAAGTGCCCATTGAAATTAACTGATATTATGTTGCAATCAGGTCCTTACATGAAATGGAATGGACAGGTGCTGCTACTTCAAATATTAAGCTAATACTTATGTTTAAATCACCCTTAGGGTTTTGCTGTTTTACTATACTATATAAATACATTTGTAATCCAGCACATTTGTATCCAGAAAATATTCCCCTCCCTCATCGAAACTTTGAAATATTCTGATTTTGCAACAAACATCTCGGATTCATACAGTAACGATCTTGTTCTGTAACTTTGTTTTGCAATCTGAATATTGTAACTGTAGGCAGATCTCAATTGTTTGCGTTACTGGGAACACAGAATGATGTAGAGCAAATTTGCATCGGTTTAGTTGGCGACGAGTGTCGCAGATCTTGCTCAAAGTTTGCAAAAGTCTATGCAGCGAAAATATTATTTATTTCTATCCATTTGTAGGGCTAATAAGCAAGCTATGTTATAAAGGCAAGGGAAGCCAGGCACTGCAACGGGTGACATGTTCCCATCCAAAAAAACATCTTTCCCTACACATAATTGTCAACTTTCCCTAGCAGCACCAACACACGGTGACAATATGGCTGATGAAACAAGGTCTATGCACTGCATTCTAGATTCTTCCTTATTTCTTCCAGCAAACTTCAATGTTTTTGGGCAAAATGTTTTGATTTGCAAACTTTGAGAATCCCGGGGCAATCCCCACGAACCCATAGTAGTGGCAAACTCAAACTTCATCCCTACCTTGATTATATCTTTCCATATGCATTACTTGTTGCTAGCTTAAAAAGAGAACTATTGAGGTGAGTGATTTTCACTCATCCTCATAGTTAGAGCCGACGTGTGACAATGAAACTGTCACGTGTTGATAGGGAAGTGAGTGAACACTTACCGTCGCTCGCTCACTTCCCGATCCTCTCCCTGCAGAGAGGTGACTCTCAGTCAGGGCTCACCACAGGGATTCCCCCCTCCCCGATCCTCCAGCCCTGAGTGGAGGAAAGAATGGGGAAGGTGGTGGGCACAGCTGGCTCTGCCTGTACATAGGTAGAGCCAGCTGTCAATCAGCTAGCTGGGTGGATCTCGACAGTATTGTCAAGATTCGCCCCGGCTGCAACACTCTCAGCATATAGCGAGCTGTAGCTCGCTATATACTAGGCTTTGGGTCACGGGGGGACGTTAGTATATGTCCTCCCGTGACCCTTGAGAGAACTATGGGATACAAAGTTTACCCCATAGTTCTCTTTTAAGACTAAAGAATGGGTGGGGAATGTACAAAACTATTGCCATTAAGTAATTTGATGCATTCACTGCACTGCACTGTGCTTTGACACCGGCTTCTTCCACAAGCGCGGATTTCACATTTTCTATATTCACTGCACTGTTTCTTTCGAAAGAGGTTTTTTTTTTTTCTTTAATTATTATTGAATTATATAGCACCAACAGTTTGCACAACACTTTACAAAATAAAAAAGAGACAGTACAGTTACAATACAATTCCATACAAGGGGATTAGGAGGGTCCTGTTCATTACACTCTAATTATGATTGCACGCTCGAACCCCACTTGGATGGGTATAGAGAGAGAGGAAATCAGCCTATGGTTAAATGCATAAATACTTTTAGTTGAGAGCACAGGAAACTATAAGTCTTTATTATTGAGACAACATTACATTTAAAAGGTATGTGAAACTTTTTACAATGTTTCCATTAGCAGCGATTCTCAGAATCTATTGTAATTGATTTTTGCAATAGCCGAGTTCCGTTCGCAATCCATCTCAGTTCTCCAGCAGCCACAATGCAAATGGATATAATGACAAATCCATTATATCTGGAATCCCCATAGAAATGCATTTTTAACACACAATAAAATTATTGACATGCACGGGCAAGCATGCTACCTTTAGTTATCGCTGTTGTTAGAAAGTAGATAAACCTGTTCTCTTGTAGCACTACATGATATACTTTTTTCATACACACGATGGGACATACCATTCTGTGCAATAATAAAAACCTTTGCAAAAAGCACTATAGTCCCTGTTTGAATGATTCAGGCTTGCAATGCAGATAACTGTTTTACCTGCTGATCTGTCAGCTCCACTTTTGAAACTTGAGTGAAAACGTGGTTTAAAAAAAATGTATATATTTTTGCCATTACCATGACCCACAACCAATATAAAAAAATAAATTCCCCTACTCCTGATGTGCAAGGGAATAACATGTGTGTTCATAATCATTATGGGGCTGAGGTATAAAATTTCCACCCAGCATATATCTGGGCAAACGCCGTATGGCAATATGACCACTAGATGGTGCCCAGGATGCTCATCAGCTCCATCTAGTGGCAGTATTGCTCTGCAAACAGCATTTGATAAGCTCATATGTATTGTTTCTATCAATAGTAGGACCCACAAACTATAGTGCACATTTTGTTTTGTTTTTTATCCTACCCCAACACACTGAAACTGACATTGACCCAAACATTAACCTAGACCAAGTGCTGATCTAACTAGTTTATTTATCCGTGTGATTAACACATTGCAACAGTGTGAATGGGCTCTAAAGGTTGGCCAGTGCTGATGAATGCCTTTGGCAGATAGCAACAATGTTGTAAAACATAAAAAATAAATCTACCCACTGCGCTGATAATCTGTGCAGGGTCAGAATGCCCCTGACAGCACAGATCATCAGTGCAGATTTACTTTTGAACCCAAAAACAAAAGATTTAACATATTGCAGCTTTAGGCCTCATTCACACGAGAATTGGCCGGCACGTACAGCTCCGTGCTGTGTGCATGGATGTATCGGGCAGCTCCCGGGAAGGACAGGTGCTGCGTGTGGTTAGTACGCAGCCCCTGTCCTTCTCCATGGGACTACGCGGCCATAAGCCGCCCTGCATGGACAGGACAGGATGGGTTACACGGATGTAACCCATTGAAACGCATGTCCCAGGATCACGCCATATCTGCACTAGCCTAAAGGGTAAATTAACTTCCTCAAGTAATTTGGTAAAATGGAATTACCCGCATAAATCTGGCCCCCCTCTCTCTCCCTACTATACTTACCTTTTGGTGAACGGTCCTTCCCGTCCGCCAGTACGGATGTACCATCTGTACCCCATACTTCTGTCCAGTGCCGCCTTATGCCATGTATTCTGAATTTAGCTCACAAATTGCAAGCACTCCTTGGTCAGCGCGGTCACCTGATGGAGCTGACCAATGAGAAGCATTTTTTAGCACTGCTAAATACGGTTTGGGTTCAAATTTAATTTGTATCAGGACAAGTAGATTGTCATGGGGGACAAGTAGATCGGGCCCCGCTTTAGTCCTTGGGGGCTTTAAGAAATTTCCACACCCCTGAACGCACTTTCTGTCATAGGGTGGCTCCTCTCAATGGAGCAGCAAAAGAGTCACCCTTGGGACAGCAGCATTGTCAACTTGTGGGGAGGCGAGTGTTAGATAGGACTAGCATATTTAGATGGACTTGACTAAAATATTAACTATGAACACCAGATAACACTTTCTAAGCAGTTACAGCCGCAGTTTTTAGTTTTCCTTTTGCATGAATGGATAAAAGCTGACCATTATAAGCACCATGGTCAGTGTTAAATGGTCTCAACCCTCTATCAACCCCTGTCCCCAGGACCGGATTTACCATTAGGAAGAGTAGGCATGTGCCTACATTTGCCCTCCATAGGGACACTGTGCAGGTACCTACTCTGCATAATAGTATCTGGACACAACACCAACAATAGCAAGGAGAGTGCATTCTGCACAAAATACACCCTCCTGCTCCAAGACCAGCAGCGCCTACAGGTACCACCAGCTTCCGCAAATGCAGGGGATGGACCCCGATGCTGTGTAAGGCTGCCCTGTAAAACGACTGTCTGATGCGGATAGGCATTTAGGGCCGCATTATGTAACACCGGGGTCCTTCTCTGCATATGTGAAAGCCAGCGGGTCCCGCAGCAGGTACAGGTGCTGACTCAGGCTAAACAGATGCCCATTCGAGCCTACAGGTACCCGTAAATGGAAATACGGCCCTGCCTGTCCCACCTGGCTGCTAGACCAGTCCCCACAGGCTCTCTTCCCTTCTACTCTGGCGGTGGAATGTCCCTCAGAGTCATCACGTCTAATACACTGTATTGGACTTGATGACTCACGGATCCTTAGACCACCAGAGCAGAGAGAGGCCAACAGCCAGGTGGGTCCAAGGTTCGAGTATATATTTTTTTTATTTTACACCCTAGACCAAAACGAGCACTTAACCTCTGTAGTGCAGGGCTAGCTCAACTGCAAGGGTTAAGTTTTATTCTGCCCAACCAAGTCATTAACCACTTGCCATCTGGCATTTCTTAATTTTTGCACACACATGATAAAATCCGAATTCGTGGCTATAAAACAGCTTAAAATCCCCAAACAATTATATATTTTCTGAAAGCAGAGTCCCTGTAGAATATACAAAATGCTAGTTGCAATTTTTTTATGTCGCACAATATTTGCGCAAAAATTTATCAAACCAATATTTTTAGAATAAAATAGGCTAAAATTAAATTTAGTGCACAGAAACAGAATACTATACCCATTTTTTTGGTAAAGGTTTAAAAGATGGGGTTGTGTCGCATAAATAGATACCAAACATGTCAAGCCTTAAAATAACATGCGCCCATAAAATGGCAAAAAACAAAACTACAAGAAAGAACCCAACATTTGGAATAGGATCCCCTTACAGAGCACCTTTGCCCCAATGTTAAGGCATAAGAGTCTATTTCCCACCTCCATGTGCCCCAAAAAGCAGGTGGGGGGAAATATAGTGGAATCTAGAAGCCCCCTAAACTTTATATTTAGGGGGCAACTAGATATCATAGTTACATAGTATTTGAGGTTGAATAAAGACACAAGTCCATCAAGTCCAACCTATTGTGTGTATGCATTTATGTTTGAGCAGGTGTGTGCGTGTGTATTAGTCCATGTGTGATTTTGCTCTTAGGCGTAACTGTACCCCTGTATATTATGATCTCTGAGGAACTCGTCCAGGAGTTTCTTGAATGATTCCACACCCTTAGCTGAAATCACTTCCTGCGGCATCGAGTTCCAGACCTTAACAGTTCTAACTGTGAAGAACCCCTTGCGCATTGTGTGTTGAAATTTTTTTTCCACCAATTTTTGGTTGTGCCCTCTGGTCTTTGTTACCGAGCTAACCGTAAACAGTTTGTTAATAATGTTGCTGTCGCCCTTGAATAGTTTATACAGGAAAATCATGTCCCCCCTTAATCTCCTAACCTCCAAAGAGAACCTATTTAATTTTAACAGCCTTGTTTCATAGGTCAGGTCCTTCTCCTCCCAGTGGAATGAGTACAGGGTAAATTAATATTCTTAACCCATCCCAACAAAGACTTAAAATCCCGACACACAATTATAAATCCTTTAATAAAACACATACTTATTGGCTTTTAAAATAAAAGTTTAATATTGTCCGTAGATGTAAGTCCAGTGTTAATCACAGCATCCAGCGAGGTAATACACATCAATCATGATGACCTGTTGTCCGCTATTCTTTACACATCGCACTCCAGCCTCTGAACGATAGATTCCTGGCTCAGGCAATTTAAATTTATTGCTGGGAACCCCAGGTGATGTCATTGACTAAATTTGGTCAATGGCATTACCCATGATTCCCGGTGGCATTACTGCAGCTGGGAATCTGTCATTTAGCAGAAGGAGTGTGGTGTGTACAGATGAGTGGGCAACAGGTCATTATGACTGATGTGTATTACCTCGCTGATTGATGTTGGATTTACTTCTGGGGGTAATAAACTAAATGTGGGTGTGTTTTTTTTACTTTTACATTTTTGTGGAAATGGGGGTACTAATGTATCACTGTACTCAATCACCTGGGAGGTGTGGATATCTGGTCTTTCCCTCATTATAAAAGGAGCTTCCATAAGTCACCCCTGTGTACGATCATCCCCACTTCTTTTTTGAAACACAGAGGTGGGGAAGTAAATCCATCTCCAATCAAAGCATACAGTGAGGAGATTCATGTCAATCACCCATCACCTGCCGATCTGCACACACCACATATACTTAAAGGGATCCACAAGGGTGTGTGCTATCCAGCAAAGGATTAGAGAGCAAGTTCTCCTTTTACAAACTGAGCATACTCACAGCAGCCTCCCCACCTCTCCCAGTCCTCACTGCAATGCCCCCGTCAGCTGATGTAGGATCTGTACACTAGAACCGACAGCCTCGCAGTCTGGCATATTCATGCTTGAAAAGGGCAAGCTCCCATTGATCAGCAGGGTTTCCTATTGGCCAGCGCATTCATGTGACCTTACTGACCAATGAACACTTGCCATTTCCAAGCATTATGATTATTCCAGACTGCGAGGTTGTCAATTCTAGTGTGCGGATCACTACACTGGCTGGCAGAGGCATCACAGCATGAACCAGGGGAGGTGGGGAGGCTGCTGTGAGGCCCTGTGGATCTTTTGTTTGAAAATTCAGATTCTACAGGGTTTCAACCATCGTTGGGTCACTAGTTTATATTTCCAATAATTTGTGATTGTCATATAATACTTTGATGTTAGCGATCCCACTGTTATTATAGGTTTTTATTATAGGTTTAGTTATAGTTTATCCCATTCAAAGTGTGCATTCCTTTTTTTTCCTGTTTTTTGTTTTAATGTGCTTACATGGATTGTTTATTAACGAAGAACTCGGGACAATTTTTTTTTCTGCACTGCAAGGGTTAACCGCTCATTTTCATCCAGGTGCAAAAATAAGTTATACTCACCCAGACCTGCGAGCTGGCCCGCTATCACAGCGCTCCCTCCAGGAAGTTTCAGACGAGTATAACTTTACTGCTAACGAGCAGTTAACCCTTGCAGTGTGGGGGCAGCCCCACTGCGAGGGTTAATTTAAAAAAAATTGCCCTAAGTTCTTCTTTAAATACAGGTGTTCCTAAGTGATTCTCCCCGCCCTATGTGGCGAGTTATTCTACTGGGGTTGGTGTTGGTTCATAACCAGCTATGACTAAGGCAGAAACACGTCAGCAGTTGGTTTTTGTACAGACGCATGTGGAATAAAATTTGATTCTTTTTGAAAGAGTATCATGTGCCAGTTTTGCAGTTTTTAAGACAAGGATTATCCGTGCACCGAATGTGGATTACAAGTAAGCACGATAGGTGTGAGCTGTGTGTTTTATGTTTTTAGACTTCATGCTGCAGTAAGTCCAATTTTTCTCCCTATATTTTTACCCACAAGTTACCCTTTAACTTTTAAAAAACCAATTCTTACATGTCTCCTGAAGCTGTTTTTTTTTCTACTTAGGCAGAAGTGTCAGTGAGGCAGGAGACAGCTGAATTCCTGAATGTACATTTTATTAGTACATGTGAAAAACGGTAAAAAAAACTATCCTAACCACATGCATTAAAAACTGAGCATGTCTATACAAGCAAAAGGGTTAAAGGACGATCCTTCAGGGCAAAATTAGCAAGTAACACCAGAGAAATCTGGTGGGGAAATGGAGTGGACTGTGTAAATTACAATCCTGTCTGCATCGCAAAAGATCTCATATAAACATTTTTGACCTACTTTGATTGTGTGTTGCCCACCCTCTGCTGGGTGTATGTCAAATATATAACTACAGGGAAATCTCCAGGGAAATAAAAGCACGGGCTGAAAGCCTCACAAGTGACCTAGAAACATTGAGGTGGGTGAAATGTATACACTAAGCTCACTTCTCCACAGGGCTATCTTACCTTGATAGTGATGGAAGGAGCCAGGTATACAGCGAAGCCGATTCATTTGTCCAACATGAGAAATCTCTCTTTAACTTGCATCACATATCCAGAATTAGGCTAGAGCTATGCAGATTATGGCTCTTTTCACATGGCATTGTAAACTATGGGCAGCCGGATCTAAACAGATGTGTGTCCATTTACATCCGATCACTCCCGGCTCTGGCCAGATCCAGAAAAACAAATGGATCAGAGTTCCATTTTGACGGACCTGACCACGCAAGATCGGAGGTAATGTAACATGTGTCCGTTTACATCCGATTCCCCATAGACCAACAATTTCAGTTTTTTTCCTGCATCGCAAGATCTTTTCCAGTCAGCAGGGGATCATTGCATAGATCCTCTGTGTATTGATCTGACGGCGCCCATCTGAAAGGGGCCTAATCCTTTTACCTCAGTGGCCAATTCAGCATCTAGAACTACTATATTATATCGCACATATATACTATTGAGACTGTCAAACAGCATAAACAGATGTTTTAAAGCCATGTACTTTTGTTTCCTAAGGTTTAGAATGTTCTCTTTTTAAATGTTGACATCTTTTTGTGAATTTGCATATAGTCCTCACCTCCTAACTGGACAAGAATATTAAAATTTTACCCTATTCCTGCCAGCTGTCTGTATGTTCACTTAAAAAAACATCCCTCCCTGTGAGAGACATCCATCAATTATTTGCGTGTTCGGTGTCTGTCAATCCCAGCTGTCACTGAAGATCAGGAATCAATCCACCTTGAGATCACTTGCTCCTTCCTTTTAGATTGCAAGCTCTCATGAGTAGGGCCCACCTTACCATCTTCTCTTGAAATGTATTCTTACTGTAATGTCTTCCTTTCTATTGTAAAGCTCTTTGCAAACTGTTAGTGCTATATAAATCCTGTATAACAATAATAAAATTCAGCATGGTTCCCGATCATGTGATCACTATGTCAGTTTTGACATAGTGATTGCATGCAGGCTGGAGGCTTCACCGACAAAAAAATGCCTTGGGCCTGCAGATGATTGCTGACACCTTCAGGCTGCATTGGGATCTGCAGTGTCATCTATTTAATGGTGGAACTATCAGATACAGATGACATTATCTAAAAGATTAGCAAGAAAATTTAAAAAAATGGAAGCTTTCTGGGCACGAGAATTTATCAGAATTGTTGTCAAGTTAACCAATGCTCGCTGACACTGCTACATTTTGGCATTTATGCATCAATGACCTCTGGTTACAAAAATGGTAATTTTCCTTAAAAAAAAAAAAAAAGAAAAAGAAATCTACTACAGGAAAATATGTAGTGAGTTTTCCATCTAAAAAACATACCCACTCCTGATTTCAGGTGTGTATAGCTTTTACAACCCATATTCTAACAAGTGCAGCAATGTCTAAAATGTCACAGTTATAACAATTGGTCACCAATGTAGCACACTAAAATGCCTGAAGCAAACAAGTTATTTGCACATGCCCACTCTTCCTTATTCTAGTCCTCTCTCTGTTCGTTTGCATACGAGAGCTGGAAACAGGTCACTACACAAAATTATAAATAAATAATATATTATACACACAGTATGCAAACCCACACAAACAACCACAGTCCCTTATAATTCATCAAAACAAAACTGATTTCATAAGCTAGGTTTACAGTGTGTATAATAATGTGTCCATGTACAAGTTTTATCCCTAAAATATAACCATCCCATACAGGGCAGCCAGCAGAAATTTTAGGGCCCCTTAGACGGCTTTAGCCCCCCCCCCCACCCCCACGCCGCTGAACACAGGGCTTGTCTCAAAGCCACTGGAACTGCAATGCTGGGGCCCTGCACTGCTAGGGCCTGGCCTTCGCCTCCTTGCCCTTCACCGTCGGCCGATAGTCATGTAAGGGACCCAGGCGGGCCCCCCAGGCCACTTACATGAGTATCTGCTGTACCCCCCTGATGGCTGCCCTGATCCCATATATGGTGTACAAGCACCTTTCTAAGCTGTAAAATTGCTAGGATATTGCATTGCGAGGAGAGTAGATGTTGTCATTATTGGCTACAATTGTCATCTTGCCATTTCATGGTTTCACATTATAGTTTGTACATCTGCTTAGTTTAAGTAACAAAAACACACAAAAAAACTAACTATAGCCTAGCCAAGTGGCCCTTTAATAGAAGGTTGAGCCCACATGCGGTCCTTATCAGTGTGCTAGATAAATTTGAAAGTACTATTTTGTAACCAGGTATAAAAAAAGTGCAAACAAAATAATGCAATTTATTGCATCAAAAAATGGAATAGGAAACACTGGGGGCGCTTTGTACAAAATGAGGCGCACAAGATAAGGGAAAATATGGTACAGCCTACAGAATGAGCAGGATTAGAATAGGGAATGTGCAGTGCAGCATACAGAATGAGCTGGCATGGAATAGGAAACGCACAGCGCATTGTACAGAATGAGGTAGCGTCATCCAACAACCAGAGCGAAAACACCTCCCCCCCAGTTAATTATACATGATTCAGGGTCAGCACATGCCTGATCATCTTCTGCAGCTTCCACTCCCAGTAGTCTCAGTATCACTATGCAGCTCCGGGTCCAGCAATCATGTTTCACGTGGACACAAAAGTGTGCAGGGACATTGAGGAACCTTCATGCTGTGTGTTCTCTGCCTCTGCCGTTCTCCTTGTGCTCACCGCTCATACACTGGACCAGGGACGTGCGGTCAGGGGAGGCGGGTGAGGCAGAGCCTCACCTAGTACTTTGGAGGAAAAAGCTGTCCGCTTCAAATCTGAAGCTGACAGCTTTTTCTCCATTCAGACTGGCTTCTAGCAGGTTACACTGCAGGGAAAGCCTCCCCGACGTGTAACCTGGACGTAGTGCTGCCTGTTAATTACAGAGGGTGATGCATCTGGCTTTTGACAGCTAAGTTAGGTTACACAGCAGCGGACTTCCCCACTGCTTTGCGCAACCTAACTTAGTGAGGCAAGAGCTGCAAAAGCCTCTACTTGCTGTTAGATGCTTGAGCTCTGTGGATGGCTTGGACCAATGGCAAAGCGCCATTGGTCCAAGCTGTCCAATCAAAAAAAGAAACAAAAAACAGTGAGGACATCGACCTCGATTGCTCACCGGTGAAGAGCAAGTGAGGGACAGGGAGGCTCCTCCCTGTCTCCTCTCTTCTCCATCCTCCCTCTCTCCTCCACACAGCTCGGGTGACCAGGTTGGGGGCAGGGCATGGGTGGGATGGATGTGGGCTGGGGCATGAGCAGGTTAGAGGTGGGCTGGGGGCGGGACGGGGGCAGGCAGGGAAATGCCTCACCAAGAACGGACTCCACTGCACTGGACTGGCCAAAAGCAGAACGAAAGGCAGGGCACGCATGTGATGTGGGTCAGGGATGTTTCTAGGATTGTGTAAGTCCTGAAGCACCGGGAGGCAAAGCAATTTTGCAACGCATGTATCAAGCAGTAGGTGTGTCTAGATCACACCTACCAGTGAAAGTGGCTAAGAGGAATAGTAGAGTCTGAGCCTACTTGTTGTATACACAGCACACATACTCTATGTTGCAGTCCTTGTACCTACAAAATATGCCTTAATTACAGTACTATTTTCACAGACACGCATAAACCTTGGCACAAAGGATTATTTAAAACAAAAATGTAAATCAGCAACATAGTGTATAAAGTGCAAGAGTCAGGACAATGTAATGGACACCAAAGCATATAATGTACAGAGGTCAAGATTGTAGGGGAGGAGAAAAGTGCAAGAAGCAAAGCAGCATGGTGCTGCCTGCTCATCACTAGGGATGAGCTTCGCGTTCGAGTCGAACCTATGTTCGACTCGAACATAGCATGTTCGAGCGTTCGCCGAACACCGAACATTATGGGATGTCCGCGGTTTGTTCGACCATGGGACATCCCACAATGCACTGCGCCGTCCGAAACGGTAATTGGCTACAATCTTGCACCTGACCGCAGGTCAGGTGCAAGACTGTGCCAATCAGGGCTCAGTACAAACATAGAGGCATGATTGGGCAAAGTCACGATAAGGCTTTGCGGGCGATCGCACTGTGGGCGGGGGGCATGGCTGCGGTGCCAATGACTTCAATACAACCCCACACCCCCTGCCGCCCCTGAACGGAGGGAGTCGGCTGGCTTGCATTCCAGTGTGTCCTAGAGGCCCCGGCGTCCTGTCCTCCCGCGGTGCTTGTGTGGCCGAGGTTGCACATTGGGAGAAGTGTTCGGCCCCTTTCCTTCTGCGGCGTCTGACACATTCAGCCGACAGCCGCACGAGCACCACAGGAGCATAGCCGTAGCCAGCTCCTTTTGCGCCCGAGGCAAAAAAAAAAAAA
>NW_017306520.1:765706-767666 GCF_000935625.1 Nanorana parkeri | reverse complement strand
CCCACAGGCGTGTGACGTGTGCCTCCAGGATTTTTTTTTCATTTCTATTATTTCAATTTTTTTTTTTACTCTCAGGGTGGGCTTCTGGGAAATTTGAACAGTAGATCTCCAGATGAAAAATTGTGGACACCCCTGTTGTAGCCCTTCTCTGAACTCTCTCAAGTTCAAGAACATCTTTCCTGAGAGTTGGTGACCAAAACTGGACCGCATATTCAAGGTGAGGCTGAACAAGTGATTTATAAAGCGGTAACATGATGGTTTTATCCCTTGCCAAAATGCCAATGCCAGCGATCAAAGAGGAACTTCACCCAAACTACCCATTTTTCCCCCCTTACCTTTTTTGCTGGGTTATGCAGAAAAAAAATTCACATGCCCAGTGATCCATCAGTGTTCTGTAGATATCCGCTGCTTCACACCTGGTCCAGTAATGCCATCTTCTCTGATGTCATCAGGGGACTGGCTGTCTCAGGTTCTCGCAGCTGGACCCCTGATAACACGCATGTGCCATGGTGCATCATCAGGGGGGCCACTGTAAGATTCAGAAAGAGAGACAGCTGGCCCCCTGATGATGCACCGCACCTCAAAGTAGCACCTGGAATACACACTCGTCAATCCTGGGATGGATGATGTGGGTATCCCAGGAAAACATGTCATTTTCCACATTCCCCGAAAAACTTAAAAAAAAAAATTTTTTAATAAATATCTGATTTTTAGAGAGGAACAGTGTAGGAGTAGAATGAGAAGACGTGGGTGGGGAGGGCGAATATTCGCTTTAACAGCGATTCACAGCTAGCCATTTAATCTCTTGATGGGGATTTGTTTAAACTAGGATTGGTTCGTGCTACAAATTGCACTCCTGCAGCTTTTTGTAGCAATTCCATAGAGGCGAATGAAGACTATGGATAGATCTAGCTATCTATCACTAGAATTTTCACCACCAACACAAAAGTTGGCTGGATCTCAATTGCTGCGCAACAAATCACTGTAAAAAAATGGAAGGATCACCAAGAAAGGGGCAAGGGAAATCACTGTGCAAAAAAAAAAAAAATCACCCCTGTGACATCAGCCTAAAGTTTCAAGTAAGTGTGATCAGAGCACCAATTAGCATTTCATAAAACCTGACCCCTTCACCATCTAACTGTATGGTCACAGCGATTTCAATGGACAAGCTGGAAGTCAGTGCACGGGCTCACAGAGCTGACACAAGCAGGCACAGAAACTGGTCATGGAGAGCAATGCGGCGCTTTCCAACGTCACTATCACTCGGCTATATAGACACAGCACTCACCCGAAGGATCCTTCCGTCCACAGCCCTAAATGACTGACTTAGGACGGAAGACAGGTCCGCCAACCCACGCTGACTCCTTCCTGGAGGCCGGGCCGAGAGTTAACCCCTTCACACCGACAGAAGGAGGAGGAGGCTTACTAGAAATGCCGAACTTAGAGGAAATGCTGTGCACTCATATGGCACTAACATAGGCCGAGGAGCATGACTGCACACTACAGTGAATGAAATATGTACAAAACGCTGCACTCTGTTCCATGGAACTACATTAGTTTATGATCTATCGATCTATCTATCCATCTATCTATCTACTATTATCTATCTATCCATCTATCTATCTACTATTATCTATCTATCCATCTATCTACTATTATCTATCTATCCATCTATCTATCTACTATTATCTATCCATCTATCTATCTACTATTATCTATCTATCCATCTATCTATCTACTATTATCCATCTATCTATCTACTATTATCTATCTATCCATCTATCTATCTATCTACTATTATCCATCTATCTATCTACTATTATCCATCTATCTATCTACTATTATCTATCTATCCATCTATCTATCTACTATTATCTATCTATCCATCTATCTATCTACTATTATCTATCTATCCATCTATCTATCTACTGTTATCTATCTATCCATCTATCTATCTACT
>NW_017306520.1:733312-760795 GCF_000935625.1 Nanorana parkeri | reverse complement strand
TCTCTCTCTCTCTCTCTCTCTCTCTCTCTCTCTCTCTCTCTCTCTCTCTCTCTCTCTCTCTCTCCTATGATCTAATTATCTATCTATCTATCTATTATCGTATTATCTATCTACTATTATCTTATTATCTATCTATCCATCCATCTACATCTATCTATCTATCTACATCTATCCATCTATATCTATTATCTATCATCTTAAAATCTCCATCTCTCTCTCTCTCTTTAACTATCAACTATCATCTATCTATCTATCTATTTATCACCACTTATTCTAAGAAAAACCTTTCTATTTCCATGAGCAAAACTGAGTTTTTGCTACTCCAACATTGAAAATTGAAGATGAAGATTTTGGCAAAATGCACTCAAGTCGAGGGCAAGTGATTTTTTTTTGGGGTGGGAATTGCCATCTGTGTTACATTGGAACATTTCCCCTCACTTTCCCAATCTTTACAAAATGAGGCATTTGCTCTCCTACGCAGTTGTTATTGAAACAAAATGCCTTAAGTGAGAGGGAAAGGTTCTGCATGCAGAAGTAATCATTTTTAATACAGTATTTACAGATTTCATTTTTTAAATGAACATTTTTTTTTTCCTTGTAAGGCTGTCCCTGCCGTAGTTAAAAAAAAAAAAAAAAACAGACAGGGAGAGCAATGCAAAGTAGGTAGTACTTTAAGCAAGAAGGGGCATCCTAGGCCTTAACACCACCCATGCAAAAGGGTTCCTTGCAATATAAGTCCGCCAGCTCAGACACTCACATCAAATGATGCAAAGAAAGAAATGAAAACCCAAAATACCACCCCTAAAACAAAATCACAATTTAATTTAAAGGGAAGCCTTGCTGCAAAGAAAAAAAGAAAGCATTTTAACCTGGACTATAGGCCATATCAACATAAAGTAAAAACAATATACCCTAAAAATAAATGGAAGCCCCAAAATATCGCCTCTGAAACATAAGTCCATTTTTTTAAGGTGAGCCTTGCAGCAAAAAGACTCTCAGAGAGGTGATGGCTAAAAAGAATAACACTTTGTAGGTGAGAGTAGGCAGGGGAATGTCTCTAATGGTGGGGAAAAGGTTATTTCTGAAGCACAAAGAGAACCAGATTTGGTGTTAATCAAGGGGAGAGACCAACAGTTTCTAAAACTCTTAAAGAATAAAGAGACCGTAGATGACACAGCTATCCTGGATCAGTTTTATGCCAAAAATATCCCTTATTAACTTCCTTATTTTATAATGTTTCCACAAAAGCAGGGAGACATCTTTCCCTGTGCTATGATACATTTGTTTTGGTTTTTTTGTTTTTTTTTTTCTTTTGCTGGAGTTCAGCTTTGTTGACATTAAAAGAACTTGTCTAAATAATAACATTGTTAGACTGTATTGATCAATGAAGTTGGCTAATGCTGTTTTTCCAGGCCTCAGGTACACAGGGCATCATTTACATCATTTACACAGGAGCCTTTGCAGTGACTCCCTGGACCCTGTTGTCCAAGTGATATGCAGTCTCAGTGAATTTGCCAGCCACAGCAGCTGCAATGGGAGAAGAAGACCAGAGTGTATATTTTATGCCCAAATTGGTCAGATTAAGTTTCTGGGTATACCTTATACTAAGAAACAAGAAACGAAAAAGGGCGCCTCCATAGTGTAAAAATGTAAGTTAATGATAAAACACACAGCTTAGGCTGTACTTACAAAAGTTAAGTAGAATAAAAGCATGTTTCATAGGTTCTGATGAAGGGGGCGTGCCCCAGAAACGCGTAAACCTGTTGAACATATAGGGGCAGAGGACGCTGGTGCAATACATCTTTGCAATACAAAACCTCTAGCCAGATCATCCTGGCTAGAGGTTTTGAGTTCCCATCAAATTCTACATGCTTTTATTCTACTGAACTTTTGTAAGTACAGCCTAAGCTGTGTGTTTTATCATTAAATTACATTTTTACACTATGGAGGTGCCCTTTTTCGTTTCTTGTTTCTTAGATTGGCGGTCTATTTGACCTGTGGGAGCTGCCTCTTCAGTGTTTCTTTTATCAGAGCTGGCCATCTTGCAATTGAAGGCGCTGTTGTCGTTTTTGTTGCTATACCTTATACGGTACACCCAATGTCCTGCCGGCAAGGAGCCATGAACTGGGCTTCAATTGAGGTCTGCCATTGCCCAGAGGAAGTATGTACAACAGGAGTTCAGACTTTGCACTGATTTGGCTTACTGAATGCTTGTTGCTGGTCAATTAGCATTTTCAGAAGGAGGTCTGAAATAACAGCCCCTGTATTTTTTACAGTGCTGTTCTCCAGTATGTTTCTATTTAAAGAAGACACCACTTTTGTTAATAATTAATATGTTTAATTGCTACACAAGTAATTTTGTAGTTTTGTAATGAAATCTGTGCTGATCCTTTAGGGTTGTGTTTTCATGCACCTACTGTATATTACTTATACAGTCAAGCAATTGAGACAGGGTGCAACTAGCTTAAAACATTGTGCATGCTATGCTGTACTGTACGCGGCAGTAAGATGATGCTGTACTAATGTATTTGCTACTAAGCAGAACAAGGTTTATTCCTAAAAGGCAGGTGAGCTCTAGGATTTATTTACAAATAATTAAAAGGTTGTCATTTTACTGGCTAAATCCCAGTTTTACATGTATTACCAGAATGATTAAGCAACTGTACAGCTATGAAATCAATTATTCAAAGTCCAAAGCTCTTCATGTTAACCACTTGAATCTCAGATACAATTTTAAAACAGCGCCGTTTATCAATAATTTCACCAGTGTCATTTTAGAAGAATTCCCGGTATCCCAGCAGAGTTTGTTCCTGGAAACTCTGGCTGTTATTGGTACATAGCAGTAAGGGCATCACACCAATGGTGATAGAGTTCAGATGTTTTTTTCAATCAACAAGATAAAAAAGTCCAATGCATTTCAGAGGTTCACACAACCCCCGAAATGCATTGGCTTTTTTATCTGTTGAAAAGAAAGAAAAAGGTCTTTGTTCAGGCACTTTTTTGTTATTTGTTATGGGGTGACAACCATCTTCCAATTATGTAACTGCATTGTCACCCTTTCATATGTGCCCCTATTAGGCTGGGTTCACACCTGGGCGTTACTATAGGCGCGTTTCTTCAGCTCGTTTTTATCAAGTTTTTTAGTTCAGTGAAACACGCATTCGACGCTCGTTTTTATACCTCCCTGGCGGTATGATTTATTTTTCCTTTATTTTCTCTATCTTCTTTTCGGGTTATTTGTTTTTTTTAACTTTCAACCTTCCCGCCGGTTCCGCCCCCCTGCGACGCGAACACTCGCAAGGGACGAAACCGTAAGACCGCAGCGGCTGGAGTACACAGCGGGGATAGTGGACAAGGTAAGACCTACGATGTATTCCCGAGTGTGTCTCGGGGTTACTGCTTTGTTAACCCCGAGCCACACTCGGGAATACGAATGGATATGCGTGGAAATACGCCCCAAAAGAAGCTCCTGTACTTGTTTGGTCGTAGGGCATTTTTTCAGCACATTTCCACGCGCTGAAATACGCCCAGGTGGGACCCATGCCCATAGGAAATTATGGGATTTCACTTGCTGAGCGTTTTTCAGCGCTTCGATCAGCGCTGAAAAACACCCAGGTGTGAACCCAACCTTAGAGTCTACAAGCATCCATGCATACACACACTGCTCATGCATGCTACTCCAGTGTCACCATCAGAAAGCCCAACACGGGAGTGAGTGCATGTAGACAGGAAGTGACTGAAATAGGCTGGTGGAGATCAGCAGCACTGAAATGCAAAAAAGAATGAAAGAAAGTTGAAAACTGTTTTTTTTTCGGTTTTTTTAAACTAGCATTTAAATTTTTATTTTAAAGATAATGTTTTTATTGAAGAGAATTATAGAAAACAGCGTTTACAAAAACAAGACAAAGAATACAAAGTCTGCACATATGTCTGGTATTGTAATGCAACACATAGGCACATTATTGAAAGACCCTTGCAGGGCTCCAAAATCAGGTGGGCTCGCACACAGTATCAACGCTTGCCGTTTCACATATCACAGCCAGGGATGTAGCCTAACATGAGCAGGCATCTATGTGCTAAGGCACGTTTCAACGAGGCCCTGACTGCCACTAAATAATACAGGCCAAACTCTGTACCAAATAATGCAGAAACAGAGGGTAAGTAGAGAGGGATAGAAAAGGGCAGGAGATGGGGAAGAAAGAGAAAGAAAGCAGCATGGGAAGATAAAAAAAAGTAGTCAGACAGAAAAGGAGGGGCAGAGAGCCAGCTAGAGTAGGAAAGGGAGGGTAGGTATCAAAACAAAAAGAGGAAGAGGCGTGACCATTCTCCTACTCATCTAACTAAGTATCCGAGCCACCCCTGCAGGGGAAAGCCCGTGTAATCAGACAGAGAGCAGCTCACGAAAGGCATCGGTGGTGCAAAAGTGTATCCAAGCACTCCATACTTCATAGAATTGGGAGCAGCGATCATACAGGTTGGCCGTAAGTTCCTCAGTTCTACAAAGAGACTGCATCTCATCAATCTATTCCTTCAAGGTCGGGTTCAAAGAGGATTTCCAATGCCTCGGTATTACCGCCCTAGCCGCCAGCACAAAGAATCGGAGCAAGCCTCTCTTAACTGACTTATAGGAGCCCGGGAACATGGAAAGAAGGGCCAGCTGTGGTGAGCCCTCCACCCTGGTGCCTGTGAGTTTCTCATACGTGGAGAAGATGGAAGACCAAAACCCGGTCACTCCTGCACAGCCCCACCATATATATAACATGGAGCCAGGATGCACGGAGCATCTCCAGCATATGTCAGTGGTCTGGGGGTAGAAGACTCGGAGTCGGGTCGGGCAATAATACCACCTGGACAGGATTTTAAAGTTGCGTTCCTGAGTTTTACTAGCTATTGAGGTCTTGTGAGTGAAGGCAAGCGATCTGCTAATGTCTGAGGTAGAAAAAGCACAGGAAAGGTCCGTTGCCCATTCCGCAAAATACCTGGGGACATCTGAGAATAAGAGCTGTAGTAAGAGATCATAGATAGTCGAGATGGCCCGTCCACGCACAGACGTTCAAAGGGGTACAGGTCTCTGTGTAAATCACCACGTCTAGCGAGTAAGGAATAAAAGTCCCGAAGTTGGAAGTACTCCAACCAATGCCCTTATGCATCGGCGCCGACTCAGCCATTATGGAGGTAAGTGTGCGTAAGCCTCCCGTCGTGAGGGCCGCTGAGAGAGGGGTCAAACCCGAACTGTGCCAACCAAAGAACCGGGCCCTGTATCTAGCAGGGGGGAACTCTGGGTTGCCCATAATTGGTGTTAGTGGCTCCGGGCGAGTCCGCAATAGTGGGCGGAATGAAGGATCGATCCAGGGCAAAGACGCGGGGTAGAGGGGCGATATCAGTGCTTCTAGTTGCACCCATAGCTTGTGTTGCGCATGGAATATCGAGTCAAGTAGTCTAGTGAGCAGGGCTGCTTTGTAGTACAATTCGATGTGAGGTAAGCCCACCCCCCCGTGTTGTTTCCGCCGTACTAGGACCGTATACCAGAGACGGGCCTCGGGGAATTGGACCGTATAAATCGCAGAAGTGAGGAACAGGATACAGAAAAGAGTGCCCGGTATCGTAATTGGGACCGTTTGAAACAGATAAAAGGAGTCTGGGCAACATGTCCATTTTAAATAGGGCCAGCCGGCCAAACCAAGAATGGCTTAGGCGCGACCACTCCTTAACTTTACGTTGGATAGAAGTGAGTAGGGGTGCATAGTTTAGCTCGTATAACCGCCCCTGGATCGGGGAAAGCCTGACCCCAGATATTTCAAGCTGTGGCCCGCCCAAGCGAAGGGGAAAGACTGACTCAGGGAGATTTGTAGTTGTTGGGGCAGGGAGACATTGAGGGCCTCTGTCTTATGCATGTTGACTTTAACATTACTCAGGGAGGAGAATAACTGGAATTCTTTTATTAGTGAGGGAAATGCGATTAAAGGCTTAGTGATATAAAGGAGTAGATCATCAGCGTATAGACTTAATTTAAACTCACTGCCTCCCACCCGTATTCCGCAAATATCAGGGCTGGAACGTAGGGACGCAGCCAGATGTTCCAACGCTAGGATGTAAAGGTAGGGGGAAAGCGGTCAGCCCTGCCTGGTGCCAATATAGATATTAATGGGATCGGATAATACTCCGTTGACCTTTACTCTGGCCGTAGGCGTGTGATAAAGGGCTAGGATTTTACAGAGGAGACTAGAGGGTATACCAATGTGCTGTAGGGTGGCCGACAGGAAAGTCCAACTGAGGCGATCAATGGCCTTTTCTGCGTCCTCCGACAGGAGACATAGCGGGATGCGACGGGCACGTGCATAGGCCATGAGAGTGAGGGATTTAGAGGTATTATCACGGGCCTCCCTGGATGGGACAAAGCCCATCTGGTCTAAGTGAATAAGAAACGGGATGTGTGTTTTCAGTCTATTGGCGATAATTTTTGCATAGATTTTCATGTCCAAATTGATTAATGACATGGGTCTGTAACTGGCACAGGCGGAGGGATCTTTCCCCTCTTTGGGCAGAACGGTTATGAGCGCTTCCTGAAATTGCTTGGGGAATGTGCAGGAATTAGAGATGGAATTATATGTAGTCTCCAAAAGGGGCAGCAAAAGGTCATGAAGAGTTTTATAAAAGAGACTGATATAGCCATCGGGGCTTGGGCTTTTCCCTGAAGGTAAGGATTTTATGGTGTCCGAGATTTCAGTCGGTGTAAAGGGAGTTGCAAGGAATTGGATCGCTGTCAATGAAAGGCAAGGGAGGTCAGTCTTCTGGAAATAGGCCAAGATCTTGTCTTTGAGACAACCCGCCTCATCCCGAGATGCGGCAGGGCCCAAATTATACAGGGAGGAGTAGTAAGTACAAAATGCCCGGGCAATATTCTCAGAAGAGTGGGCCTTGTCCTGTTGTGGGCATTGAATGGCGGGCACATAGGTTCGGAGTCGTTTCGCTCAGATGGAGCATGCCAACAACCTGCCACACTTGTTGCCAAACTCATGAAAGTATCTCATGGTCATGTCTCTATGGCGAAGGTAAGCTAAATCTAAGACGAGTGAAGTTCTGCACGACAAGTGATAAGGTCCTGGTAAAGAGACGGAGAGGGCGTTGCTTTGTGTTTCAATTCAATGTCAGTTAATTTCGTCAGTAGTTCGGTAAAATGCTGAGCCCGCTCCCTCTTTAATCTCGAGCCATGCTGAATCAATATGCTACGCAGGACGCACTTAAGAGCTTCCCACCGTACAGGGGGTAGAGTCTCGTCCGACCAGTGATGGTCCCTAAATTCTCTAATTGCTGCCCTGAGGGTGTCTAGGACGATGGGATCTTTCATAAGTAACTCGTTAAGTTTCCACGAGGGAGAGCTTTTAGACGTGCCCGGAACCGTAAAAGTGAGGAAAACTGGGAAGTGGTCCGACCAGATTTGGGGGCCAATAGACGCGCCTGGTCGCCAGCTTAGCAAAGAATGGGACGTAAAAAAGTAGTCAATCGTACTGTATGTGGCGTGAGGTGCCGAATAGAACGTATAGTCCGTCACCATCGGGTGCAGCGTGTGCCAGATGTCAATTAATTGCAGCGCCCGCAGTCGTTTCCTAACCGCATTAATAGAGGGTAAGGAGACGTGGGTTTTCCCAGAGGAGGAATCCAGTGCGGGGTCAATAACAAAATTAAAATCCCCTCCAACAATAGTATGCCCAACCATGAAATTATCTAGTTTAGCCATGACAGACAGGAAGACCCGTTTCTGTCCCATATTAGGCATATAGATATTGGCCAAGGTGAAAAGCTTTTGATAAATTAGGCATTGAAAGAAGAGAAATCTGCCCTCAGGGTCCGACATTACTTTAGAGACCGTGACCAGGAGAGAGGAATGGAACCCCACAGCCACGCCTTATTGCTCGTGTGCCATAAGGCGTAGTGTCTGGTGGGGAGTTTAGGGGCCACCAAGGATTGGAAATGAGTCTCCTGTAGGAACAAAATTTGGACCTTACGTTTGTGCATGTCATACAATACCTGTGATCGCTTTCTTGGATTGTTGAATCCCTTAACATTCAGGGAGCAAACATTCACCACTGCCATGTGTACCTAAACAAAGAGATGAGTGAAAAAATCAATGGCCACGCCTCGAGGAAACAAGAAGAAGAATGAAGAGAGGGGGAGAAAGGAGGAAAGTAAAAGAGGGAAGAGCAGGTAGGAGAAGAAAAAGAACTGAAACATACTGAAGGACAGAACCCCAGCGAAAGGTTATCGCTCAAGTGAGGGAGCAAAGCCCAATATGGAGTCCTCCAGCTCCCTTTGGGAGCTGTAGGAGCATACTCTAATGGGGCACGGAATGCGACATGGTCCAGGAGCCCCCTAGACCAGCAAATGTAAGATAATAATCATAATCATATAACAGTATGAAAGAACCTTTAAAGAAAAAAAAAAAAAGAAAAAAATTAAATCCCCACAACAAAGGTAGGTAAAAGAAAAAAAAACCGCATGCGATCATGCGATGGATAACACTCCAATAACATCATATCTCCTCGAACTCAGTAGGAAGAAAACACACTCCCTGTGAAAGTTGAGGGACCATATGCTGCAACAAGAAGGCTGTGTTATAGTAGAGGAAAAAATGGACCGTAATGCATACAGTAGGTACTTGGGCAAACAGCTCTATGAAACAACTATAGACAGTGATATAATAGTACGATTGTATTTGCACAATGTCACATGCGGTGGGTAGTCATCGAGCATGACTGACAGCCCTGAGAACAAATGAAAAAGTAACAAATAAGAACATGAACACAGGAGTGCTAGTACCCCTGGGGCATGATGTGCTGAGGGCCCAAAGAGACCAACAGCTACAGCCCCGCATCTATTCGTCTGGATCGTCAAACTGTGTGTGACAACAGGTGTGCATCATGGCTAAGTGGGGTTACTTGAAGCTGTCATGGATGTGACAGGACTGCCTTCCGGTAATGTCTATGCCTCAACGTGGAGTGGGTCTAGAGGAGGATCTCCGTTCTCTGCGAGGTTTAGGGGTGACCAGTTGCCACTGATCTCGACTCGGTAGGTGTTTAAACTCCGGCAGGGGGGGATCTGGCCAGTTCTCCAAAGTGACCTCCGGTATTGTCAGGGCTTTGGTAAAGGCCTGTAGATCAGAAGGATGTTGAAGAAATGAACCTTGCCATCTTTACGCACAGAAAGGGAGAAGGGTAACCCCATCGATATGGTAACCCTGCGTCCTGCAGCTTGGTAGTGAGCGGGCGGAGAGCCCTCCGTTTGGCTAGTGCGCGCCTCGACAGGTCTGGAAACAAGGAGATCTGCGCGCCGTCAAAGTCCAGAGGGCCAACAGTGTGCGCTTTGGACATTATTGGGATCACGAAACCCAGGAATGCGATGCACCCTGTCTATCTCAATATGTTCTGTAACAGGGTGGTCCAGTAGGGTGTTGAAAATGCCAACAACTGTGGCTCGGAGATCCCGGTTGCCTGTGACCTCAGGTATGCCCCGGAGACGGACATTATTACGCCTGCTGCGGTCCTCTTGGTCATCAATCAGTGACCACATAGTGTGCAGGGTAAGATCATGGCCATAGCGAAACAACGCCCCTCAGCATTTACATTTTTAACTATAAGTTGGGGGAATTTATCAATGTTGTTGTTTCATCAGTGTCTCTCAAACTGTTGTATCCTCTATTTCTAGTGCATATATATTTACAGACTTATTATCTTAGTGTTTCATTCCTAAATGCCTTCATAAAAGGAGAATTATCTCAAAACTATTGCTATATATTTTTTTGCCTCTAAACTGTTTCTAAATTGTCTCTAAACTGTTGCAAGCTTGCTGGGAACCTCCTGGATGACAGATGAATAGCCTGAGGTGCTCAGCTGACTTGCGATAGTTTAAGAAGTGCTCAGGATCACTTCTAGGATGTGCATCTGTTTGGAGGTCTTTTACTATACAAAATGCTGTACACAAATACGCAGTTGAAAAATAATGTGAAATGTCACAAAACATGTGCAGTGAGTCGCAAACATTAATATGTCACAAGAACACTTTAAAAAAAGACGTATAATAGAGATAAAACTCTGTGGTTAGTTAACATGACATTTTGGTGTTTGCGTCTAAAAATGTAGTTTTAGGAAACTAACAGGGTTATTCACAAAAGGGTGAATGGTTTGGAGAAGACAGGAGATGTGAACAATCTAGGACAACATAGCTGAGCTGGAAAGTGAGCTGAATGGAGAATTATTCCAAATCAGCTATGTTGTCCTAGATTGTTGCCTTCTCCTGCCTTCTCCAAACCCTTCACCCTTTTGTGAATAACCCTGTAAATGTTATTCAGTTAGGGTTTAGATCTACTTTAGGTGGAAGCTAAACCAAAATTCTGTTTTCTAGATTTGAGTAGAATGAGGAAACTGTAGAAGTTCTGTCTAGTTTTTATTGCAGTTTGTTTCACTATTAATAAGATTCACTCACACGTTGTGATTTGGTGACCATTGTCGCTGGGAACGAAAGTGAGGGGAAATCTAAAATTTTACAATTGTGACAAGAAACAGAGCTACAGAGGAAATTTGCCAATGTTGACATACTTTATGTAACAGTGACCACCACGGTGAGGTTTCCACTCACTTTGGGAAGATTTGGTCTAATTTCCTGTTGTGTCTCTTAGGACCAGAAGTCTGTGAAAATCCCTTTATCTAAAATCACAGACAGCAATAAAAATCTGCTGCTAGGAACTTTTTAAAGTGGAACAGTAGCTTTAAAATAAAAAATAGCAAGGTTTTTCTTGGTTGTTCTTGATTGGCTGCTAGCTCCATTCAGCCGAGAAATTTACAACCTGCTCCTATGATCAGCTGATTAAGGAATGCAGGTAAACAGCAGCACCCACACATCAAGGACAGTTTGAACTTTGCTTCGTGTATAGCCTGCTTTACTCTGAGTTGCTTTGGAAACATTGCCCGTGGTTGCAAGTCAGAAAAGATAAAATTCCGTTGCAAAGTGAACAGTGTATTCACTTTTATCAAATAAACCTCAAAGATTCAGTTGTTTCATATTTGGTAAAACAGAAAGCCACCTTCAATTTCCCTAGCACCGATATAGAAGGGGCTTTGGCTCTCATTTTTTTTATTAAAACGTGTAAAAATACCTCTCACTTTGGAGTGTTCCTATCAGGGCCGGCCTTAGGCCTTTAGGCGCCCTGTGCGAGAAAGCTTTACAGCGCCCCTCAGTAACCACGCCCCTCAGTAACCACGCCCCTCGTTTCCGCCTGTGGACTGGCCTGCCAGAGTGCCAGTACTTTGTCCAGTTTTAAAGATGGCCGCCGCGCTGTCGCCGAGCGGCGGCCATCTTAATGAGTCATGATCCATAGACTGCCAGTGATACTGTCACTGCTGTGCTGCCTGGCTGAGCCGACAGGTAAACTGTCAAGCGCCCGCACGGAGGGGCGCCGCGCCCGCGGGCGATTATTAAAGAGCTTTTGGGACTGAATCTGTGCCGGTCGCCAGGCGCCCATGTTGCTATGGCGCCCTCTGCGACCGCACAGCCCGCACACCCCTAAGGCCGGCCCTGGTTCCTATATACTGTGAAGAGCAATAAAGCCTTTCCATATACTGTTCAAAACTGGAAAAAAACCATTTTAATTGGAGTTCTGCTTTAACTGTTTTTATATTTGGAAAACGAAACCCCACAAATATTGAGAATTCACATATCCCCTTCCTAATATATCTAATAATTTAATTACTATACATCTCAATTATATTAAAGGAAACTATTAGGGATGAAGGGAAGTAAAGAGAAATACTGAGTACTTATGGGTTTGAGGAGCTTTTGACTATTCCCTTCTTACCATAATGCAACACTGGGTGCCTGAGAAACCAATCACCAGGCTCCAATGCTGTCGCATGACGGTACAGAGAGAATGCTTTGCCCTGTAATAGCTCTGTCCAGAGCAACCTGGTGTGGGGGAACAGAGTGGTGGGGAAGCACATGAAAAGAAGGTATAAACACATTACGGTACAGAGAGAATGGTTTGACCTGTATAAGCTCTGTCCAGAGCAACCTGGTGTGGAAGAATAGAGTGGTGGCATTCTGACTCTGATTGTTGTATTAGCAATTTATCCCTTGCGGAGACCTCTATGCCTGGCCTGTATAAACAGATATAATCACTGCGGACAATCCTTATCGGATAGCTGAACTCACCAAATACTTTTTCCATCCACAAAATGCTTTATTGCTTGCAGCAAGTTACAGAAGACAACAGGATACAGCAGATGAATGAATAGATGGCATTTGAAGGTCAAGGATGATAATGTTTCCAGGCTAGCATGTGCATGTGGTCCTGTTACAAGCAGCCATGACACTAAAGCGTCCACTGGAGAAGAAGGGCGGTACATTACACACAAGGGGAAATACATCATAGCTGGGCGTGAACACAGAAAAACATTACCAATAACCAGAATGACCACAAGATGGCAGCAGATGAATCAGCTATAATACTGCTCACAATATATGGCTTAATGAAAATAAACTATAGAAATTCTAATTGCACATTTGTATGAATATTAACTATGACTATGAATTGTCATTGTGGCAGGACAGGTGCGGAAGCCTATGAAAAGTAGATATAAACAGCTGGGGTGGCCATCAGTCAAGTGAGCCTGTTGCGAAGATGAACTTTTCAATGATATCAACATGAAGCACTGTGGTGTGTTTAAAATTGCATTAGTAGGACTAAAATACTGCACATCAGCACCATGAAGTTTACATCATGAAGATCTAATCATTATTTAATGTAACTCTTTGTCCCCCAGTTACCAAATCATCATTTTCATTTTTACTGGGACAACTTTCTTAGACCTTGACTGCTTTCAGCATATTTAAAGAATTTTCTAGGATCTCTCCTACTCTCTTTAGAAACCCATAATTCATTTTGAATGCTTGGTAATCTGATTTCATTTTAGCAGCTCTCAGTGTATTCTTTGTGACTCTTGAATGCTGAAAGTGTTTCATCAGCTTTATATTTCTTAAGTGCCTTTTCTCTTATTTATTATTTTGTTAGCACGACAAATAAACCACACAGGTTTTATATTTAGTCTTTTATACAGTACTTGATGCCTATGGTAATACATTTTGTAATGTCTTTACATAAAAAAGATTTGGAACACTCCTATTCATGTTCTATGTATTTTTCTGATATTATTTCTTACCAGTTTGCATGTTGAAGTGTAGCCCTTATTATATGAAAAGTTCCTTTTTTAATGGGAATGTATGCTGTTTTCCCACATATTTTCTTGATTTATGTTTTATGTACAGGAAAAAAAGTTTCTGATTTTTTTTTCAAGGTAAACTTGCCCCTGCAAAAGCATGGAAGTATTAAAATAATTATATATAGAATAAAGATTTTATATAAATAAAACAAATAACAATGTATGCATCAATTTATTTACTTCAAAAGAGTAAACTAATTTGATTAAAACACTGTAGTCTAACTTTAAAGACAATCTGTATTCACAGTATAAAAAAAATATGTAGGTTGACATGGAAGACTTTTTTACATTTCTTATTGTATGGCTCTCATATTGATCCTCTGGCCTTAGTACATCCTAAGTCATTGACCTAGAAGAAAAAAGCAGATCAGGATCATTTATAGCAATTTTAAATTAGGATGACTGGGTTGCCCTTGACTGTACTGTATGTTGGGGTATGTTCCTGAAATTCCTCATTTGAACTAAGGAAGCCCTTCGGATAAGTGGTGAAACGTCTTCAACATTACAGAACAAGATGAATGAGACTAACTGCTAATACCTTTAACATGATCACGGTTGCCAAGCTTTTGAAGAATTAGTATTTGTAACCTGAAATTTCGATAAACTAAGCCGTATAATGTCACAACCAAGTGGTGCTTTCATGGTAAAGAAACATTTCTTTTAGTAATGTTTGGTAAAGTATTTCCACTTAGAGCCAACTGCCCAACATATCTTATTAGTACTGGTTCGGGGGGAAAACCCAGTACTCCACATGTGGGTCACATGTCATCAGGCAAGAACTGTATTAAGACAAAGTTACTAACTAGTTAATTAAATTACATGACGTTTAATAGTCCTACACCCTTTGCCAAGAAAGCTCCAGCATAGGCATCTGAAGGAAGTCTGGAATATTTGGTAAGTAAGAGATTTAGCAGTAAAGCAGTGATAACATTACGAAGCAATGCATCCTGGAGTGTTTTCTTCTGGCACTACTACTTATGATGATACTTGAAAGTATTGAAGCTTTGTGTTTTCGAAAAGCCTGCAATTTGTCCGTATCTGAAGGCTGTTTGAAGCTCCTGCACCTCTAGGTGCTTGCACTCTATACTTGTAGCAGTTTTTCTGTCTTTGGTCTAGAGCAGTGGTTCTCAAACTGTGTAACCTTAGGACCCACATTTGTGCTTGGTCATTATGTCCCTACCCCGAAAAAATATTACATTTCTGAAACATTATAATTTATTCCACAAAACAACTTTTGCAGCATTTACCAATATATATATATATATATATGCACACTTTAAAAGTACAGCCTGTACAGGTCATCAGTTTTGACTCTGACATTCATGGTGATACCTAACATGTGTGGCACAATTGTTGTTTACATGCACATGCATGCCCCACTCGAGCGTGTTTGAACCAGTGGCTACTTTACAACACACACAGGGACTATGGGGAACAACAGTAGCCACCCTCCAGAAGGAAGGGCATTGTCATCGCCAATTCAGAGATAATTTGAGGATCTACAGCCGAATGATACACAAATAAGATACATTTTTGTTAATAGTTAAGGTATTTGAATGCAACTTTAACTCCTGAGTTTATTGTCACTTAAACCCAAAATTACATCAGTGTTCCAATAAAGTTTACAACTGACAATGGAACTGGTCAGCAGAGTACAGGCAGGATTAATTTAAGCACACATAACTTCCCACAGCCCTCTCCATTACATTGTGGGGTAGCTAGGTAGGATTTTTAAGCATGTATAAAGCACTTAAAAATGTAAGCAGCAATTTTAAATATTTTATGCTATGTGACTGGGAAGAGGTAACAAAAATAAAATAGGTGTTATCCCAATTTGGCTGCAAAAATGGAAATATGCTTTAAGCTGGCCACACACTGTTTTTCCACGTAAAACAGTATGGATGGAGGAATTCCGCCCCACTCGCTGGTCTATTCTAATCTGACAGCCGGTGATCACTGGAGTCAGAATACCCAAACTGTGACTGCACTGTTCAGCTGACAATTTTCAGCCTAGTTCCTTTGAGAAAAGTTAATTAAGTAAATGACTTTTGTCAAGGCAGGGCCAACCACTGCTAGGATTTTGGCTGATTCCTGTGAATCAGCTGAAATCGTAACATTGTAGGACCAGCACTGGATATAAATAGGATAATGAACTGGCCATTAAGTCAGGCGACCTGATTTGTCCCCACTAGAACATGTTTAAGATATGATTGACAGAAGCATTATTACAAATGAACGCCAATCTCACAATATTGAATCGTTCATGTGGAAGTGATGCAGGCCTGGAATAACCCTCTTCTAAAAGCCATCACTATATTTCAGTTCAATATCTATCGGAATTAATATTTGTGTTGCTTCAAGGGGAGGCCATACCTCTTCCTTTTTTCCAATAAAATTGACTCAATGCATTTAAATGTATAATCATTTTTTTATAGGTCCTGCACAGCATGCAACTATTTTATAATGTTTGAAAACTACTCCTTATAGTGTTGCAAATATTATTTATGTTAAAGTTAACTGCATCTTATTCTTGGAAAATAAACTTTGCCCAAAACTGGATTATGTGATCGTAAAAGCCCAACTGTGGCACAAGCGCTTTTTTGGTTTTGTTTTTAGTTTTGGGAGTGTTAGGTTGGGATATTTCCCCCCACTTCCTGTCTGTTGGGTGTCAAAAAAGTGGTAGGCAATCAAATAAATACATACAGCAAGTACAACATTTTTTGGTAGAGTGGAGAAGAGTAAGAGCCTCTGTCATGTTTTTACTGCTGTCTTCTCTCAGTTCTCCAAGTGTGAGGTGTCTGCTAAATCAGAATAGGAAGGGAAATCTCATCTATTGTAACACAGATATCACTTTAAACCTGACAACAGAGGTTTTGCCCACTATACAAAATGAAAATAAAATGTCTTTGAAGATGAGCTCCAGC
This sequence comes from Nanorana parkeri, assembly GCF_000935625.1. Taxonomy (NCBI): domain Eukaryota; kingdom Metazoa; phylum Chordata; class Amphibia; order Anura; family Dicroglossidae; genus Nanorana; species Nanorana parkeri. The sequence continues at coordinate 744,603 of NW_017306520.1, read as the reverse complement.
CCTAGCTTCAGCCTTGCACAGTTGTACATGCTTCTCTCCCATATTGAAATTGCTTACTCTGATTTCACTGTACACTGTGAGCTCTTCAAAGTGGGCACTAGGAGCAGCAGCAAGTCAGTCTGAGCCTGCCTCATTTCCTGGTTGGAGGACATTCAGCATCTAACCCTCTTCTCCCCAGCTTGTTGTGTCTCTGGCCTTCCCCTTTCATTCATTGGATTTCAGTTATTTCAATCAAGGAGGCTCAGCGTCATGTGTGGGCATTACCTAGAGAGCATGCAAATGCAGTCTGCTTAGCATCGCCCCCTCCAGATTGACATCCATACATAAAGGTATTTTGATATTTGTATAACGCCTTCCAAGAGCCAGCCCACATTTTGTATCGGGGCTAAGGGCTCTTGAGAGGTAGAACTGAGGCAGGGTGTTGTAATGCTTTCAGGAAGCTAGGAACAGCACCCTGCCAGGCTCTCCCACCTGCCTGCATTGCATATCATACTTTAGTCTCACTGGCAATAAACAATGAACTGAAGCTGGCCATACACCAATAGAATTTTGTTTGAAAAAAGTTAGTTTTCAGAACATTCGATTTTTGAATAGTTAATGGGTTTTGGCTAAGATCAAGTGTAGTATCTGTTCATATCAGTTTTCAGGGGAGAAAGGCATTGATCCACCGGTACAGAGAGATGCTTAGTATTGCCTGATGTGATAGGTGGGTGCTGGAGGGGTTTCCTTTCCTCCTGGGTTGATTCTGGTCCGGATACGCCATGCTTGTCCTCAATTGTAGGCAGGAAACTCGCCGGTACTAATGCCTTCTGGTAGGAATGGGTGCTTGCTTGGTCTCTCTGGAGGGTTGGGGGGTGGCAGAGCCCGTGGTGCTGTGCCCCCTGGGGGTGGCGTCCCAGGGGTGCTCAGAAAATCACTAGGGTGGGGGATCCCACATGTGATTCACTGATGCACATGGACATGGCACTATTGCATTGCTTTGCACATCGCCTCTTGGACAGGCCTTATGGCTAGTGCGGGGCAATATTTTTGTACTTCGGCCCCTAAGGCCTGTCAGCGTGGTGCACTGGCACTTTAGATTTATTTATTGCACTCTATGCACGATTGGCTTTTTTGGCATTGACCCACAGATGCAGCGGGTGCAGGTTCCTTCGGGGCCTTTTCTCGATGTGGGGAGGAGATTCTGTGCCCTTATATAGGGTTCTCTGTTCATATCAGTTTTCAGGGGAGAAAGGCATTGATCCACCGGTACAGAGAGATGCTTAGTATTGCCTGATGTGATAGGTGGGTGCTGGAGGGGTTTCCTTTCCTCCTGGGTTGATTCTGGTCCGGATACGCCATGCTTGTCCTCAATTGTAGGCAGGAAACTCGCCGGTACTAATGCCTTCTGGTAGGAATGGGTGCTTGCTTGGTCTCTCTGGAGGGTTGGGGGGTGGCAGAGCCCGTGGTGCTGTGCCCCCTGGGGGTGGCGTCCCAGGGGTGCTCAGAAAATCACTAGGGTGGGGGATCCCACATGTGATTCACTGATGCACTTGGACACGGCACCTATTGCATTGCTTTGCACATCGCCTCTTGGACAGGCCTTATGGCTAGTGCGGGGCAATATTTTTGTACTTCGGCCCCTAAGGCCTGTCAGCGTGGTGCACTGGCACTTTAGATTTATTTATTGCACTCTATGCACGATTGGCTTTTTTGGCATTGACCCACAGATGCAGCGGGTGCAGGTTCCTTCGGGGCCTTTTCTCGATGTGGGGAGGAGATTCTGTGCCCTTATATAGGGTTCTCTGTCTCCTCCCACCCAGGGGGTTTCTCTTCGGGAGATCCCCCTGCCCAGTACTGTGAGGGACCTGTTTCGGCAGGTCCCCCAAGGATCGGGGTCCGCCGGCCTTCGGGTTGGTGGACCAACGGTCTTGACCCCTGTCAGGAGCCTTACGCTCCGGGGTGTCGGGAAATCGAGGTCCCTTCTTTATTGAAGGACCAAGCACCCTTGTGCACGTTTTTGTGTGTTGTGATTTCACAATTCACTTTTTTTGTTCACAGGGGATAGTTTTTGATGCACGTTCCACGGGCTCGAAGAAAAAAAAAATGTTCTTATCAGTTTTCGGAGGGGAAAAGCATGGACCGTCCTTGGGATGGACGGTTGCTTAGTACTCTTTGGAGTGAAGGTAGGTGCTTGAGGCGATTTCCTATTGGAGCAGGGGGAGTTTCCTCTGCACTATTGCCTCCTGACTGAACGGATGCTTGCTTGGTCTGGCTGGAGGGTTCGGGGGGCTGTTGAGCCATGGTGCTGTGCCCCCTTGGGGTAGCATCCCAGGGGTGCTCAGGAAATCACTAGGGTGTTGGACCCCACATGTGATTCACTGTGCACATGGACACGGCACCTATTGCATTTTCTGCACAGCGCCTCTTGGAGAGGCCTTATGGCTAGTCCGGGGCAATATTTTTGCACTCCGGCCCCTAAGGCCTGTCAGCGTGGTGCACTGGCACTTTAGATTTATTTATCACACTACATGCATGATTGGCACGTTTTTTATTTTAAAATTTGACCCACAGATTGCGGAGGGTGCAGGCTCCTTCTGGGCCTTTTCCCGATGTGGGGAGGAGATTATGTGCCCTTATACGGGGTTCTCTGTCTCCTCCCACCCAGGGGGACTCTCTTCGGGAGAGCCCCCTACCTAGTACTATGTGGGACATGTTTTCGGAAGGTGCCCAAAGGATCAGGGTCCGCCGGCCTTCGGGTCGGTGGACCATAGTAGTCTCAACCCCTGTCAGGAGCCTTGCGCCCCGGGGGGTTGGGAAATTGTGGCCCCTTCTCTATTGAAGGGCCAAGCACCCTTGTGCACGTTTTTGTGTGTTGTGATTTCACAATTCACTTTTTTTGTTCACAGGGGATTTCGTTTTCGAGGCACGCTCCACGGGCTTAAAAAAAAAATGGGGTCAAATTGATGATTATTTTCAGCCATAGTTAGGAAAAAATCAACGGAGCAGGACCGAATTTTTTCCTTGAATGAATGAAATTCATTAATTCATTCAAAACAGTAAATGTGGTTCTTGTTACCAGTGTATGGCCAGCTTTATAGAGTTGTATATTTTCCACCAAACCTATTTATATCTCCTTTTACACAAGATGGGGCGTACAAATACCAAAAATTGTAGTGTACTTATCCATGGGCGAATTGTACTCACCTACTATGATACCTCCCAGTAATTTCAGATTTTTGCACTCAAGATACTGATTTGTTGGCCTCCATACTGCAGCTCCCCATTCCATGTACTCCTGAATTCTGCATATTAGGTATACTAGATGAAGAGTTATGGCTGCATTACATTAGAATTTGTTTTAGAGAAATCTTATTCATGGCCCATTAAATGATAGCTATTGCGTGGATAAACCCGTCTCCTGCCACTCTAGTCCAATGGACATCACTGACTAATCAAATTCTTCCTCATGAAAAGGTCATCTATGATAACAGAAATTGCCCTACTAAATTCCAGAAAATATGGGATGCAGATCTACGCTCACTCTCACCTCACTGTAATAAACCTAAGTCAAATTTAACTGTAAAGGAGTTGCGGTATAATTGTTCCCTTCCCACTTCTTTTCTTTTGTTTTCTTCCAGTCATACTCTGCCATTAACATGTATGTATGTTAAGAAACTATGCAAGACTGTCACAATTTCATAGTTTTATTTTCAACAGTTGTTGGTTGCTGAAGAGTCGCCAATTATTTTTATGGAATTCTTCTTTGAGGTAAACTTAGACTAATTATGTTTGCAGAAAAGCTTATGTGATAGAAATGTTGCAAGTGAGGGCATTGCATAAGCCAAAGAGCATTACAAATTATCCTCTGTTGTGTGTCTGAGACTGTCAAACATGGCATTGTAATAAGTAAATATTTTGTATGTACAGGCAATGCCGCATATGTATGCAATGCATTTATTAAGTAGGCACAGCCCAACGAGACCTGCACGCAGCCCCAGTGACACCGCACAGCCCAGTAAAACTTGCATGCGGCCCTGGTAACACCACACAGCCCTGGAGAGACCTACACGCAGCCATGGTGACACTGTACAGCCCTGGTGAGACCCGCACGCAACCCTGGTGACCAGGGCCCTCTACCCCCTATCCCCGCTGTGATCTGTAGTCTCTCTACAGCTTGGAGTCAGTAGTGGAGCGCCAGGGCCCAGCTGCAGCTGTGATCCTTGTAGATCTGCCACTGACTTCAAGCTATAGAGGGACTACAAATCTCAGCAATACATTATACAGCAGGTGGTCAGTGTGGGCTCTTGGTGGTCAGTGCGGGCTCCAGGTGGTCAGTGTGGGCTCTTGGTGGTCAGTGTAGGCTCTAGGTGGTCAGTGCGGGCTCCAGGTGGTCTGTGTGGACTCCCAAGTGGTCAGTGTGGACTCCAAGTGGTCAGTGTGGGCTCCAGCTGGTCAGTGCAAACTCCAGGTGGTCAGTGAGGTCTCTTGGTGGTCAGTGGGGGCTTCAGGTAGTCAGTGCAGGCTCTAGGTGGTCAGTGCAGGCTCTAGGTGGTAAGCCAGATATGTAGAGTGACACTTGTGGGTGCGCTTCTCTATTCAGAAGGTGAGAGGCCACAATCAGGCAGTGGCAGCCCTCTATTCAAGCATTTTAGAGGGCTGCTCGCTGGGGCCACTCGGGGGCCTAGTGAGGAAAGAGTAGCCCTCTAATATGCCTGAATAGAGGGCCGCCGCTGCCTGATTGCGGCTGGTCACTGGCAGGAATTGCCATCGGGCAAACTGAGGTGATCCGGTCGGCCGGGCCTATTTGCAGGAGAGAGCCTGGAGCGGCAGCTTCCCCTGCCCCTATGTTAATCCAGCCCTGGTTGTATGTGTAAACATTACTCTGCAACATTGTAGTGATTCCTGCATTGGGGTGCAGGTATTGATGTGTTTTACAGTGATTCATTTCCTTAATGTGCCCCAGGGTGCACTGGGATCTTAATGTTTTGGTGCTCCCCTAAGCAGGCCTAGGTCTGCCTGAGATAGTACTGGAAACTTATAGCAATGCAGAGTTGATATTATTTGCACCACATACCATGTGCATTCCATACCTGTTTATACAGGCATTTAACACTACCCGCATTTTAAAACTGATGAGTTTTAGTTTGAGTTTTTTTCTCAAGGAAATGTACACGTCTTTCACAACATTTATTTAGATAGCTGTGGTATCTTTCCATTGGCTAATTCTTGTGATTTTACTGCATTGTCCCATCCAAGATCACTTTTTTTCCTCTTGTGCTCTTAATATAATATTATCCATTTGCCAGCATTACTTGTTTCTTTTTTACTCCACAGGAAGTCGCTCTGAGTTTCTTTGAGACATATCACTGAGTCAATTAATTTACAGCTGAACTCCAGATGGCGATCTTACATCACATATTCAAAAGCTCTAAGCCTGTTTTTCCAGTTATTTTCTTTGTGATTTTTGCTATTGTTTTAGCTGGGAGCCTGGGGCTCAAGTTTTTAAGTCTCCCATACCAGCTTCCACCTTTTCACTATCCCAGGGGAGTGGTACTTGCTCAAGGCAGCAGAATGTAGCCACCGTTTATCCTCGACCCTTTAGCAGTGAAACTATCTGAGACAGACCCTATTCATCTTAAACAGTATATGTAAAAGGAAGCAATAGAAAAGAATCAATGCTGCATTCATAGCAACCATTAATGTACTCACTTTTATTTTCCTACATATTGTTAAAAATTATTGATAGAATCTGAAAGATTACTATGAACAACATCCTAGTAATAGGTAATTGTAACATTAGTGGGCGTGTGTTGGAAAAAACAGAGGAAGAGAGCAAAGGTTTCACACCCCAATAGTAAAGCTATAAGCTCATGTGAATAAACCCACTTCCAGGTATTCAAAGCCCGAAAAGGGGGGGGGGGGGCTTTAAAGAAACTCTTGTGCTCTCACAACATTATATAAGTAAGAGAATAATGTATTGTTTACAGGAAATAGTTAAAAACACATGTTGCATTGTCAAGATTGACAAACTTGTGAATGGAAGGCCACAATACAGATGATAACGCAGTACATTACAGTGGTCTTGGTTACTCCTGTTTGATTGGGCAGATGCAGTTTTTCTCTGGATACCCAACATGTTTCGCCTTGAAAAAGGCTTCCTCATGAGGATATTTGTCCTAAAGGAAAACTTCCGCTTGTTATGGATCAATAAAAGGCCAGCACGTGGACCAGGATCAAAGGGACTATTTATAAGATTACATTATCATCATATTGACTGTGACATTACACAATATGTATACCTGATGTATGAAAAACCTTGACTCTGTGTAGGAACAATCTCAAATGCAAGGAGAACGAGAAATTCTCTTACGTTTGCCATTTGCCAGTAGAATTGTGTTAGAAAAAACTACTTCAGTCTTGTCCTGAGTGGCAAACGCTGACTCGAGTATAAGCCGAGGGGGGCACTTTTCAGCAAACAAAATGGGCTGAAAAACTCGGCTTATACTCGAGTATATACGGTAATTTCAGAATGTTCATTTGATTTTCCAATAGTTAATAAGGGTCAAATCGACAATTGTGATGAAAAAAAAATCGATAAAGCAGGATGGAAAATACTTCAACACAGTACCAACAGTGAATGTGGTTTTCGTTTAGGGAATGTCATTAATTTTCAAAACTGAATGTTAAAATGAAACAATATTTTGAAAGACATTTGTTAAGTCTCTGATGGCATTATTAATGTTCTGATGAGATGTTTCATTTTAATGTTCATACCCAAATCTACCATGTGTATGGACCCCTGACTGACTCACTGATTGTTTCTCCAACGCAGCCAGATTTCCACGACTTGTTATAAGCCCTAATGATACAAGAAAAAAAACAAAAGGAGCGCCTGTAAGAGTATCAACTTGCAGATCAGAGTACATAGAGCTATAAATGATTATTACTTACATTGATATTTGGCAGAGGAAAACATTATAAAAAGCACCACAGCTTGAACATTTTCTTTGATCTCAACCCCGTCAATAGCTCGACTGATTTGTTACAGCCATTAGGATAGTTACCTTCCAACCTGATCCTGTACTTTCAGGCTCTGACTTGCAGGTGGACAAAGGAACACTCTTTCTAAGAGTACCTATAGTTACCAGCAGAACAATCCCTTCATTAATAGGAAGGCTCTCCTTATCTTGAGACCAAGTTATTTACACACCGTGGCAATCACACTCAGTGTTTAGAGCCCATGCGGCTTTCCCGATGTCTGGTCTGCAGCAGCTCCAAATATAACTTGAGCATCAGGAGAACTTTTGCAGCTACAAGGTCTTAACCACAAGTAATATTTTATTAATAAGATTTATCTGATAATACATATGTCACTATAATGTTGAATGTGATATCACAATGATATTTGTCACATCAGAAACCTATTATGTCATATCTGACTATGAGAATACAATAATGGTGGAGATCACTATTACTAGTTGTATTAGCAACACAAAAATGTTTATGACATTTGATACTTAACCATGGTATCTTAAAAGTGACACCAACATACTAGTTAGGACACAAGGACAGAATGGAAAATCATTAAATATATAACCTATAATACAACCCTATTTCATCCCCCCGTGCACTTTCCCCCAACTTATCCATTGAAATGGATAACACGACTATCCCTCCCTCCCCCCATGCCAAGGTGTTAGGTCTGATCTTGGACTCTGACCTCATCTTTCTGCCCCACATCCAATCACTATCCAAATCCTGCCGCCTTCACCTTCATAACATCTCCAAAATATGCCCCTTCCTCACCAATGACACCACAAAGCTTCTCATCCACTTGCTTGTTATCTCTCGTCTTGACTATTGCAACTCCCTCCTCATTGGCCTACCTCTACACAGGCTATCCTTTCTTCAGTCTATCATGAATGCTGCTGCTAGACTCATCCACCTAACCAACCGCTCAGTATCTGCAACTCTCCTCTGCCAATTCCTCCACTGGCTTTCATTCGCCCAAACAATAAAATTCAGAATATTAACAACCACTTACAAAGCCATCCACAACTCGTTTCAAAGAATCACCCTAACCGTCTTTTCAACCCCTTACCAAAACCTGCTCTCTAGCTTCCTTGTCAACTCCTCCCATGCTTGCTTCCAGGAGTTCTCTAGAGTCTCTCCCACTAGAGTCTCTCCCATCCTCTGAAACACCCTACCCCAACCTGTTTGGTTATCTCCTATTCTGTCTGCGTTTAGGCGATCCCTGAAGACTTATCTATTCAGCAAAGCCTATACCTCCTCAACCTAATGCTAGACTATTACTTTCTCAAACTACTCATTCCCACACAGCTACTACCTTTTGTATCACTTGCCCCTCTTTTTTAGATTGTAAGCTCTCACGAGCAGGGCCCTCCTTACCAACTTGTCTAAAATTGTATTGCATCTGTAATGTCTTCTTTATATTATAAAGTGCCATGCAAACTGTTGGCGTTATATAAATCCTGTATAATTAAAATAATAATAACTTGAGTGCTCTCATTTTCTGGCTTGGTACCACTGTCAGAAAAGAACTAGAGGACTCAAAGAGCAACTTTATGCACCAATTTAATGATCTGCCAAAAAAGTTACTTTTAAGTCATGTACATTTTCAGGGTTACCAGGTTGCTTATTTCAGTTCTCCCAACCCAAGGTATCAAGGTACACATAATTAACTATTATTAAAGCTGAAATCCAAGCTGAACAAATACTGTCTAAAAACACATGTATAATCTTAACTTGAATCTAGGTATCCTTTGTGTATTTCTTTTAGATATGTGCAGTAGTCCAGCATCAAACAACTTTGCCTCTGTGCAGGAGTTTCCTGCAATAAAGACCAGTCACTACTGCTTTCTCTCATAGTGCAGGGTGTCTGATCTTGTATCCTCCCCCTGTAGTTTTCTGCAGGCGGCCTATAGTGGGTCGACTTGTTGGATCCCACCCACAGCTCTGCGCACATGCTTTGTATTACACATTGATGATATCGCTGCTAATTTTAGAAGCTAATAATTGGGTTTGCAAAGGGGTTTGATGCACAAAAGGTAGATGTTATCCTTTGCAGCCTTTGAGGTATAGATTAAGATCAAATGTTAGTGCCTGGAGTTCAGCTTTTAGTAACCCAGCAATATATAATTGAATAATATATTTTTTTTAGTTGCTAAATAAATTTTCCTTTTCATTTAATTTTTGCAGAAAATTACATTAAACCACAACTAATTAATGATATTTAATTTCTGCAATTTTCCATTTAGCATTCTATAGAAAATTACCATATTTATCTCATACGTATAGGTGCATATATCTACAAATGCTTTGCACTAAATCCCTAGTGAAAGTTTAGCTCATAAATTCCAAAGTCTCATCAAGTGTTAGATTTGTGAGAGCACCACTCCCCAAGTCTGAGGAGCTTTTACAATTACTGATCCAAGTGGAGAACCAGCATAGTAATTGATCCATTGGCTAATGGACAAATACCAAGGTCTAGTTTCAGCACCATTCTTTGTTAACTCTGGTTTATTAATTTACTAGGTACTGTTTTTTTTACAATATTCCAAATGAAGAATAAATCAGTTAACAAATAATAACATAGCGGTAGACAGTCTAGTCTCTATTCCAATTATCCCCATGTTACAGATGGGGAGATGGGCTTAGTCCTGTAGTCTGAGTATCCTCTGACAAAGATGTGTATGCTATATGCACTTCAGTAAGCTGTGTACATAAAAAGCTGCAGAAAGCAATTGATAGGAGACCACTTTGAGACTCCCTATGTCTCCTGGGTGATGGGCACTGTCCTCCTGATATGTGGCCTTTTTTACCAATAGGATCCCAGATAAGGTTATTTAACTGTGAACTTTTTTGTGGTGTATGTGTTTAACTGAATTTATACATAAACTCTCTAATGTGGCTATATGCATTTATACCCCAGATATTTAAACATTACAGGCAACCTCTTATCTTCCTGGGGAAGCTTTGGTGAAACGCATAGAAGGCTGGACCCATGGCACATTGATACAGTGCAGATTTCAGGATGCTAATTGCAACAACATTATGTGACGAATTAATGTACATGAGAAAAAAGATGTTTTGGAAAATATTTATTATATTGTTGATGTATAGAATGCGTTTGTGGGGTGCAGGGAAGCCTAATGCCTAAAGTCATTTTAGACAATACTGTATCGAGGGAGTTGCCTTTTATACATATTACAGTACCAGCGGGATTATGTGTATGTTTTTACATAGATGTTATTTATTAAAAAAATTTATAATAAAGATGTGTTTGTAATATAATGCGTCTTTCATGCCTAGAGTGACACCTTAAAAGCCCCATTCTCCTCAGTTACTGTTGTTACTATTTCATTAATTCAAAAGCAACATACAGTAAGGATCTAGAAGCAGAGCAGTACATTTTTTATGCCTTAAGTTGAAAAAGCTCTTTTTGACCTTTTTGATTAAAGGTCAACCTATTCTGGTGAGTTTACTCAGTAAAGTTGTCATGCACATCTTTTGAGACCTGGGAAAATACAGGAGTTTTGCATATTAACTCTTGCTGGTTATTGGTTACCACAGTATGTATGGTATTGATTGCTATTTGTTACCACAGATGGATATTTTTTACAATTTTATCATTTATATTGGCCATTACAGATGGATATTTGCACAATTTCATACCTGGCACTAACTGCACTTTGATAGATCTGCATAATTTTGCACCTTGAGTTTATGTTTTATTGAGATTTCACACAAGAGCACTTGCTGATATTTGTATATCACTATTTGTGTTGCATATATATTCTGTATTTTTATTGATATTACCCATCCAGTAGGATTTTCTGATTTTTATTTTATTGAGGTAATTTTATCTAGATATTATTTTATTAGGAGCGCTGTGTTTAAGCAGTTATACACTTCAACATGCTCCTATCCTTGAAATCATGGCAATGGTAGTAACTAGACACTTAAGATTTGTTTTGTTGCGAATTGAAATTTGGACGAATATCTTCATATTCGGAAGTTCAAATGCAAATCAGATGCATTTCAGAAGTTCTGAAAAAATAATTAATTCAAAAGAATACGAATTTAGCGATACCGAAAATTTAGATGCATCCAAATTTTCGGACATGAACGCAAAGGTGTTAGACAATAGAAAAAATTGTGGGGTCCCCCTCAAAATTCATACCAGAGCCTTCAGGTCTGGTAGGAATTTTAGGGGGGAACCCAATGCCAAAGAAACACTATTGCACTATATCAGGCCACATGCTCTCAACATGGGGAGGGCGCTTCAC
>NW_017306520.1:719961-733171 GCF_000935625.1 Nanorana parkeri | reverse complement strand
GTGGCAAAGCACCATGTCCCCATGTTGATGAGGATAAACCACCCTGGCCTGGTGGTTGTGGGGGTCTGCAGGCAGGAGGGCTTATCTGAATTTGGGTGCCCCCTTTCATAAAGGGGGCACCCAGATGCCACCCCCCTCATGAATGATTAAAGGGTAGTTTTACCCCTACTCATTCACCAAATACATAGTAGAATACTAAATAAACACAGCACACAGTTTTTGAAAAGTTCTTTACTAAAAACAAGAAACCCAAAAATGTCCCACAATGTAAATCCATTGTCAATCACATTGTCCAGCGATGTAGATCCTCGTCAATCATGATGCCTGTGGCTCGCCAAACTCGCTGAAAGAAAAAGTCCCACCACCATGTCCGAACTCGACGAACTCTCGCCGCTAATGACAGCTCTGCTTCTGAATGTAAACAAAGGGGTGGAGTGAGTCATGACATCATGGGAATTCCGCCCTTTGATTAGTGACAGCTCTTGATCCGCTAATGGAATGTAAACAAAGGGGCGGAAAAAGTCCAGTGGCATCATGACTCACTCCGCCCCTTTGTTTTCATTCAGAAGCAGAGCTGTCATTAGCAGTGAGAGTTCGTTGGGTTTGGACATGGTGGCGGTGATTGTTTTTTTAGTTGAGTAGGCAAACACGGGCATCGTGATTGACACGGATCTACATCACTGGACGACATAATTGACGGGTGAAAACTACCCCTTACTCATTCACGAGGGGGGCCGCATCTGGGTTCCCCCATTTAGATAAGCCCCCACCGAGCCAGGGTTGCGGGGAAGAGGCCCTTATCATCAACAAGGCGAAACACCTTCCTCATGGTGAAGGCATGTGGTGTTGGGGGCCCCTAAAAATTTCTACCAGACCTGAAGGGTCTGGTATGAATTTCAGGGGGGGGGGGGGGGGAAACCCCACTGTGTTTTTTTTTAAATTAATTGTGAATAACTCAATCCGGATAGATATGAAAACAAAATATCAAATCCATCCAAATTACAAATATCGGACTAATTTGAATTTCGGATCCGATAACTAAAATGAAAAATAAAATCGGAATGAATCTGAAACAAAAACTAAATTCACTTTCTGGTGTCTTACATGTCTTGTAACCCATCTCATTAGTGACTATCCTAGAAAATGGCTGCTGAAGTTTAGCTTCTATCCTTAATCCCCTCTCCTTGCCCAGCCTGTGATTGTGCATAAAAAGGGTGTGGTTGAGCAGCAGCAACAGCACATTAATGAAGTCATCCCTGTGCTTTCATTCTCATAAATTGATCATTATTTTTTTTTAAAGCATGATGTTCAAGTGCTGACAAGCGCTGTGCAAGGTAATAGAGCCCTAACTGTCTCTAAAGAAATGTGTTTGGTTGGAAAATAATCAGATAAGTCAGATTTAGAATTACAGGACTTTATAAAATCCTAGGAAATGTGTGGCATGTTGGTTATGTGTTTAGATGAAGCACTGAGATCTTAAGGACTGCTAAATTAAGTTTTACTTGCTTGGAAGAACGTTGTATACTGTACATGTATATAGCAATACAGCATTATACACCATACAGAGAGATCTTCATGTGTATATCATAGATAAACATGCATAAGCATAGAGACTAATATTTCATTACAGCACCATCTACAGCTCAGAAGACATAACAGTAGAATGTCAGTAATATACTGTTGTATTTCCAACACGGCAGGGGTTTTTCAGAAGTCGATTTAGACCCAATTTAGACTCCGGGCGTGTTGTGTTAACACCTGTGTGCTAATGTAATTTGCATTAAAACAAATAAAGGGGCAGGCAATACACCAAATGTCCAACAACATGGTCATGTACCATTTTTGGCAGTGCAGCACATAACAGCTTACGCTGTGTGAGCTGGGGAATAGGTATGGGGCCAGTGACGGGTCCCCTGACGGCCGCGGGGAGTGGCCGTTTTTAAAGGCAGCACAGAGGCCCGGGGGGCAATTGCCACCCTGCCCCCCGGCCCAGTCCGCCCCTGTATGAAGGAAAATAACATTATTGTTTAAAAAAAGTAAAAAGAAATCCCAATTATTATTACCTTTCACTTATTTTGTGGTATGTAGCATTTTTTTGTATTACAAGGTACAGGTTCAAACATTTGCCAATGTAGGTATACAGTCTCATGTATTTTACTCTTCTTAGTTTGTTAAAACAATTACAAGAAAATCCCCTTGCTTTTTTTCTTACTGTTATTGTTGTAACTTAACTGGTAACCAGTGTAGCATGATTGGCAGGAATAATGACCCTCAGCTCAATAGTGAATACATCTTAATTGTCCCAGGCTCGCTTACTTGGCAAATAACGTCTCAGGGACATACCACTCAGGGAGTAATTCATTTCTCTGGCTGTTCAGAATGATGGGTGCAAGTCACTTTTGTTGAGGAGGGAATACAGGATACCTGTAAATTCTACTCAAAACACAGGCCTTGGTCTTCTCCATGTCTTTCTAACCTTCTGAGTCACTCTCTCACAGGGGTGGACTTATAAACTTTAACAGTGGCTCCTTCTTGGTTCTAGTGGTGTCTCAGTCTAAAGCTAGCTACAGACCGCTAGCTTTCTCTTGGTCTGTTGCAGGTTGTACAATAAAAATTACATTATTCCCCCCAAGTTTGCCAAATAGAGTTGAATGGAGGCTGGCTATTGTATTCGGACAGCCTACACCCAAGGCTGTTTGAATTCCTTGAACAGTGATTGTATCTGATAGAAGGCATTCACTATTCTGGTAACATCAGTCTTATATTTAAAGTTTGTTGAATCAGGTGGTGCTGACAGGGCCACCCATGGCTCAAAATTATGTATTATGAATTTGAATTTAAAAGAGAACTATGGGGTAAGTATTTTTCCTCATAGTTTTCTTTAGGGTCACGGGAGGACATATACTAACCTCCTCCCGTGACCCAAAGCTCATTATATCGCGGGCTATTGCCCACGATATACTGAGAGTAGTACCATAGCTGGGACTGATCCCGACAATACTGTTGTGATTTATCCAGCTGCGTGAATGACAGTTGGCTCTGCCTACCTAGAGGCAGAGCCCGCTGTTCCAGCCCCTGCACTGGAGGATCGGAGAGCGGAGGGGGAATCCCTGCCGGGAGTGGTGAGGGACTGTCACCGCTCACTGCAGGGAGACGATCGGTAAGTGAGCGGATTGGCGGCACGTTTCTGCTCACTTCCCGATCAATAGAGCCGACCTGTGACAGCTTCTTTGTCACAGGTCAGCTCTAACTATGAGGATGAGTGGAAATCACTCACCTCATAGTTCTCCTTTAAGGTAGGGCAGCAATGGAAAGGTCCCTGTGGTGCTTTTAGTCACTCACCAGCTTCATGTGGGGACAACTGGAGTCTGCTTTCTCAAGGCCCATTTGGGGGGCAACTACAGTCTGCTTCCTCTAGTCACTTTATGGCTTTATGGTAGCCAATATCTTCAAGAAAGCCTCCCAGGAGGGGAGATCCTTGCAGCTTCCCACATCCCTAGACCCTAAGATGTAAGGACAAGACAGGTGATACAGTTGCATCCTCATAGGGCAAAAGTCCAGAAAGGAAGACTATCAGAGTTATTCACAAAAGGATGAAGAGTTTGGAGAAGGCAGGAGAAGTAAACAATCTAGGATAACATAGCTGAACTGGAAAGTGACCTGAATTGGAGAATGTTTCCAAATCAGCTATGTTGGCCTAGATTGTTCACGTCTTCTGCCTTCTCCAAACTCTTCACCCTTTTGTGAATAAGCCTGTATGTGTCAGGAAGTGCCTCAGATACTTACTAACACTCCCAGCATGCACAAGCCTTCTGATTAGCCAGGTATTAAACATGCTTAACACAGAATGCTATCTTCTAGCACTCCTTGGAGCCAGTTCACACAGAAAGGGACTAAGATTAAACACTTTATGCTTAAAGAACACTAGCCAAAAAACTGTTACGCTGGCTAAAGCTCACTAAAAATTGCAAAAATACAAAAACAGAATTTGGAAACGTATTACATCCCCATTTTGGTATTACTCAAAACATGCTGTAGATAATGAAATTTTTTTGCACAGTACTGATGATATTTCACTATTTCAAGCAATACCTTACCCAGTGCATCTTACTATTTAAAGCTGATCTGTAGCGACCCAAATAAAAGTATATTTATCCTTCTGATAGCCACTTATGTTGTAAAATATATACTGTATATTACCGTAGAAATTTCATTGCTTTTTACTTAATATCACTTGCCATTTTCCCTGTTGACAGCCTGTCCTGAGCAACAGAAGAATGTCTGTGCCCACTGTGTGAAGATGGCCCTGTACTTGGAAAAGTACACCCAGCAGCATGCTCACTTCATCAGAGAGACAGCTACTGAGTATTATATAGCTCTTTGCATTGCTGCTCTGAATTGTTATGTTACCGAATGCCGAGAGCATACATGATGATGGAAGCATGACAGTTTATTTAGTATTTCATTTAGGTGAATTCCCATAATTTTACAGAGCAGTAGTTAAGCTTATTAAAGAGACACTGTCTAAATGTCTCTGTAAAGCCCCCCCATTTTTACTTACTTTGCCTGCACTTCCCCCCACCCCACTCATTCCATGACAGCCAGCACTAAAAATCAGCAGTCTTGGAGACCTGAAAGAGCAGTGATGTAACTTCTTAAGTGTCAATGTTTGGTCCTAGTGATTGGCTTGGAGTGGGTCACATGCTTCCCCATACACAGAGGTTTTGTATAGTTTTGCTGGCTGTGAGAGAGTGTCGGAGGGAGGAATCCCATTGCAGAGACACTGTCACTTTGCCCTCAATGAACTGGGTGATAGTGTTGATTTAATTACTTGTTTACAATGCCCCCTTTTTTGCTAATGTAAAAAGTGAAAAGGTGTGTCACAATAAATTATGTTCTCTAAGACAACACCTACCTTTCACCATTGCCATCAATCAGTGCAGCACATCACCTATAGTGGGCAAAGCATGGCCAATGTCTTTTCCCTCTCGGCAGTACTCTTATAACTCCTCTGCAGCCAGACAGCCAGGAGCCAATTTTGAAACAGATATTGAAGCCAGTAAAAGGAAATGAATTGATACCAGGATAACATTTTCTGAAAATTGCTGGTCCAGCTGCAATACATGGCATTTTCTTAACGGCTACAGTTCAGCTTTAAAGTATCTAATACACTTACATAAGCAACCACTAACCCAAATACCATAATTTTGAGAAAGATTGTACTTTATACTTTTTAAAGTGCTGTCCATTATGCGTGATTTTCTTGATTTTCCGGCTTTTCACTGCAATTATCTCCCCAAATGTTCCCCCTTGCCGCCTACTAATACTATTTCAATTACTGGAAAAATCTAGTCTAACAGGAAAGAACTTTCGTTCAAAAATGTGAATAATGTTGTTAAAGGAGCCAAACCTGACCATGGATTATTATCTCCTGTATGTTTAGTTAACAATTAAAGAACCTGCCACCAATTTTAAATTTTCAGAAAATGCTCCCTTTAAATCTGTATAGAAAACAAATACAGGAAATAAAGTCTCTGTTGCACTAGTACAGGATAACAACCACATTTGTCTGTCTATTACAGCACTCCTTCTCTCTTTCTTATGCAAAGGCTCCAATTGATCTTATGATAGTCCTTTCAGAGCCATTTACAGCTGAACCTTCAGCCACGCTTTCCACTTATAATGTAAATGTCCTGTCTGTTTATGACTGATATGTAGTAGTGCAGCAGGGTCTTCTATTCCACAGCTCCCAGATGTTGTGCAGACCAGAAACTGTGGTGACAGATTTTACCTTCATGTCCTGGACCAATCTTTTTGGACTTTCCACCACACAAAGAAGGCTTCCCTATTAGAGATGATTGAATCTGCCTGAATTCCATTGGTTGAGGGTTAAGCGAATCCCAGTTGAAATTTGGCAAACCCAAACTTAGCGGTGAAGTTAAGACTATTTAATAGTTTAGACTCTTAAAGTCTGTAGGAAGGGGGGGAAATCTTTTTAGTAAAGTTAGCTTCCCAATTAGCCTCTTTTTAAGGCTAATTGGGAAGCTATTGTCAAAAAAAGGCATAGGAAGCTGGACACTGCTATGGGGGTTTAAAAAAAAAAACATGCTTGTGAGAGGCCTTAAAGCTGTACATGGTGTTATGGAAAAATAAAATTTTCATGGGCAGTCTGAGCAACAGTGTGCACTGGCAGCGCATATTTGGTTGTGAAATTAATTAATTTTCTTTTAGAATTAACAGCAGACAGCAGTAGCACCCTATTCTTATTTATTTCAGTATCGATTCAGTTGTAGGTAGTGTTAGAAGCGACACATGCTTGCTCATTAAGTGATGATAGGCCTACTTTGGCTTGCAGATAGAAATTTGTTAATAGTTGGCTGAGACAGTCCCTGTGTTCACTAATGCACAACTTTCCTGCCCGCTGGCCAGTTTCTATCAAACTCTCATTAAAAAGAGACCGCTGATGCTACAGAACTAAAATAGAACATAACATTTTAAATGAGAGACTTGACAGAAAGAGTAGAGACAAGTGTTTTACCATAAGAATTAAAAGTCAAAAGATGGCACAGCAGTGTAAAATTGGAAAGCAGCAGGAGAATTATAAGGCTAGGCCTAAATTTACCAGCCACAAAAAGCATAGATGCATAAAATAAGAGCCCTCTATCCCAAATAATGGGACAGGGGGCTTTCTTGGGTAACTATAGGGTTCTGTGGGTCATCTGTTTTATGAGTGAGACTTTGATCTTGGACTAACATATACACTGTATGTGTGTGTGTCAGTGGAAATAACAATTACAGAATTAGCTTTAATCAGTGGCGGAACTACCGCCATAGCAACCCATGCGGGCGCTATGGGGCCCGCGACAGAGGGGGCCCGGTGAGGAGCAGGGCTTACAATCCTCCCGTGTCCCGGGATAGGTGCGCACACTATACTTTTATCCCAGGGAACTGGAGTGGATGAGCTGATGGGGCGTAACTATCAGTCTCCAAAACCCCGGACATGGTAGACGGAGACAGCCGAATGGGTGGGGTTCCACTCCTTCTGCCTTCTCTGGATTGGAAGAAGAGGAGTGGGCGTGGTTTGGAGGTGAGATCATGGCGGATGGAAATCGGGGACACAGAGGAGATTGAGGAGGGGACAGAGGTAGGGAGACATCTGCAGTCAGCTGGTCAGGTCATGGGGCTTGAAGTTCAAGCATTGTGCTGGCCCTTTTGCTGTATGGTGCTGTGATAAGACTTCCCAGGTGTCTGCTGGCTTTCTTAGCCAGCAGACACCTGGGAAGTCTTGTATGCTACATGCTGCCTGGGTAATTAATTGCTGTGCTGTGCCTGTCAATTGTCCAGCAGTACTGTCCCTGCTCTCTGTCCCTTAAGGCTTGTTCACACCAATTGCGGTGCGTTCCAGAGCGGTAGCTGCTGGAATGCACCACAATCTCTCACAAAACTCCCCCTCGCGTTCTGGGGTTGGAGGGGGCATGGCGATGCATTAAAATCAATGGCACCGCAGCCATGCCTCTCCCCCCTGCCCGCAGTGCGATCGGACGCCTGGCAAAACATTGCCTGCATTCTGTTCCACTACAAACGCAAAAAAATAGAGTCTGCAATGTTTTGCCACACGTCCGATTGCACTGCGGGTGGGGCTGCGGTGCCATTGACTTCAATGCATCACCACACCCCCTCCCGCCCCAGAACGCAGGGGAGAGTTTTCTGTATGTAACAGCCATCGCTGGCTGTCAGAAAGTATACCAAGCAGCCGTGATCTTGGCTTCAGGTTCTGTTTATATACATATTGCGGCACTGACTCGGTTAAATTGTCTTACTGTTGACTGAGTTACTACCTCTGTTAGAGGTCTATTCCGCGCATCAACAACTCTTTCAGTAAAACAATACTTTGTAAGGATAACTTTTATTTTTCTCCCTGCTAGTTTGAGGCTCTGTCCCCATGTTCTTGAACTTAGCTCCCTGATGTGGCCCTTTGGCACTTATTGTGTAGCCTTCATGGCCTCAGAAGACTATAGTAAGTGCTTTGGTTTCAGTTGTTAAAAGGTTTGGTTTATTTATTTCATACCATCTTACTTTTTCAGTACTGTTCATCCTTTTTGTCTTTCTATGTTTTATTTTCCTCTGATCTTTTATAATGAATCTTACTGAGAGAAAAAGTGTATACATAGCCAAAACTTTTTCTTTTTAGTTTTGGATAGAGTAGGGAATAAGTAAACCCCTGTCAGTTTTAATTCTGCCCCTTTTTGTAGCATTTCATACATTTCTCTTCATGTCCTGTCCCAGAGATAAAACAGGAAGTTAGATAAAATATCCCAAAAAGAGGGGAATTGGGGAACTGCAGCCAGTGCTATTGGCGAAGTATTGGAAGACATGGAACAGGAAAAACATCTGGTGGAACTCAACCTGGCCAATAACTAATGCTATGCAATGCAATGATGGAAAATGCATATCCAGAAATGAATTGGACACAGTGGACAACAGCAGCAATGGAAGATGACAATGATGATAATGGCACTGTAGTACAAGTACTGTATATCCAGTTGACCAATAGTAAAGAGGAGGAGGAGGTGAATTCATTTTTTTTTACCAATGTGTGTTGGGATTGAAATTCCTGGCAGGTCACTCAGGGTTATGCAAGGTCAGCACAGACAAGAAGCCTAAATGACAACTCGGTCTTCATCACAGCCCCCCGCAAGGAGTGATGGACCAGGGACCCCAGTGGCCCTCAGGCTATTTAGTTGCAAGATGACATCAGGATGCAGCTCTTAGGATTGCCTTACCAAGGGGTTGGAAGAGCAGGGTGGCTACACTGTGGAGGCAGGGTAACGCTATAGCAGAAGGTCAGAATCGCACACACAGTCGAAGGTACAAGGAGGACCCAAAAGTAGGGGGAGGGTAGAAAAGAAGAGAAAGGGGGGGAGAGGGAAGAGAAGAAGCTGAAAAAGGCTTAAGTTGAAGAGAAGAGAAGGGGGGTAGAAGAAAGGGAGGAAGAGAGCAAGCGGTAAAGAAAAAGTAGTAGATTCCCCCGTCCAAGCATCCTGCTAAAAGAAAAGTAGTCCTGGATTTAGTAAGACAGAAAAAAAGAGAGAGAGGAAAAGAAGGGTGAGAGAAAGAGAAAAAAAGAAAGGAATGGTGGGTATAGGCAGATCAGAAGAAGGAGAGACAGCACTCACTTGGAGAATGCAGCATAGGTATCTGTATACTTGAACAAATGCCATGCCATCCAGGTCCTTAGGCAACGAGACATGTCATCTTTACCGGAGAAAATAAGCTCTTCCATGTCCGCCACCGCATTCACTCGTGAGAGCCACTCTCTGGCAGCTGGTGATTGAGGAGACTTCCACTGTCTAGGAATCACTGTTTTCGCTGCATTTAGTAAGTGTAGCGTCAGAGAGGTTCTAGAGATATGGTAGGAATCACCAAAATGGTACAATAAGAGCGAGGCTTGGGAAAACTCGAGTGAAACACTGATAATGGTTCTGAGGAGAGCGTGTATCTCTTCCCAAAAGGGGGTGAGGAGGGGGCATGACACCAAATAGGAAGAAGTGTGCCGATATCGTGCGAGCAGCGCCAACACATTTTGGGAACGTCTGGGCAGAAACGATGGAGTATCACTGGAGTTTTGTTCCACGGTGAGCAAAGTTTATAACTGGTTTCCTGAATCTGGACATTTAGTGAGCTAGTAAGCAGGAAAATGTTCATTCTTTCCCATTCCTGCAAAGAGAATGAGAGAGAGAGAACACGTTCCCACACTTTTGTGGAGAGTACGGGTGGAAAAGAGGTGGAATCGCTCAGTAACGTGTAAATTGCTGAGAACACATGCGTAACACATGGGAGGAAGTGCATAGCTTCTTGAATGGAGTCAATGGAAGAGTGCCTATTCGCATCAGAGTTAAGGAAATAGCGAAGTTGTAGATAAGTCCACAGTGGTAGAGGTTCAGCAGGTTTCATAGAATTTAAATGAGAAAGCGACCTAAACATACCCTGACGATCACAGAACATGTTTGCGAGTGGGTCAGCCTAGGGAGACCAGCGCCCTAGGAAAGATAAATGAAGACCAGGAGGAAAGGCTGGATTCAGACAAACTGGAGTGATAGGACTGAAAGCAGAAGAAAGGGACATCTTTCTAGAGACCAGAGCAAAGATGTGTAATGTAGTGCCCACCGTAGGGTGAAAAGGCAATTGAGTAGGAAGGAAGGAGCATGGGATCTATGACCACGAGCCAATAGGAAATTCTGAAAGTAGCTGTTCGACTTTCACCCAGTCCTTTTAATAAGCATGCACTTTCCAATCAACAATGCGGGATAGATGGCAGGCCCAGTAGTAACGTTGTAAATGGTGAAAGCCAATACCTCCTGATAGTTTTGTTCTGGTGAGGGTTACTTTGCTAATCCTTGGGGTGCAGTTGTTCCAAAGAAAGGCTTGAAACAGCGCAGAAGAGAAGAAGGCTTTAGGAATAGTTACGGGAACAGTCTGGAATAGATATAAAAGGCGGGGAAGAGCATTCATCTTCAATATGGCTGCTCTGCCAAACCATGAGTAAAGGGATGTATTCCCTTCCTTCAAATCCATTCCATCCATAGGGGGACGTTTGGTACATTTTTACGCGTGTGAAAATGTTTGTTCATGAAGACGCATGTTTTGACTGGATGTTTAAGAAACATTGCGGTCAATGGACGAACGTGCGTACATATGCACAAAAATGCACACAACAATGTGCACCATGCTTCTGCCTGGCGTTTTCATTGAAGTCTAAGTGGGAAAAACAATCTTGAAACTGACAGAAGAAGCTCATGTACTTTTTTGTGTTTGGAGTTTTCCTGCTGGTGTTTTGCTGCTCAGGTGTTAACTGGGGCCATTGAAAATCATCGGATTTCTTGTGTTGGGCGCTTTTCCTATGTTAAAAATGCCTAGGTGTGAACGGGGCCTTAGAAATGAATGAGATTTCTAGTATTGAGAGTTTTGTTGCATGTAGCTTTGAGCGTCAAAATGCCCAGATGTGAACAGGGGCTTAAAGAGATAATCTAGGTTCTGTGAAACAGTGCTTGCACGGTCTTAGAAGGAGGTAAAAGAGGACTAAGCAGTGCCCAGGCTCAAAGTTAAAGTATTATGTTCACTGTAATCCTCCTACTGCAACTGCAAAAACAAAAGAGCAATCCAGCTGACAATTTCAGGCACTTGGGATTAATCGGCTTGCTTGTACTTTGTAATAACTTTAGGAATCGCACTTCTCCCTTCTTGTTGCTGCTGGTGATTAACACTGCTAGAGCTATCCTTCATCCCACCCTGGACAATTTAGTGGAGGAAGCAGTGGAATACCATTTCTTAGTGACACTTCCACATTTCTTGATAAGGATACTGTAATGTCCTGTATCAGAGGCAGAATATTAGCAAGGTGACATGTTTATCATCTTCCATGCAGAGCTGCTCAGAGAATTTTCTCTGTGTTGTTATGTCAGCTTCCGATGAGGTCCCTGGTTCTATCATGTGCTCCCAGTTCTAACTTTAGGAGCAAGAGTAAAAAGGAAGGGTGGGCAGAGGAAGAAAAGAGCATCCAGGCGCTGCTGTGTTTAGCACCTGCTCCTTGCCATTATATTAAAAACTGTATATGAAAAGTGTAAATGGCTATTTAGGTATTAAAGCCATAGGACCCCATGTAGCTTAAAGAGCAACTGGGGAGGGATAGTCTATGGACTTGAACATATGTACACAATCTTAACAAACAATAAATGAGTATTAAAACAAGCCCTCACTTACCTCTGTAGCTAAAGACACTGTGGAGTAATTCATTCTCATAATTTACAGCAGCTCAGGTCATCCTGCTCCCCTTTCCTGGAGTGACTTGACAGCCTATCAGCCTTCTAATATCTAATGTAAACATAGATCAGGTTCCCTGGGAGGGGGGATCAAAGTGCTGAGACCTGACTTAAACAACTTCTCAAGTGAACTTTCAGAATTAATTGCTCCACGGTGCTTGCAACTACAGAGGTTAGTGAACACTTGTTTAAAAGTTTGTATAAGTGTAAAAAACATGTAAAAACTTGAATGTCCATTGCCTGGCCACAGTATAGGTTGCGTCCCACTGTTGGCACTATATAAATCCTATGTAATAATCATAATACCTAGGGATGCACCTATACCATTTTTTTCTGAGTACGAGTACTGATACTTTACCTCAAGTATTCGCCGGTACCAATTACCGATACCTTTTTTTTCCTTTTTTTTAGTGTCAGTGTGACAGTTTTTCTAAAACAATACAGACTAATGATATTAGGACAGTGGTGGAGAGCCAGGGCCGGCCGCAGCTGCGACCCTTGTACTTCTGCTACTGACTCCAAGCTGTAGAGGTACTTCAAATTGCAGCAATACATTATATAGCAAAGCAGAATACTACCAGCTATAGTGAAGTACAAATCTCAGCAATATATTATAGAGCAATGCAGATTGGCACTGGCTATAGAGGACTACAAATCCCGGCAATACCTTATACAGCAATGCAGAATACCATCTGTTATAGAGGACTGCAAATCACAGCAATACATTATACAGCAATGCAGAATGGCACTGGCTATAGAGGACTAGAAATTCCAGCAATGCATTATTCAGTAATGCAGAATACCACCAGCTATAGAGGACTATAAATCTCATCAATACATGATACAGCAATGCAGAATGGCATGGCTACAAAGAACTACAAATCCCAGCAATACATTATACAGCAATGCAGAATTACACCATCAGCTATAGAGGAATACAAATCCCAGCAATACTTTATACAGCAGTGCAGAATAAAGCACAGGACAGAAACAGCAAGCAATTTTTCTAAAGTAGCAGTGGAGTTCAGGTGCAGTTTTGCTGCACCATACCTGGCCGGCCACACTGAACTGAACAGGAAAGCAGTGCCTGCACTGGGGTCACTGGGGTCAGTCAAGTTAGGCAGCCGCCTCACCACACGCTGGGGCCTCGCACAGCCCACCATAGACCCTGCACAGAGACTCTCACAGCCCACAGAGACTCTCAGGTAGGCTGTGTAGGATCTATGATGGACTGTGCAGGGTCCCTTACCAGGTCCCTTCCAGGACATGTCGCTTCTTCCTCCACGTCTCCCTCTGCCCTGGCCACGTCTCCACCTCCTCTTTCACCCGGCCGAGGCTGTCTGACTTTGTGTGACCTCTCTGATTGGGGGGGGGCAGCCACCCCCCCCCCC
>NW_017306520.1:699777-718557 GCF_000935625.1 Nanorana parkeri | reverse complement strand
CCTCTTTTGGGGGGGGCCCCCCCCCCCCCCCCCCTGCAAAGTGCTGCTCCAGGCAAATACGCCCTTACATGTAGAGTTAGTGGCTTTGCATTTAGATACTGGTAATTGCTGAGGAGGTTGTTAATTGTAGACAATAACTGCAAAAAAATAAGACTAATGTTCTGGTTCACAGGGTTGTAGCACACACATGCCAAGCATGACACTTTACATGCATTTTCTGACGTACAAATTTTTAAAGGAGAACTAGGGGGTCAGTGTTTTTCCCCATAGTTCTCCTTAGGGTAACGGGAGGACACAAACTAGCGTCCTCCCGTTACCCTAAGCTCAGTATACCGCGAGCTACAGTTCGCGGTATACTGAGACGCCGCAGCCGGAGCGGATCCCGACGTAGATGCCGGGATCCGCCCAGCTGCGTGAGTGACAGCTGGCTCTGCCTATCTAGAGGCAGAGCCATCTGTACCCGCCCCCTCCCCCGTCCATTCCGCCAGTCAGCGCTGGCAGATCAGAGCGGGGAGAGGGGAATCCAGCCCTCTCAGAGAGCCGTGACAGGATCGAGAGGTGAGCGAACCTGGTATGTGTTCGCTCACCTCCCGATCTACTGAGCCGACCTGTGACAGTCTCATTGTCACACGTCGGCTAGAACTATGTGGTGAGTGGAAATCACTCATCTCATAGTTCTCCTTTAATGATTTCACATCACATCATTTGGCCTGTAACACTAGCCAGCAGAGTATACCTAGTGCAGGTACAGATTACTGATAATGAAAAGGAACTGGTGACTACCACAAAGCTATGAATGTTGTGCTAAAGTGAAAGATTATGATTATAATGAATGACGGTAGATTCCCCTGGGCAGTATTGTGGTTTAGCAGTTTTCAGTGCTCACTGCATAAATATGTGATTGTCTATAAAAGGTGCATTTCCCTCGTGTCAACATGTTCTAAGGCAGCACTGTGCAAAGCATTCGATCACCTACTAGCTTAAATTGCTGATCCTCCCCCTATCTAAATATCATTGTGCAGGAGATTACAGGATGCACAACTCAAGGACAGATTCAGGTACTAGAAGTATGTAATAAAGATTTTTTTACAGAGTGTTTACACTAACCACAGTGAGCAATAATTCTAGGGCTATTAATCATGGTTATCTAATAATAGGATTACCTATGAAAGTTTTTAAAGCATCACCTATGGACAACTTTGTGTACTGTAGTTTTTCACCATTTCACGGGCATACACAATTGTAGCGCTTGATATGTTTTGTACCTGTTTATGCAGCACAACCGTGTTTGTGTGTACTAAAGTTAATTTAACTATTTTTAATATAGATATTTATTGCTGAAAATTTGGGCCTGAAAATCCATTGCCCTAATTTTGTGCGACATAAAAAAAATTGTAACTGCCACCACTTTATTCTTCAGAGTCTCTGTTTACAAAAACTTTATAATTTGGTAAGGGGGGAGAGCGAGAGGGAGTTATGTAATCATTAGGCCTAAAATTTGTATTTTATATGTAGGCAAGAAAATGCAAAAATGGCCCTGGCAGCAAAAGCGTTATAGGAAGCTTCTAATGAGAGAGCATGAAGGCAGCAGGCATGTCAAATCACCCATACATTCCAGGAATCACCTGTGACTCTCTCACCAGATACAGACGGTTCAAACCCTGGAATTTCAGAAAAGCTCTCCACCTCCCCTGGATTTCTGCCTCTGCAGTTCCCAGCTACTATATCAGTAAAGAATAGCTACATACAGGACAACTAGGACAGCTCCTGGGGGTCTGTGCTGAGTTCAACGCAAGTAAATGTCTCTGTCTTGTCCACAGCAAGCTCCATGCTCACAGTTCAGAAGAGTCGTTCTGACCATCTTTTCATAGTTCAGCTGTAGTTTCTGCATAATTCTCTTCATCATTACCTTCTGGATACCACACTATGTTCGTTGTGTTGTATTTTACATACTTCTTAATGCCCAACTCTGTATGTTGTCTTGGCCCTTATGTAGTTCTGAACGGCCCACTCTGTACAATATCTTGTCCTTTATGTATATCCGAACACCCTACTCTGTACGCTGTCTTGTCCTTTATATGCATTCGAGCACCCCAAACTGTATATCGTCTTGTCCTTTATATAAATCCAAACACCCCACTCTGTAGGCTCTCTTGTCCTTTATATACATCTGAACGCACCACTATGTGCGCTGTCTTGTCCTTTATGTATATCCAAACACCCCAAACTGTATGTCGTCTTGTCCTTAATGTAAATACGAACACCCGACCCTGTAGTCTGTCTTGTCCTTTATATAAATCCAAACACCCCACTCTGTAGGCTCTCTTGTCCTTTATATACACTGAGTGGCCAGACCACCCCATCAGTACTTAGTTGGGCCACCTTTTGCCTTCAATACTGAAGCGATTCTTTTTTGCATTGACTCCACGAGATGTTGAAAGGTGATGCGAGGAATCTGCCACCATGCCTGATGAATAGCACTGTCCAGTTCTGTGAGATTTGATGGTTGTGGAACCAGCTGCCAGATGGCTCTTTCAACTTTGTCCCACAAATGCTCAATTGGATTGAGATCTGGTGATTGTGGGGGCCACCTAAGCAAGGTAAATTCTCCCTGATGTTCTTGAAGCCACTCTTGCACAATACGAGCACCGTGGCATGGCGCATTGTCTTGTTGGAAGAAGCCATCTCCATTGGGATACGCCATTAACATGATATGATGAACTTGAGCAGCAACTATACTTTGGTATGTTGTGCTATTCAGACGTTGTTCTACACGAATTTAAGGGTCCAAATCATGCCAGGAAAACATGTCCCAAACCATAACACTGCCCCCACCAGCTTGAAGGGTTGTACTCATGCATGTGGGGTGCATGCTTTCATGCTGTTTCTGCCAAATTCTCACTCTGCCATCTGCATGATGCAACTGGAAACGTGATTCATCGGACCACGTTCCTGTGCGAATTGGAGACGTTTTATCTTGTTAACTGCAGACAGCAAAGGTGTTCAAACAGGCCTTCGGCTTCCATATACCATACGATTCAGTGTATGGCGAACAGTGCGTTCAGAGATCATTTGAGAGGATCCCTGATTAAGATCTGCAGTAATTTGATTCACTGTTGCCCTTCTGTTGTCTTGTACCAGTCTTGCCACTCTCCGTTCTGCCATTTTTCAGTATTCAGCACTGCAGTACTTTGACTGACATTTATTCCGTCATGCAACGCTGTACTAAAATGAATTTTATACAATTTTTGGGGACAGATAGAGCTTTCTTTTGGTGAGGAGGGTTTTCATTTTAATTAATTAAAACCGGGTTTTAATTTTTTACTATATAACGAAAAAAGTACTGAAAATGTAAAAAAATAAATGTTTTCCCTTTATTATGTTAGGGCAAATAGACACCAAACATGTCAAGCCTTAAAATTGCGCACACCTGCGAAATCGCAAAAAAACTGCAGCACCCAAAATTGGCCATAGGCGACGCTTTAAAAGATTTTACCGCTCATCAGTTTAGTGTTATCAGTGATTGATGGCCCTAAAATTATTGCTAACACTCTGGCGTTTGCGATGATATGTGGTGTAATTGGTGCAATCGTCATTTTTGCGTGTAGGCCCTCTAACGCATTTTTGCGCAACTATGTGTGGGGGACTTTAAAAAAAAAAATTGTGGGTTTTTTTTTGTGCATGTAAATTTTATGTATTTTGTGACCAATTTTTTCCCCCCTTACTTTATTGTTATCACATGGGGGATAAGAATCCCCCTATGTGATATCAGATTACAGGTCCTCTTTAAGGAGACATCAGAGGTCTCTAAGACTCCTAATGTCACCCAGGGACCCCAAAGGAGCTGATGAAGCACAGATCTGCTTCATCAGCTTTTCTCTGGTTTGTGTACCGGAAAGTGACAGAGGAATGCGGAAGTGATGTAGTAAACATCACTTCCTGCATTCAGAGACTGGGGAGGAGAGCGGAGGGAGATCGTGTACTGATCTTCCTCCGTTCTCTGTGCACGGAGCCACATGGACCCACACCCCTGGATCGCGGGGACCGCGGCGGGAACAGCGATGGCGAGGAGAGGTAAGGAGGGAAGGCGCACAAAGAGATGAAGCATACAAGCAATCGGGCATCTTTACAGGTGCCGGACCTCTTGTATGTAAACAGCCATTGGTGGCTGTTTCAGATTCTGGCAGTTTCCCACTGGGCGCGGGCACGAAGGATGTTTAAGGATGCCCACCCGCATCCAGAAGACTCCCGTCTGGCCGTTTCTGAACGTTTGGCGGATGGGAGATAGTTAAGACACATGAAAAGACACTCTCTGCTAAACAGTATTTTTAAATTTTTCTCCCAAAACTCCTGAGAACCAAACTTTGCCCAGTTCGCTCATCTCTACCCAATGGCTCATGAGAAAAGGCCTATTTACTTTATTAAACAATACAGCACTTGTTGCAACACACTAAAATGCATGTATCCAACTCCCCCTTAATAAAAATAGTGTCTGTTCTCAGACTCTGCATATCAGTGCTGCTGTGTAGTGCATTTTGAGCAATATGACATGATATCAATAAATGTCAAAGATTATACATAAAAACGTACAGCTAGGTCTGGAAATAATTGGACACTGACAGAATTTTCATAATTCTGGCTCTGTACGCCACCACAATGGATATGAAATGAAACAACCAAGATGCAGTTGAAACGCAGACTTTCATTTTTAATTCAAGGGGTTGAACACAATTATCATATTGAACGTCTAAGAATTGCATACACAGTCCGCTTATTTCAAGGACTTAAATGGAAATTGTACAAATGTAGACAATCATAAATAAAATGTTAATTTTTAATACTTTTTTTAAGAATCCTTTGCAGACAATGACTGCTTGAAGTCTGGAATGCATGGACATCAATAAACTCTGGGTTTCCTCCTTTGTGATGCTTTTACTACAGCTGTCTTCAGTTGTTGTTTGTTTGTGGGTCTTTCTGCCTTATTTTTTGTCTTCAGCAAGTGAAATGCATGTTTGATCGTGTTGAAATCAGGTGATTGACTCAGCCATTGCAGAATATGTTTGCCTTGAACTCCTGGGTTGCTTTTGAAAAAAAAAGTTTTGGGCCATTGTCCTTCTGTGAAGTGAAGCACCGTCCAATTAACTTTGCTGAATTTG
Organism: Nanorana parkeri; assembly: GCF_000935625.1. Taxonomy (NCBI): domain Eukaryota; kingdom Metazoa; phylum Chordata; class Amphibia; order Anura; family Dicroglossidae; genus Nanorana; species Nanorana parkeri. Next base: position 713,401 of record NW_017306520.1, on the reverse strand, counting down.
GCTGAATATGAGCAGACAATATATCTCTATACACTTCAGAATTCATCCGACTGCCTCTGTCACATGATCAGTGAACACTAGTGACCCAGTGATGTTGGATGCCATGCATGCCCATGCCCTCACACTGCCTCCACTCAGATGATGTTGTATGCTTCGGATCATGAGCCATTCCAAGCCTTCTCCATACTTCTTTCTTCCCATCATTGTGGTAGAACTGGCCTCTATTCTTGAGGCTTGTGAATGATTTGCACGTTGTGGTGAACCCTCTGTATTTGCTCTCGTGAAGTATTCTCTTTATGACAGACTTGGATAATATATGTGTACCTCCTGGAGAGTGCTCTTCACTTGGCTGGATGCTGTGAAGGTGTTTTTCTTTACCATGGAAATGATCCTTTTATCATCCGCCACTGTTGTTTTCTGTGGACATCCAGGCCTTTTTGTGTTGAAGAGTTCACCAGTGCGTTCTTTTTTTCTCAGAATGTCCCAAACTGCTGATTTGGCCACTTCTGATGTTCCTGCTATCTCTCTGATGGATTTCTTTTTTTTTTGCAACCTAAGGATGGCCTGTTTAACTTGCATTGCGAGCTTCTCTGAACTCATGCTGTGGGTTCACAGCAACAGTTTCCAAATGCGAATGACACACCTGGAATCAACTCTAGACCTTTTACCTGTTTAATTGATGATGAAATAATGTAGGAATGGTCCACGTCTGTCCATGAAACAGCTTTTGAGTCAATTGTCCAATTACCTTTGGTCCTTTAAAAAAGAGGAGGCTTCAAATTAAAGAACTGTAATTCGTAAACCCTTCCTTCAATATGGATGTATCTACCCTCAACTTAAAGCTGAGAGACTGCACTTTAAGCCCAGATTTTTTGGTAATCTAACTCTAACATGAATTTATTTTTGGTAAAAAGCCAAAATAACAAAACTTGTGTAAGTGTCCAAATGTTTCCAGACTTAACTGTATGTTACATGTGTTCGATCCATTTTGATATGTTGGCAACCTCTTGAGTCCTCAGGTCTTTTGCTCCCTCAACTCCCTTAAAGGACAACTATGAGGTGAGAGCTTTTCACTCACCTCATAGTTCTAGCCGACCTGTGACAATGAGACTGTCACATGTCAGCTCAGTAGATCGGTGAGGTGAGCGAACACATACCGGCGTTCGCTCACCTCTCGATCCTGTCACGGCTCTCTACCGTGACATGGGAGGGGCTGGATTCCTCCCTCCCCGCTCCGATCCGCCAGCGCTGACTGGCGGAACGGACGGGGGAGGGGTGGTTACAGCTGGCTCTGCCTCTAGATAGGCAGAGCCAGCTGTCAGTCACGCAGCTGGGCGGATCCCGGCACAATTGTCGGGATCCGCTTCAGCTGCGGCGTCTCAGTATACCGCGAGCAGCAGCTCACGGTATACTGCGACGTCTCATGTTCACATATGTTTACATATGCGATGTTCACATATGTTCACATATGCGATGTTCACATATGTGAGCGTTTGATGCTTGCACAGTGGATACAAATGACTAGCGAGGGGAAACATACCGCCCCTCAATGATGTCCCCTCTCCTTATGTCACAACACACACACATTTATTTATTCCTCTATATTTTTACACTATTTTTTTTAACCTTTTTTCTTCATGGTTTGGTTCTAATCACCAGAGACTTGATCCAGATCTCCCATGCAGCAGCAGATAAATCAGTTAGCAATAGATCACTCTAGCAGTGATCTACAACTGTAAGGAGAGGTCGGACAGAGCTGTGATAGCTCTGCCCAAGCCTCCATACACAGAGGTAGGGCAGTGCTGTCACTTGTGATGTCACTACTCTCCCAATGGAGCTATCTGTAGAAGCTTAGGAAGCCCAAGAGCTGATCATTTCAGCTCCTGGGCTTAGGTCTGTATGCCAGCTGTCAGAGATAGCTGGGGATGCATGCCTGAACTTCTGGTGGAAACCACTGATTTAAAATGGCGGCTGTGCCAATTTACCACTTTCCTAGTGCTGCTCACAAAGTGGTTCACAAGCCTTGGTCAATGAGTGTTAAAGCAGAAACATATTCACCTTCCCCTCCAATGATGCGACATCTGCAAGCTCCCTCACTGGTGCCTACTTCTACTGAGTTTGGGATTTTCAGCCATCTTGATTGGCTAAGCCGGGTTGACGTAACTTGCAGGAGTCCATTCAATCAAGCATAAGCCAAAATTGTACACTGAGCTGCTTATATATTTCTCTATTAAATTGCTATAAGTTCTATGTCACTCCTAATAACCCAATCAGTCTGGAAGTTTGTAAACATACTTATTAAAGATACCTATAGCAGGGGTGTGGAGTTTTTTGGGCCCCCTCTTTTGTCCAAGGACTAAAGAGGGGGCCCAATCTACTTGTCCTGATACAAAGGCAATTTTAACCAAAACTCTATTTAGCTGTGCTAAGAAGCGCTTCTCATTGGTCAGTCAGGTGATTGCGCTGACCGACGAGCGTAATTCAAAGTGCATAGCGCAAAGATGTGCTGGACGGCAGTATCGGGTACAGATAGTACACCCATACCTGCTTAGAGGAAGGGCCATTCACAGAGAAACTTGGGGAAAGGTATGGGAAGGGGGTTTAACACCGCGGATGTCAACTGGTTAATGCACATTGTGTGTGTTAGAGAACGCTGCTGCTGGCTACCACAATAAGTCACACAGTGGAATGGGGGCAGCATTTAGCACACACACAATGCCCTACACGGCGTTTATTTGCATGCAGATGGTGGGGGCAGATTAACTTTTTTTATTTTTAACTTTTTATCACTGTTTTATTTTTATTATTTACATTTTTTTAAATTTGTATTTATTTGATTATTTTTTACTTTTTTACTTGATTATTTTTTTAAACTTTTTTCCACTGGGCAGGCAAGCAGGCTGCTTACAAGTGATCACTTGTACAAAACATCTTCCCTGCTCTACATTTAGCACTGTTTGCCCGCAGCAGGGCTAAATGTAGAAAAAAAAAAACCTGTCCAGCGACCGGAACTGCATTCCCCAGACATAGGGTTGCCACCTGTGCGGGATTCACCATGACAGTCCGGGTTTTGAATCCTGTATGTGCTGTGTCTTGGTTTCAGCTGGCCTGGAACCTGGAAACAGCACATACAGGATTCAAAACCCGGACTGTCCAGGTGAATCCGGTGGCAACCCTACCCAGACATTGGGTGATAGGAATTATGCACCCCTGCCATGGGATGTACTTCATCAATGCACGGACCCAATTTTGTTCAGCCCTGTGTATATGTCACCACTCTAACTAAGCCTGCCATCTACATCTCAATGTCGGAACTACCCACAATGTAACATCATCATTGCTTGCTGGAAGCAATGCATGATGGGAAATGTAGTCTTGAGAAATCAAGATTGCATCACATCAAGCAGCTGGAAAAGAGACACAAAGCACACTGGGAATTGAAAAGTGATGGGAAAACGGAACGCAGCACTCACTGCATGAAAATATTTTTTTCAAGTAAACTTCAACAAACAAAAAAACTATAGTATGCGACTTTAGAGCTTTGATTTTGTGTATCGGGGGAATTGGGGGATTTAGCTGCTATAAATATATTTATCTACTACGGTATGAATCCTAAAGTGAAAAATGCATGTGAAAACACATCAACATGCAACAATGCACAAAGTTAACACACATCACCACATAACCAAACACCTGCCTAACTCAGCCAAATCACATGCATAGATCTAAATAGCCCTAAAGGGTGACAACGCAGGAGCACAATGCAGAGTTGTCACACATTACCGGCAAGTGCCTGAACAAGAGCCTTCAAGGCAAGATGGTCAGGTGTTATTTTACTAGAAGATGCATGTTTGAAAACAACTTTTGAAATAACATAAACATGAGCTTCTAGTCTAGTGTGATTACACTGCATCCTGTATCGTGAAAACAATGTGCTGAGGCAGAGCACACACAGTTACAAAGTGACAGTAGTGAAGTGAGCATGGAGAGAGTTAATCCGCTTTGTGGCTACAGTGCAGGGGTGTGACTGTGCTGGAGACACATTATTTGCATTGAAGAAAACTTCCTGGTTATGTACAGGTGAAGAGAGAGAGAGAGAAAGAAGGAGGGGAAAGAGAGGAGGGCGAGCCTGATCGGAGAGCTGGGAGAAGCCAAGACGGGCCAGCACATTCTCCGTGAGGTGATCACACCGCACACACACCGACCGGAGCACGGACACGGGTGACACAGAACTACGAGACGTCGGCACACAGGAAGGAGTATGAGCACAGTCCCCTGACACAACGAGCACACCGGAGCCTCTAGAGTTGGGACACAGGTTATGCATTCTCTCCGTACATCACCCTAAACTTCATTGCTGCTCTCTCCAGCGGAGATCTTCCACAGCAAGATGACCATGAGTGAGATGTCAAGTTTCCTGCACATTGGGGACATCTTATCCCTGTATGCGGAGGGATCAGTGTGCGGCTTTATCAGTACCCTGGGGTGAGTATCCGCAGCCAGCACGAGCTGGAAAGCGTTGCTGAGTTAGGAGGGGAGAAGGCAGGGTTGCAACTGAGGAGGGGGGGGAAAGGATGGTGGCAACTCATGAGGGGGGGGAAAGGATGGTGGCAACTGATGAGAGGGGGCATTGTGACAGCTGTGACCAGAGGTGAAAGCATGGTGACAGCTGATAAAGGGGGAAGGCATGGTAGCAATTGATGAAGGGGGAAAGCATGGTGACAACTGATATGGGGGGTAACAAATGATAAGGGGGAAAGGCATGGTGACAAGTGATGAAGTGGTTGGAAGGTATGGTGACAACTAATGAGGGGGAAAGCCATGGCGACAGCTGATGAGGGGTAAAGGATGGTAACAACTAATGAGGGGGAAGGCATTGTGGCAGCTGATGAGAGGTGACATCATAGTGACAGCTAGGGCTGCAACAATGAATCGATTAAATCGATAATAATCGATTACAAGAATAGTTGGCAACTATTCTCATTATCAGTTAGTTGGTTGGGGAGAGAGAGTTTTTTAATGCAACCAATCAATTTGTTGAAAAAAATTATCGGGCAACTAATCGATTATGAAAATAATCGTTAGCTGCAGCCCTAGTGACAGCTGATAAAGGGGGAAGGCATGGTGACAACTGATGAGGTGGGAAGGTATGATGACAGATGATGGTGAGGCCTAGTGACAGCTGATGATGAGGTATCAAAGGAGAAGGCATAGTAATAGCTGACGACAGTGAATGCATGGTGACCTATTCCAATAGGACCATAGGTCCAACCTATGGACCTATTAGTCAATAGGTTGGACTTGATGGACTAATGTCTTTATTCAACCTCAAATACTATGTAACTATGTAACCTCTCATAAACAGGGATGAGGGGTGAAGTCATGGCGACTGCTGATGAGACGGGGTGAGAGGGAAAGGCATGTTGGCAGCTGATGAGGAGGGAAGATCATTTAAGGCACATTGACCTCTGATGAAGAGGGATGAGGGTGGAAGGCATGGTGACAGTTGATGAGGGAGGAAGGCATGGTAACAGCTTATGAGAAGGGAAGAAGAGTGAAGGCATGAGGAGGGATAAGGAGGGAAGGCAAGGTGACAACTGATGAGAAGTGATGCAGGAGCAGGGCTGCCTCCACACATCATTTGAATGAGCAAGTTCTGCTGAACATCGGATTAGTGTAAGATTAGCAGAGTACGTGCTAAAGCAAATTCTAACAGAGCTGGGTGTGTGCGGCAAAATAAAACACGTTTTAGCAACAGACTACTGGGGATATGGTAGCAGTTAGTATGGTGTGTAAAGTTTATGGAAGTATTCATTGTAAATGATGGCACAGAGATGGCTTCTTATGTTACGGTATGTTAAAAACTCCTATTGAAGCAGTTTTTCTTCTGCTGATTGCTTACACTTTCATGCTGGTATTCTAAGATATACTGAAACCTTCTGTGACATGCTCATGTGCTTAAACGGTCAATAAAAATGGTCACAGCAACTTTTTTTGGGCCCCTGGCTGCATCAGCACTGATAATGCAAGTAACTGAGAATGGCAAGTAAAGGTTTAAGCCCCCGGTCACACCTGAGTAAATTAAAATATGTCTCCAGAAGCTCTTTAATGGCCATCAGATTACCGTGGTATTCTATTGTTCCTGTTCACATCTGGGTGATATGCTGTCACTCAATGGTCAAAAAAGTAGAGGAGCTTCTTTAAGACATGTTTGTGCATTATTTTGACCCCAATAGACTTCACTGGGAGGGCCTGAAAAAAAAAAAATTCTACGATTTTGTGTGTAATAAGTTTACTCCTAGAACTAACTAGCTTTTCATTGGCTAAAACAAAAATGATTCATCCTGAAAATGCGCAAAAATTGACCAAAGATCCTGACGCTCAATGTAGGCTGAGTGGGGGAAGCACTTATTCAGCGCTAGCTCCAGTATTCTCATCCCCTATAGAACTATTTATTATTCCAGATATCACAGTTTGCACATGGAGAGCTTTGCTCCAGTGTCAGAAAAGCTTTAGAAGCCTTGAAAAAGAAAAAAAGTTAACCTTGTGCTTGGTTTGGTAAAGCAATATAGGCACTGACAAGCTTTGACAAGCTTTATTATGTTCCCTTATTGTTAGGCTAGGCTGAAAATGGATGGATAATTACTCATATTGCCGGAGTGCTTACTCACTCTGAACTGTTCCCAAACTTAGAAAGTGTATGGATGTAGTGCACATTTATGTAAATGGTTGCTCTCTTTTCCCTATAGACAAGTGAACAGTTAGCATCTGGTTGTACAGAGACTTTCCAAGATGTTGGTAGATCTCCATATACAGTAAAACACACTACTAACACTTACAAGTTTCATGATTGCTAGTTCTATGCTGCGCAGTAGTCTCCTGGTTTTTGCAACCAGTTTTTACCTTTGTTACGATGCTTGCAGCTATATGGCCATGCACAGGCCCCCTACGGTACACAGTGTCGGACTCTTGTTCAAACCTACTGACCTAGAAGGTAAAAGACAACAGGAAATCCTTATGCTGGTGCCACAATCAGCAGGAGATTGTTGTTGTCTTAGTGTGTTAATATATAGGGTATAAATGATTACAAAATAAACTTTCTGGACACCATCACTCAAACAAAGTTAGAATTTTTTTTACGCAGTCTTCACTGTACACTAACGATAGCACACAGGATCTAAAAGCTGATGAATCACAGTGTTTTCTGTTATTATGTGAGATGCTCTGGATGATATATTTGGATCAGTAAAAGAAACAAACTGTATAGAAACCTCATGTGTGATACTGGATACCTTTACAATGAAGGTGTATTCATCTCAGGGTAAGATGGGGAAACAGAATACAGTATACCGTGTGGTATGAGTGCTGAAGGATTGTAGATACAGTTGGACTCAATCTGCAGCAGCTTCTAAAATTCGAATTTATACCTGGAATAGTGAGAAGATGGCAGGATAGGTAACATGGAGTGGATTAGGATTACTAAACTATGCTGAGTGGGTGCTATGTTGATAGGCTTGTGGGTAGGGGATCAAAGAGGCCATCATTCCAATAATAGTAAGGTACACATAACAGGGTTTATTAAATGAAATATTTTAGATGGTACTTAGACTAATGTTAGACGGGCGACTCTTCTTGTTATCCTGCCACTGGTGATTTGTGGAAATCGGCAGCGGCGCGATCACAGAGAGGCCATCTGGTTGTCCCTATGGAACCGCCCCATCTGTAGTTGATCTTGCTCCTATCGATAATGTTTGGGCTAGCAACAAAGCCACATCCTGCTGCGCCTGGCTACAGGGGAAGCGATTCCATAGGGACAAATAAGCAGCCTCTTTGGCCATCCTGCCGCTTGGGATTTGTCTCTAGCGGCAGAATTGCCCATTTGACCTCAGCCTAAATGGAGATGGAGTTACTCTTTAATGGAGACAGTACATAAATACAGTAAGAATGTGTGTGTGTTGGAAAGTGTGTAGGTGTTAACAGACTACAGTGCAGCCGCACAGTGAGTAAATAGTGAGTATTTTGCCAGTATTAGGACAGAGCACTGCACAGTGAGTTTAAAGGGTGCGGTATGTAGATGCTGTGCCATAAATCATATTTCAGAGCACATGTATGTAACACTATCGTGCATATATTTGCACTTATTTGTATGCTTTGTATACATGAATTATCAGTGTGCGGTTTTGTATAAAACACACAGAAATGCTTGTCCTAATGTATATGCTGTACCTTACATACTCATGTACCTATGTACTGAATCTCTAGAAATCCTTGTCCCACTGGTCTTTCTGGACTAATACCCTACAGGTTTAAATAGTTTTCTGTATAACTGGAGTATGCCTAGTTCAATAATGATAACACAGAGGTCATTTAGCTAGGAGTGAGTTCAGATTTAGCAAATATAAGGTATAGACAAATGGTCTGAATTATAGCCAAGAAAAGTTTTGTTGATGCCTGATTTGTAGATAACCAAGCAAATGAGAGCAAACACGTTAGACAATCAGCCAATTCATTAAAGGTGCCAAAATTGAATTCAGGTTGGAAAATAAAACACATAATTGGATGATGAAGGCCCACTTGTTATATATCTTCATTCCTCCTGTTTTTATTAAAATGTCACAAAATGGCCAGTGCTTTAAATGGAAAATGTAAGGCGTAGCTTGCATCAGGTCTGGAAAAAAAAAAGATAAAAGGCTAACAAGTACACAATTGTATTAAAATAAGTCCTCCAATTTCCTAGGGTAAATAAAGACAATTTGGGGGGTATGTGCATGTTTACACAAATTAGGTATATATCCACGTACAGCCATTGACTTTTATGAGAAGATGTACACAGCATCCATGGCTCCCTCGCGGGGAAATACATAGGTAGTGTTTCATATAGGTATAGGTGTATGGCCTGCTTTAGACTGTACTTATGCTTCTTTTGTCTTGTGGACTTGGCCAAAGCCTGTCTGCATTTGTATTTTGAATCTTCAGTAGTAGACGGCATGGCTGAAACATGCTGTTTTAGAAGTGCGATTGCCAGACACCTCAATGCTTCCCATAGGACTTGGACCTTGGCATCTTGCCATTGAGCTGTGAGTTGTGAAATCCCTATTATATGCTTTTTCTGTGTTTGGACTTAGCATCACTTGGGTTGTGTTTTTGTTACTAACTGAGGCGATGGGGTTTTACTGAAACATTTTTAAATGGATTGTGGTTGATTTTTATTCTTTCTGGCTCCTTGTGGTTTACAAAGGTATGCTGCGCCGGTTTTATAAATGAGCTCCTTTGGGTTAGGCCCCATGCACACAGGCGTATTAAGGGGTGTACAATATTTCATGTTTTTTCACCCCAGGAAGCCTAGGTGCTGTGTACAGCTGTCCATAGATATGAATGGTTGTAGGTGGGTATATGCCGGTACTTGCTTATACCCACCTAAAGTATTCCCCAAGTACCAGCGTATATCTCGCACAGAGTCATTCATGTCGACGGGCAGCTGTTCAGAGCACCTGGGTTTCCCAGGTGTGAAAAAAAAGCCTGGATTTGCACTGTAGACCCCTTGTTACGCCCATGTGCCTGAGGCCTTATATTGTCTGTAGGACACCATTTGTCATTGTAAAGGTATAAGCTTTATTTATCACTGTTTATTTATGTAAAACTCCAAGGACATGCTGGTATGTAAATTAGTTCCTGACTAAATTGGCCCTAGTATGTGGGTATGCATGATTGTGATGTGAGATAGCCCCACAACCATCAATCATGTTCAACGCTGCAATTGAATATAATGGCTAAGAGATGAAAATTTATATTTGACTGATTGCTGAGGAGCAGAACAGGCAATTCTTATCAAAGACTCATCGATAAGTGACACACAACATTTACAGTATGTAGTTACCAGCTTCCAATGTTCATTGTTCATTCCTCATCCTCAACATCTCATCACTATTGTTAGCTTATCTCTTCATATCTTTATGGAAATATATTCCTCTGTGCTTTGCAAGCAGTGTGTGACTGTATGGTATAGTTTAGGTGAGTTCTCCACCACCCCACCCTATTCATTAGTATTCAAAGTTGCAACCCCCCTTGTATTGTATGTAAAGGCAAAGCTGGTGTTTAGTGATCATGTTACAATGAATAACAGGGAAGGGGAGCGCTGCTTTACAGTCCAACCCCGGTGTCAGACTGAGTTTCCTGTGGAGAAAATTTTGAATTCTAGGATTCAGGCCTAATAAAAACTTCATTAAAAAATGAAGAACGCTTGCAGTGTGAGTCATGCAAATGTGCACATGTATACATCATCGCTGTACCTCTTCATTAATCACTTATAAGAGTGGAAATGGACTTTAAAGCAAGCTAGGCAAAGACAACAATCCATTATAATTGCCTGCATAAGTGGATAAGCTAGTTCACATAAAAGGAGTTAACCCCAGATTCAGAAACTGAGACGCAATTGTTAAAAGGTTGTATTCAAACTTCTGAACAGTCTATCGATCTTTGGGCACTTTTGTTTCTTACGCAGATGGCTGTTTTGATCATGAACTTTTAATTAATCTGTTGTATCGAGACCGTGGAGCTGATTTCCAAAACTTCCACCCAGCTATACGTTGGACGAATACCATTCACACAGCATTCCTGACACTAGTAGGAGCCGAGGAGCATAGGAATTTCCTATACTTCTTGGCTCTATCTGGTGGCGGTAATGCCGTGCGAATGGCATTCATCTAGCGTATGGCTGAACAGAAATTTTATAAATCAACCCCAATATATTCTTTTTTCGTTCAATAGGTTTTTATTGGCATATAAAGATAGAAAAAACAAAACTTGCACATCCGTTACAGGTGGTAGTGCACGTATTACAGACATCAAGTAGTAACAGCACATGGTGTTTAATACAGTAGCGCAGTATATTATCTATGTCCATTTCAGCATGTACATAACATGTGAGGTCACTTGCTGATGACCGCCACCTGATGGATGAACGTGTCAGTCTAGCCGAGCAGACTGGCTGTAACCAAGGTTTTGGAAAGGTTTTAGCAGGAAAGTATGGAAAGGTAGGCAAAAGATAATGGGATGAAGGGCTGTTATACAGTCCTAGTGAAGGGTGGGACAGTTGTAAGGAAGCGAGTAGAGGGGAAGGAAGTAAGATGGGAAGGTGGGGGGGGAGGGGGAAGGAAGTGGAGGACAGTGACGCCCGGGAGTATCGCTTGACGTGTAGCATGCACTATCGGGGGATGGGTTTCAGGGTCATGTGTCTAGCAAAGTTCTATCAAAGTTCAGTGGGAAGAAATTTGCAACCCATGGTTCCCATACCCTATTGAATTTGGGTAAGCTGTCGAGTAGTTTTGCAGTTAGCTTCTCGTTGATCATAGTCCAGTGGATCCTGTTTTAACTGCTGCGATACTCAGGGTATTCGAGAGCCAGGTGTGTGCTATGACCTGTTTTGCCGCCGTAAGGACATGGGTGAAATTCGTTTTTAGATATGTCAGGTGGCCTAACGTTCAGTAATGCTTCCCCCGGGATCATGGTGTATGCTTCGTTTGGTGAGGACCAATATATTCTTTTTGTTCTTGTTATGTACAGAGATTGTACATTCATTCATTTCCTTGGTCATGTGTATAATGGTCATTTGTTTTTTATGGATTTATGTATATTTGTTTTTCCATCACGTTATATTTAAGGATTTGAATATAGGCGGAATACAGGCCTGATTAATTAGCACATTTTAGGGACATAATAGAGCACAGTGAATCCTTTATTCATTTGTACCAGTAAGCTTCTGTTTAAGCCAGAGCTTTCATTTAAAGCTGAACTCCAAATATAAATATTTATGTATGCTTACATTGGTCCAGCTTGGTGCAATGTAAGTATACATATTTCATACCTAGTAAATACCTTGCAAAACAATATATTGGCTGGAGCTACAATACTTTACAGCAATCTTCTGGGTCCTGGTGCTGCACTTTGCTGAGCAGCTTCCTCTCTGCTGTTAAAACACAGGGGGTCTCTCTTTCATCAAAGCTGTATTTAGAGAATGTCTAGTATTTTTATCAATGAATACAAGGTGTTCTCTGAACTGACTGGTCTGTGGCTATGTAGCCCCACACACAACAACTTGCGATGTACTGTGTGCTCAGACACCTTTCTACCAGAACCAGCACCACTTTTGATAGACCACACATTCTATAAGACCTGCAGTTTTGGAGTTGCTGTTACCCAGTAATCTGGCTTCACAATTTGGCCCTTGTCAGTCACTCACATCCTTACACTTGCCCATTTTTTTCCAACACATCAACTTCTGGGACAAAATATTCACTTATGAAAATATTCACCTCCTAATATATCCCACCCACTTCCAGGTGCCATTGTAATGAGATAATCAATGTTATTCACTTCACCTCTCATGGCTGATCGGTGTATGTGAACAGTTTTGTTTCTGGGTCTTTGTGCTATGCTTGTCAGTGGTAGCATTTTTCTTTTTAAACATCTGGTCAGTAATGTCAGTATGTCATTCTGGAATAATTCAGAATACGTAATTACTCATAAAGGGCGTGCCACCCTAAAATGATAACAAACATCCATCTGAATGGGTTAAAGAAAGCTAGGCCTCTGTGGCCTGCAGATAAAGAAAGGAAACAAGTGTGGGAAAGGGAGGAGAAGGGGCCAGGGATACAATGTGTCTCTTTCTTTTCATCTAGTCATCAACAGTAATTCATATTATAAACCAGTAACTTCTTTGGGGGTATAGCCAATATTGAACAATTACAGTTACCTCTTGATTAGCTAATATGTTAACTCTTTTTCTTGTGAAGTTGCTTAACAGGCTATATCTTGTGACTCATAGTTAAACTATAAGAAGTGTTAATCGAGCAGCTGTGGACATAATGTAGCTTTTCAGTCTATACTTCCCTTTATGCAAAAGTCCTTCTGTAAAGGAAAGACATGTTTTGTGACTTGCCGGTCTTATTGTGGACACCAGCAGCTTTGAACGTAAAAATGTATAATTCCACAAAGTAAATATGCACATGTTATTATATTGCAGCAATCCCAATATTTTAAGGTACATGTTTACCTGTTTCAGGTTACTTGTACAGCTAATTAAGCAGGTTGTGGTGAGTGGACAATAAGGAACTGAATGAAACAATTGAAGTATTGTACAGTGTTTCCATCTTAAAACAGAATGTATTTATTTGTGATCACTTCCATTACAAACTCAGAAAATAAGGGGTTTATTTATTTATTTATTTAAGACAGTGAGCAGAATATTCAAGTAATTCAATGTCTTACTGTCCAGGCGTGCACCCAGATCCATAGGTTTATTGCACAAAATAATATAGCCTTAAATCTAAAACTTTTTTTTTTTTAGTTTTGAATAGTGTAAGGGACTTCCTGTCCCATAGCCAAAAGGTGAAGTGAGAGGAAATCCCTCCCAAAAAGAGGGGGATCCCTGGCGGTCAGCAGTATCCCCAGAACTTCAGTCCACATTGGAAAATTTCCCATCCATTCCTGCTCTGGTGACAAACCAAAATTTGGGATTTTCTTTCACCTTCAGTGATAACAGTTATGTGGACAAATAGAGAGGGTGAATCTCCCTAATGCTGACACCGACAGCAATACAAACTTGACGGGTGCAAGTTGCAATTGA
>NW_017306520.1:665028-699759 GCF_000935625.1 Nanorana parkeri | reverse complement strand
GGAGCCTAGCCTGTGGCCCTTTGGTACTTGCTGTGTGGCCCTTAACAGTCCTCAGCAGTCAGTAGTGAAAGCATTAATTTGTTATATTGACCGGGATCTACCAATATCATGTAGCATATCCCCAGTCTCTCTCTATATCATGTAGTGTGTATTCAGTCTCCAACCACCCCTGTGACAAGTCTTCACTCCTGATCATATCCCCTAGTATGCCTTAAGTCTCGAACAAAATGTACTGTATATTATGAGTGTCCTATTAGAGCTGTTAGAGGCTTCACCTTGTAAGATGACAACCACTAATCTAGATGCAGAGTTGCACACTGGGTCACAAGTGAATCATTTGCATAGCTCCCCACATAATCCTTTAAGGAGAACTATGAGGTGAGTGAAAATCACTCAACCTCATCGTTCGAGCCGACGTATGTCAATGAAACTGTCACACGTCGTCTCAATAGATCGGGAAGTGAGCGACCACATACCGTCGCTCGCTCACTTCTCGATCATGTCCCTGCAGAGAACCCATGACTGTCACTCACGGTTCCCTGCAGGGATTCCCCCCTCCCCTCTCCGATCCTCCAGTGCTGACTGAGTGGATCTCGACAATAACGTCTGGATCCGTCCCAGCTGCGGCTGTCTCAGTATACCGCGAGCTGTAGCTCGCGATATACTGAGCTTTGGGTCACAGGAGGACGCTAGTTTATGTCCTCCTGTGACACTAAAGAGAACTATGGGGAAAAACACTTACCCCATAGTTCTCTTTTAAAGCATCCCTTCCTATTACAATATATATTACAATCCCTTACAATATAGATTTCAGAGAAGCAGGGACAGGTAAGTATACGACTTGTAATAAAAGTACAGTTGTTTAAGGCCACCTACCATGGTATAGGAACAGTAACGACATTTAGGGACGTTCCACCATATGCGTAAAGCTGGCCACACACCTTACAACCATCCCAAGACTTTTGTCTTGCGATGATTGTAAGGTAATTAAAAAAACGTACGATCTGCCCATCTTGGACAGGCAGATCGTACTTGCGATAATAGCAAGCCCGCCCCGCTGAGGGGCAGGCTTCCGATGACCGCAATGCTGAAGGACAGTGTGCCGACAATGGTACGATTCTCGGTGGGCTTTCGAACATGTCCCTACAATAAAAGTCATGCGACCGTACAGTAGAAACGGTGCAAGATCAAAGCAACTTGCCATATGTTATTGGATTTCAATTTACACCAAAGCACTGACAAAAAATGGAAATGTTTTCATTTTTGCACACCGGATTCTGAAACTCTATAATAGAATGTAGTCAAAAAGATGTAAAAATTCACTGTAATTCATGTAAAAATGTATTATGGTGGTAACGAACCTTTAGGGCCCATTTACATCATATGCGTTCGGGCTGTGCTGGCCATTGTTTTCTAGTGCAGCCCGATTGCAAGACAAGGCAATTTGCCTTGTCATGGGTGGGCACAGTTCACACCACTGTGTTCTGGTGGTGTGTGCTTAAAAAAAGTACGGCATGCATTACTTTTTTTAAAAGCACCGCAGTGAGTTGCGACACAATCGCATTGCACCACAGTTAACGTATTGAGCCAATAAAGTTACATTTAAAAAAAAGAAACAGTGCAATGCTGCTCGATCGAGGGCATCGGTGCTGTCTGGGCGCGGTTGAGCGTGGCTGCTGGTGTGAACAAGTCCTAAATTTATTGTCAGATGCCAGGTGCCTCTATCTCTTGGTCTGCTGATTATTTAGCAGCAAATGCATATGCATTTTTTTTTCACTTGTACAGTCTTGTTTTATGCTTGTGACAGGTTATCTTTAAGTTAGTAATCCTGTATTTCAAGTTGCTTGTAAAACAGCATTCTGCTTTGGTTTATATTTCAGATCCTTAATTACTTTTTTTTACCTGTGGGATTTAGATACTAAATTAACACAGTGCCTCTAGTATTTCTTGACCTCATCATGTCAATAGGTCATGCTTAGCAGGTCTTACCACAGTAATGGCATTCAAGGAATTTTTAAATGGCCAGTATAATTCCGCACATCCTGAAGACATATTTGTACATCTGCAGAACTCATTCCCTTTACCTACTTCTATGTTTTCTTGCTTCACATTCATTTATATTTTTGTATGTACACATACCTGGTTAAGTGTATTTAAAAACTAGTTCTGATCCTGGATCCTGTAGCGATAATCTAAAAGTGTTTTAGAGCTGCATTCAGACCATAGGCAAACAGTGAATGACGCCTTAACTAGTGTTTCTAAACTATACACCTGTCTTCCTTATTTGTTTTATGTACTTGTTTCTTTTATGGAAATTATTCTAATTTTTAAAACATTTTTACTAGGATTAAAAGAGAACTATAAGGGTAACCTTTTAATCCATAGTTCTCTTAAGGGTCCCGGGTGAACATATACTAACCTCCTCCCGTGACCCAAAGCTCAGTATATCGTGGGCTAATGCACTGCAGCCAGGAAAGATCCCGACAATGCTGTCGATATCCACTCAGCTGCGTGAGTGACAACTGACTCTGCCTATCTAGAGGCAGAGCCAGCTGTGCCGCCCCTTCGCTGTCCGTTCCTCCAGTTATCGCTAGAGGATCAGAGAGGGGAGGGGGGAATCCCTGTGAGGACTGGTTAAGTCTATCCATATATATTGCCGGTATCCCTGTCTTTTTCAAAGTAAACACCATACTTATGGGTATGAGGGAACACATTACATTCATCCCTTCTTTTAACAGTACAGTCATTAGTGCCTGCATGGCCAATCAGCAGACCTGAGTTTTGTCACATAGGGATAGAAGCAAGCATAGCCTTCAGCAAGTTTCCACTTTGAGGAAATAATTTTCATAAGCTGCAGCACCATATTGGAACAGCAAGGAAGTGTAGGAAAAGTAACTTTATACTCCTTGTAAAGCATTAGATTTAGGGCAAGATATTTTTAAACAGGGTAAAATAGACCTTGAAAATTAATGCAAAAGGCTCAATTCACAAAGCTAACACACCATGATGAGGAGCTCTGTAGTTCAGTAGGACTGTGTTAATTGGAAAAACCTAAATACAGCGGTGTCACCTTCACATGGGAAGCAAACTCCAAACTGAAAGATTTGCAGGTTCATCAGGTATGTTTTAAATGAAAATGAGAGAGAAAGTAGAATACAGATTAAAGTGCTTTCTACTCAACTTAATTACTTATATGTAGTTACATCTACATACACTTTTGTGTCTATTTACAAAGGTTTTCACAAGGGATGTTCAGATACCAAGTACCATACTCGGTACAAGTACAAGTACATATACAGATACTTTTCCTGCTCCAAGACTAGACTAGAGAAAAACTCAAAAGTTAGGAGGCAGCTACCATTTGTAAGGAGCACACGGAGCTCCTGGGATTTGTACATCTCTGTTTTAATGTATGATTTTTTTAAATAAATATAAATTAGGGATGCACCAATACCATTTTTTCAAGTACAAATACTGATACTTGTCCAAGTCCTCACAGATACAAGTACTGACACATTTTCATTTATTGTCATGTGACAGTTTTTCTAAAACAATACAGACTAATGATTTCAGGACAGTGGTGGAGCACCACAGCCAGGTCCCAGCTGCAACCTCTGCAACCCTGGTAGTTCTCATGAAATAGGGATGTTCAGATACCAAGTACCATACTCGGTACAAGTACAAGTACATATACAGATACTTTTCCTGCTCCAAGACTAGACTAGAGAAAAACTCAAAAGTTAGGAGGCAGCTACCATTTGTAAGGAGCACACGGAGCTCCTGGGATTTGTACATCTCTGTTTTAATGTATGATTTTTTTAAATAAATATAAATTAGGGATGCACCAATACCATTTTTTCAAGTACAAATACTGATACTTGTCCAAGTCCTCACAGATACAAGTACTGACACATTTTCATTTATTGTCATGTGACAGTTTTTCTAAAACAATACAGACTAATGATTTCAGGACAGTGGTGGAGCACCACAGCCAGGTCCCAGCTGCAACCTCTGCAACCCTGGTAGTTCTCATGAAAATGCCAAGTATCGGCACTGGTATCTGGACATCCCTAGTTTTCACCCTAGATTCATACAACTTTCAGCAAAGTAGATAACGGTGTGAATCCTTGGTGAATGATGTGTGAATCTTGTTTGAATTTTTAAACACATATACTGCTTTAAGGGCCCGTTCACACCAGGTCTGTACGTTAATTGCTCGGTTCAGTGCGATCAACGCATGGTACACCACAGCATACCTACTGTGCAGTAACAGTGCAAGTTGTGTGTTACCTTGCTATGCATTTGAATGGCACCCCAAACACACCTCCCGCCCAGCAATTTGATTGACTACACGGTAGCGCAATATTGTGCAGTGCGGTTGAAAAAAATCATGCATGCGCAAACTATATTGTTTTAGTAAGTCTTTTTAATACAGTGAAATAATAAAGATTGGTTGGCTTTATTTTAGGTATGGCTGACGTACAACCCCAATTCCAAAAAAGTTGGGATGCTGTATAAAATTTACATAAAAAACAGACTTTAATGATTTGCAGATCTCATAAACACATATTTTATTCACAATAGAAAATAGAAAACATATTAAATGTTTAAACTGAGAAAATGGACCATTTTAAGAAAAAAACTAGTTAATTTTGAAATTGATGGCAGCAACACGTCTCAAAAAAGTTGGGACAGTGCCATGTTTACCAGGCTGTAGCATCTGCTCTTCTTTTAAAAACATCTGGGGACTGAGGAGAACAGTTGCTGGAGTTTTGGGAGAGTAATGTTCTCCCATTCTTGCCTGATATAGGATTCTTACTGCTCAACAGTCTTCCCTTCGAACTCTGAGGGTCTGAAGACTCTGAGGGCCCGAAGATCATGGGTATCCATTATGCGTCTCAGCCTTGTCCCTTGCGTACAGAGATGTCTCCAGATTCTCAGAATCTTTTGATGACATTATGTACTGTGGATAGTGATATATTTAAAGTCTTTGCAATTTAGTACCACTAGCTTTTATTTGCCCTGTCCCAACTTTTTTGAGATGTGCTGCCATCAACTTCAGAATGACCTTATTATTTTTCTTAAAATGGTACATTTTCTAAGTTTAAACATTTGATATGTTTTCTATTTTCTATTGTGAAAAAATATCGGTGTATGAGATTTGGAGATCCTTGCTTTCTGTTTTTATATAGATTTTACACAGTGTCCCATCTTTTTGGGAATTGAGGTTGTATACTAATATATACCACAAGTTGATAGGGGATTGCTTTGTATCATGAATACAGACTTAGTGGTAGTCTTGCATTTATAATGTTTAATTAATGTATGTATATATTTATTTATATAACAGCACAGTTGAATTTGCAGGACATTGTATTATATTGTATGCTATGCTTCTGTGTTTGTTTTGGTAACATATAAGGCTAGTCCCCTTTAATGAGTTACCATAAAATTACATGCACATTACCTTGATGGTATGAAACACAGCCTAGCCTGGTCCATCCTCATCTCTACAACTAAGCCCATAATTGGTTGAAACGCATCAGTGGGGGCAGACCTTGGGCGGGACACCAGTGATGTAGCGCAGGCTTCAGTGCGCTATTCCAGCAGAGTCATGGTGTGCGGCCAACTTTTCTTCTGTTTACCAGATGAAGGTTTTTTAAAATAGCTTACACACTTTCTTTGCAACATACCATTTTCTGTCAAACTGTCTTTTCTGCATTTAGTGCAGAAGTGTTAAAACCCCAATCGAGTACATATTGTTGTTTGCATCTCAGCTGGGGAGATTTAACGTCCTGGTGACCATTCTGTCCAGGATAGAAAGTGATTGGGAAATCCAATTTTCTTTTAGTTGTCCTCTGAACAAGAAGTAAGGGGAAATCTTCCAGTGGATAGACCTGTTCAAGTGACAATGGCCTAAGAGGGGAATTCATCTTGCTGTGGAGAGATTTTCTGTTGCTTCCAGTTGTGTGAAGTCAAATCTCCAAGGTGGGACTGAAAGCCATAGGTACTGATCCTTTTTTTGATGTTTTGCACTGGGAAGGGGTACATTTTTGATTTTACGAATGCCCCATCTATTGCTTCTTATGGAGGAACAGCTTCCTCTCGCATGCTCTTGGGGTTTTGCAGACGAGGCTTGGAAACCTGAAATCCTTATTTACATTTGCAGCTCGAACTACATTGGGAAGTTTATAACTACCTTCAATATCTTGCTTTGTTTTATGCCAGTGTTTGTGAATTACATTTTTTGTGTATGAGCTCGTTGTGCAATGTATGTTTTATATGGGAAGTATTGTCACTAAATCATATAGCTCTGCAATCAGTCCAACACTTCCAAAGCAGTAGCAAATAGATGTCACAGCATATATTTTAAATTTTACATTAAAAAAACAATAGTCACACATATTAACATCAATAGTGTGTACAATATTCAAAGGAATGATAAGGGACTATATGCAGGAATTTGCCTATGAAAATGGTAAAATAAGTAGCAACCAACATGGCTGACAAAGAGGACTGTTCTTGTCAAAACAATCTATTAACATTCTACCAGGAAGTCAGTATTAATATAGACAGAAGAATACCAGTAGACGTGGTGTATAGTGACTTTGTTAAAGCATTTGATACAGTGCCCCACAAACGGTTAATGCACAAACTAAGGTCCCAGTTTGTATGAAATTGTATGCACATGGGGGAAAAACTGGCTGCACGAAGAGATCCAGAGGGTAGTAATAAATGGTTCATTTTCTAATTGGGCAAAATTTGTGAGTGGGGTGCCCCTGGCTTCGGTTTTGGAACCGATTTTGTTTATCTTATTCGTAAACAACATAGAGACTGGAATAAATAGTTTAATCTCGGTGTTTGCGGATGATACTAAACTGTGTATACTCAGTACATTTTCATGAAGATATAAATTCACATCAACAAGACCTAGATAAAATTGAGGCATATGCTGCTAAATGGCAAATGAGATTTAATATTGAAAAATGTATGGTTATGCACATGGGAGCAAATAACGTGCATGCAAACTACTACCTAGGGGGCGCGCTATCGGGGAAGTCAGACATGAAGAAAGACCTGATCACAAATTCAGCAATAGTCAAGCAATGCCAGGAAATCAAACAGGATATTATCCTGCAATAAAAGAAGGATTTTGGCAAGACATAAAAACATAATCTTACCACTTTATGAATCACTGGTTCGGCCTCACCTTAAGTATGCGGTTCAGTATTGGTCACCAACCCTCAGGAAAGGCATTCTCGAACTTGAGAGAGTTCACAGAAGGGCTACAAAATTAATAAAGGGGATGGAAGCCCTGAGTTATGAAGATCATCTCCAGAAATTAAACTTGTTCTCCTTAGAAAAGAAGCGCTTGAGAGGGGGACCTAATTAAAAAAATTTAAATCGTTAATGGGGGCCACAATATCTGTAAATAAAATGTTTACTCCAAGAACTGTATTGACGACATAAGGGCAAAACAAGAGGTTAGAAGAGGAGGTGGTTAAATCCAAGATTGCGCAAGGGGTTTATTACTGTGAAAGTAGTAAAAATGTGGAATTCCCACATTCAGAAATGTTTAGATGAGTTTCTTAGTTCACTAAATATACAAGTATATGGGAACTACTAGAGCCAAGTATATACAGGCACGCACACACACACGCACACGTTGAACTGGATAGACCTGTGTCTTTATTCAACCCTATCTACTATGTTACTATATTGCCCAGTATTTTCAGGGAAAACACTGACCACACTGCCAGGACATCATCTTTTCCCAAATCTTTTTAAATGTTACCCACTTTAACTGGGAGAAAGTTGTGAGGCATAACCATCCACCAAGAGGTTAGACTTCTTTTGATGTACAATGTTTCAGACAAAATTTGCACCCTATCTGTTCCAGACAAAGTAAACTGCCATTTTGCAAATGTATATCTGCAATTCATGAGCAGATATAGACTATAAAACTTTTTTTTGTGAGATGTTTATAAGGGCTCAATCACACAGGCATAGAAGGAATGAAAGCGCAGAATTTCATGCGTAAAATACATATCTTGTAGATGAGTATATCCATGCATTCAGTCTGTATGTGTTTTTATGCATACACATTTTTCTAGTACTGTGTGCAATCCCTAAGCACCAGAAACGTCATGCATGTATGCACACGTTTACATGCACGTGCATGTAAAAAAAGCACTATTTGTGGCCACGGACGCACCTCTATTTTTTTGTGCGCATCTGCACGGAACACAAAAACACGGCCCCATACACAGTTGTGTGTATGGGGCCGTGTATTTGCATGTGCTGCATTCAGATGCTCACAGATATAAGTGCGCATATGTATGCGGCATTTTTTAACACCATGTGAATAAGCCCTAAATGTGTTTTTTGAACATTAAAATAATCATTTTCTCCTCTAGAGGATGCATTAGTAGGTGCTTAGAGCAAGGAACTTTTTTTTCAGGTGGGGATAGAAGTGCCATTAATTTTCTTGCAAACCAAGTATATTTCAATATTGTGATATTTTTTTAGGACACAAATTCCTACAAAGTGACATTTGTACTAGAAATATTTTATTCTAGAGAACAAAATTTTCATCTGTTCATGTTACCAGTTGTATGAGGAGTATCAGTTTTATCAAAAGCTTCACCTCGCATGGAAAGTTTGTCCAGTTCCTTGTGTGTTGGGCCACCCAGTCACCCATGAGCCATTGCACTTTCTGAGTGTCCACCCAGGTTTCCTTCAATTGTCTGACTATAGAAATGCAGTTACAATCATGCATTGAATGTGCTTTGACTTTCACACCCGCATCCCGAAAAACGAAATAACACAAATCCGAATTTAAAACGAAACGAAACAAATTTTTTGGCAGTGCACATGTCTACTTATTTGTATTCTAAAATACAATCCCTTGTTAATACCTTCCATATTTCTGAAACATTATATGCTAAACAGTAAACCGTTTTGGTGAATACCAATTACAATTAGAGCCATTCAGCACAATATAGAGGGGTCTTCAGTTATTCTGACTTTCTGACACAAAATGCTTAACAACATTTCTTCATGTAAAATGTGTCCTGAATACAACCTCACTGTTCTGCAGTAACAGTGGTTGTGCCAAAGTCACTATCTGTAAAGCCATACCAAGATGAATAACTTTCTCCATCTGGGGGTAACTGACTACACCTTCTTTTATCTATTCCTCCCAATGGGTCCCTATGGAAGCTGTCCTTTTTCAGACTTTTTCACCACTTCATCCTACCTCTTTCCTGGGCCCTACCAAGTGCTATGCTCCCTTGAGAGGAATAACCCCTACTAAAATGTTTCTCCCCCAGAAAAGCTTTGCACTAATGTTCTTTTTTTCAGTTAAATTTTTAGGGATATAGGCTGCTCCAGCAGCATATTTAGTGCATATACAGCAAGGGTCAAGATAGTGTCATGGAATATCAGGAGCCTGAATATCAGGGTCAAATCCAAATTCAGAAGAGCACTGATGTTTCAATATACCCCTTTCCCCCCCTCATATCCTTGTCTTGTAAGAAATCCAGTTACTGGGAGATAACATTATTTAAAGCATACAGAAAGCCCACTATTCTGCCTTTTCTACATACTCCAGATGAGTGTCTGTTTTAATTAGTAAAACCCTTGCTTGTCCTGTTGACGTGGTGCATCTAAATCCAAATCGCAAAGTGGTGATCCTTAAAATTTGATATCTGAAATATGTCTTAGTGAATGTCTATGTCTCTTCACCCTTCATCCAGAATTCTTATATGCTTTGCATGACAAAAAATCTGTCCAATGCCCCGCCAAAACTTTGTTCATGGAAGTTTCAAAGGCTGCACTGTCTCAGGGCCTAGACAAATCTAACCATCTCAAAACTAACTCTAATAAGCTCTCTGTGTGCCTCACTTACTGAGATCTGAAGATGGAAACACCTTATGGGCAAAGCCTTCTCTTGTTACTCATATAAGTTGGCCTCTCATTTATATCTGGCTCTTGCCAACCCAACTCTCCTGCTTGATATTTTTGCTGCTTGCTATCTACCCAATGGCCTTTTAGACCACTACCCACTAGAGCTAATTATTTATGCCCCTTTTACACCATCTAGCTCCCTCTGGTGCCTGGGGACACACTGGATTAAGCACCCTGAAGCACACTCCATGATTGCCCCCTTATACACCTAAAGCTGGCTATACACCTATAGATTATCTGCAGATTTCCTATGGTCAGATGGAAAAAGTGCAACAGATTGCTCCATCTACACTAATCTGTGTGGATGGAGGAATCTCCCACTGGGCCAAGCTTCAGTATCTTGCTAGTCGGCACCCCTGGACTCTTAAACTACCTAAACAATGCCTGTATCCAATCAGATTGTTCAGGTATTTTTAAAGCCAGTAGGCCGACTAGCAAGATCCTGAAGCTTGGCCCAGTTGGAAATTCCTCCATCCACACAGTTTAGCGTAGATGAGGAATCTGTTGCACTTTTTCCATCTGGCCATAGAAAATCTGCAGATAATCTATAGCTGTACGGTCAGCTTTATAGAGGAATATTGGTATCTCTATAACAGCAATAAAACAATATTCAAAATTCTTGCACCTGACATTCAGGATGTCACTAAGCCAATAAAAATGTTTGCTTCTTTCTCTCTCTGCTTTTTACACAAAATGATATACCACAACACTGCCTGCCCATTACGAGCAGACAACTACCATATTTTTACTTGACAACATTGCATTCGGCTGGCTATCCAACACAGAACACTCCTACTTGTTATCTAAAATTTTGGAGCTAGGGATTATTTTGATCATTGGGCCCTCTCCTAATGGGAAGGCTCCTGGACTTTACGGCATTTCCATGTTTTTTTAATAAACAATATGCGGTGTTACTTGCCCCTAGTCTTAAATCTTTGTTCCTGTTTTATAACAGTCACCAGGTCCTACCTCCCTCAAAGACTGAGGCACATATTGTTCTCATATACAAACCCACTAAGGACCCTACTCATGGCTCCTCATATACAGTAGCCCTGTAGTTTTCTTGAACTGTGACTTGAAAATACTTACTTATCTATTCTGTGTATTATATCAAGTTGATTGAACAAAAAAACTTGTACGGTTATAGACAAAGACCAAACTGGATTCACCCCCCTTAAAACCACAGACATCAGAATATTATTCACTAACATCTACACTACCCATATTAACTCAGGCAGGAGATTTCTAACCTCCCTTGATACAGAAAAGGCATTTGACTCTGGGGAGCGGTTCTACTTGTGGGAAGTGATGAAAAGAATGGGTTTTTCCATGTGCATTTGTCAGCTTGACACATTTACTATACCCTGCGTCTACTGTGGCTAATTGAATAGACTTGTATGATCCCCCTTTCCTTTGCAAAGGAGTAAGAGACAGGGCTGCCCCTACTTGGCCTTGTTTGCAATTGCAATGGAGCCCATAACTGAGGCACACTGCACCTTACAGCTTCTTTCCTTCTCTCTCTCCTTTCTTTCCCCGCCGCCTATTCCTCTTCTATCTCCCCTTCCGATATACTGTATGTTTGATTGCTTGTTTTAATGGATGCATCTTTTCTGATGCACTCTGTGTGGAGGAAACTTTGGTAGTATTCTACATTTCCCCCACAGAACTTTCCTAAGTGGTTAAACCCTTGGAAAGTTGTACCACTATTTTATACAACTTGAAAAAAATAGAATTCACCAGAAAATCCTTTTACAAGTAAAACAAAAGCCAAAACCTTTTTTTTTGTTTTAGGTTGGGTGAGGTTAGGACACCTGTCAGTTTTTTATTGCTGTCTGTGTCCCCATTAGAGAGATTCACCCTTCCTATTTGTCCTGGTGAGCGTTATCACTGAAAGCGAAAAAGAAATTCCCTTTGGGTTGTCATCAGTACAGGATTATATTGGCTATCTTCCAATGAAGAAACTAGTTCCGCTAACCCTGCTGACCACCAGGAATTCTCTCTCTTTAGACTGAATTTTTCTCACTACCTGTTGTAGCTATTGGGCGGGAAGAGTAGAAAATGTCCCCAATAGGACACTGAAAAAAATAGCTTCCATTCTACTTTTAACATACTCCCAACTGTAGTTTGAGGCTTTTTTTAGATCTGCCTAAATTTCAACTTTGAAAACACAAGAGGATAATTATCCAAATTGAATAATTATCCAAAGAAAATAATAGGCCAAATTGGCTTTTTCAAACACAATCAGGGCTATTCACAAAAGATGAAGAGTTTGGAGAAGGCAGGAGAAGGGAACAATCTAGGACAACATAGCTGAACTGGAAAGTAAACTGAATGGGAGAATTTTTCCAAATCAGCTATATTGTCCTAGATTGTTCACTTCTCCTGCCTTCTCCAAACTCTTCACCCTTTTGTGAATAACCCTGTATGATTTCAAATACGCTTTTCTTCATAACTGAAATGTATTTTCACAGAAGGTGATACTTACAGTGGTTTTCAGGAATCTGAATGCATTTTTTTAATTTGTACAATGCCAGTACATGGGCCAGTTATCACAGGATGTGCCTATTCCTCTCATAATCTCAGGAGTAAGGTAGCTGATGCTCCTTATGTTTATTGTCATGAGCAGTGAACTCCTAGACATCAGATTTTCCCATACGGACATATTGTTTACACATTATTTGCATACAAACAAAATTGTTCATATGTACTCAGATGCACTCTCTGCATTATACAAATGCCAAGGTCTGTGCATCCCCAGATGTGCAAAAGATCCACGTTTTCGATGCTTGAGTGGACAATTTTGGTATTATAGTTTATTAAGCATCTTTGTTCAGCAAGCTTTTTTTCACAAGTTTTCAATAGGGATTTCCTTGCACTTTTAGAACATTGCTAAACATAAATTAGTATTGTTAAACTTATTATTGCTTTATAAATATGGTTACAATCCAGTTATATCAATGTGAAGCCTTGTAATGTTCAGATACGATAAACAACTATATCTGACTTATAATATGCTTTTCTTCCAATGTTTAATAGATTATAATGAGATTAACAAATAACATTCTTATTACATACTAAAACATAATTGCAATAATCTTCAGCCTCTAATTCAGTTAATAATGCCTTGCTACATAATATTTGGTGGGGCAAGAGTTTAACATTTTCATTCTACTGTAGCTGACAATTTAAACGCTCCGTGAAAAGTTCTATTTAAAATTATAATACCAGGCTATATTTAACCATGTTTTCCGTGCATGACCTGTACTTCCTGAAGCGCCTCCCATGTATGCAGCATTAGATACCAGCTTTTACAGTGACTTTGCTTTAAGTATACAGTGTGTATTTTAATCCATTGTTATGTTTTGTATACATTACAATAGCTGGGCACGTTTGGGTAAAAATTACACTGATAGTCTCAACTATTATACTACTAACAGTAGAACACCGGTCAGCGCCAAAAGAAAAAAAAAAGAAACTTGTTTTGTTGGTGGGTTCTCTTTTGTATTGAATTATATTGTGTTAAATGAGAAGAAATTTTTGTTTTGTACTAAGATGGCAGGTTTCACTTTAGGGGTAAAGTTAGTTATATCACATATGTTGTCTGCTCAGACATTGGCTTAATGTGTTGAGACACGTGTTAATGTAGATTAGTTGTACCCAAACTATGCCCCTTTGCTTGCCCTTAAGAAATGATTGGCCTTTGCAGTGAGGCAACCTCCACACTGCAAGGGTTAAGTGCTCGTTTGTGTCTAGGTTCAAAAAAAACAAGGGCACATTTAGGTTTGTAGATAATTGGGCACTGACAGAATTTTTATAATTCTGGCTCTGTACGCCACCACAATGGATATGAAATGAAACCACTGAGATGCAATTGAAGTGCAGACTTTCATCTTTCATTTAAGGGGTTGAGCAAAAATATCATACGAAAGGTTTGGGAATTGCAACCATTTTCTTACACAGGCCCCTTATTTTAGGGGCTCAAATGTAATTTGACAAATTAAGACATTCATAAATAAAATGTTCATTTTTTATACTTTGTTGAGAATGATTTGCAGACAATGACTGCTTGAAGTCTGGAATGCATGGACATCACCAAACGCTGGGTTTCCTCCTTTGTGATGCTTTGCCAGGCTTTTACTGCAGCTGTCTTCTGTTGTTGTTTGTGGGTCTTTCTGCCTCAAGTTTTGTCTTCAGGAAGTGAAATGCATGTTTGATCGGATTGAGATCAGGTGATTGACTCAGCCATTCGAGAATATTCCACTTGTTTGCCTTAAAAAACTCCTGGGTTGCTCTCGCCGTATGTTTGGGTCATTGTTCATCTGTAAAGTGAAGCACCGTCCAATCAACTTTGCTGAATTTGGCTGAATCTGAGGAGACAATTTATCTCTATACACTTCAGAATTCATACGACTGCTTCTGTCACATCATCAATAAACACTGGTGACCCAGTGCTGTTAAAAGCCATGCATGCCCATGCCACTTTGTTTTACAGATGATGTGATAGCTTCGGATCCTGAGCCCTTCCAAGCTTTCTCCATACTTTTTTCTTCCCATCATTCTGGTACAGGTTGATCTTAGTTTCATCTGTTCAAAAATGCTGTTCCAGAACTGGGCTGACTTTTTTAGATATTTCATGGCAACGTCTAATCTGGCCGTTCTATTCTTGAGGCTTATAACGGATTTGCGTTGTGTTGAACCCTCTCTATTTTGCTGTGTGAAGCCTTCTCTTTATGGTAGATTTGGATAATGAAAACTTGTGTCAGTGTCCAATTATTTGCAGACCTAACTGTTTACACACCCAAACCTTGGATCCGGCCAGCTGTAACAGCACTCCCTCCAGGTTGTCTCCACCTCTGTTGCAGCAATTGTATGTCCCTTGGTGTCCTCACTTCCTATATACTGTGTATAGAATGTGATGACTCAAGCACCTTAGACAGCTGCATTGGAGGAAGAGCGAGGTGGAAGGGACGGGTCTAAGAGCTGGCGGGTTCAGTGGATCAGGCGAGTATAACTTTTTTATTTTTAACCCTAGACAAAAATGAGCACTTACCCCTTGCAGTGCGGGTTCAGATATGTATCCCCCCAGAGTTCCTATTTAACATGTTCTGTCTCTCATTGAAACAATGGGGAACAATTCCTTCCACTGATACCAATAACGTGGCACTTTTTCTTCCACTGACGCCTATGATGAGGCACTATTTATCCGACTGACACCGGCAATAGGACACTATTCTTCCCTCTGACCCAAGTGGGCGGGGGCACAGGGTCAACCAACAATGGGCTATGATATATATCCAAGTCGTACCAATGATGAGACACAGTTTCTCATACTGGCGCACTGTTCTTTCCACTGGCACAAACAATTGGCCACTATTCCTTTCACTGACATCAATGATGGGGTACTTTTCATCCCTCTGATTCAAACAACACAGCATATTTCCTCTCACAGCCACCAATGATAGGCCATTTGAATGGCAACTCAAACACACCTCCCATCTGTAATGTGATTGACTGTACGTTGCGATTGAAAAAAAATCGTGCATGCATAATTTTTTTTCAATGCACTGACCTGGTGGGAACGGGCCCTAAAGGGACTCTTACTACTCACCATTCTATTGAAAACTAAAAAAAAGCTTTTGCTTTAGATATGCTTTAGGGCCAGTTGCCCGGCGCAGTCCCAACACAAAGTTATGGTAATTTGCCTTCTTTTCAAGCAGAACAGTTTACACCTTGGTGTGCGCTGAAAAAGTTTACACCTTGGTGTGCGCTGTACATCATACAGCACTTTTTTTCAGTGCAGCATGGTATGACCCACGATGTGGCCGATAGAACTCTTGTGACATTTCAATAAAGTTCTAACAAAAATCTGGATCTGCACATCGGCACTGTTCACTCCAGCGAGCACCAGTATCTGTGCAGTCAGCTAGCCAGTGTGAACCAGCTCTTAAGTCCCTGTTCACACGGCCACCGTTTGTAACTTGTATTTGTCAGCACGGAAAAGCTCCGCACAAGCCTGTAAGTATGCGCCTCTTTTTGGGGAGATCAGCACAATGTGACCCTTTTTCATATTCCTAAGCGCGATGATCTGCCCCCCCCCCAAAAAAAAAGCTCATGTACTTTTTTCCAGCGACTGGCTTTTTTCTTAGCTGTGCTGAAACATGAACGGGGACTATAGAAATCAATAGGTTTTTTTGTGCAGAGCTTTTCCGTGCTGACAAATACGAGCTACAAACACAGAAAACAGAATTTGGCCAGCTGTTGGACAATAACATAGAGTAGATAGCCTTTTGTTTGTCTTTTTTGTCTAAGCTTACCAGATTCCCTGCAATGATCCAAAATAAAAAGCCATTGGTTTTATATTCTCTTTGATTAGGCGTGCAAAATGTCTTGGTGAAGTCAAGTTTTGGTTCTGTTTTGGGACAGTATACCAGTTAACTCTATAATAACCTAACTTTTGGATGAGATTTTTCAGAACAATAAAAAGCTGTGTCCATACAAAACCTGATTCTCACAGATTTAACAGAACTGATATGATAATTGGGCTGTGAAGGACTTTCAGTTGTCAGAACCATTTCTCGTTGTATACAGAGATTTTATAACCTGTTCTAAAATCTGTGTACATCTGGATCAAACTCTAAAATGGGGAGGATGTGTTTAAGAGAGCTTACGCTGCTTCTGCTCATCGATATTGTTAGGAGATGACAAAATATAGAATTATTCCTTATAAGTTATTTAGGGGGTTATTCACTCAGCTGCCAAAGGCAAAGGGAGCCGAACACCGTACGTCGGCTGGCTTCCGCAGGCTTCGACTCCCTTCGGTTCAGCCAAAGTGAAGAACTTGTTTGACTCAGCTGATCCAACATCTGGATTGGCTGAGCCGAACGCCCTGCAGTTCACTCGCTGCCATTCGCCCTTAGCCTGTCATTGTATGACAACCAGTAGCCTGTCATAGCATGACAGCAAATTACGTCATGACCGACTCCACCCATTTGTTTTCATATGGCCGGGACTTGCAATAGTGATTTGACAGGTGCGAAAAAATGTTAATAGATAGGCAGAGCCAGCGATAATGTCACCACTAGCTCCGCCTATCTGTTTACATTTGGCCAGCATCTGTGAAATTATTCATTTTGCTGTGGTAGTTGATCGCGGGCGTCAGGTTTTTTTCTTATTTCAATGAGTCGGTATCAGCGGGGACAACGCTGGACATGGTGATTGACCTTTGCAATATGTTGGTGGATCAATTTTTGGTATTTTTATTTTTTATTGAAGGAATTGTCAAAAACTTTTTTTGTGTTTCTTTTTTCAATTAAAGATATTTTTTCTAAAAGTCTGGTCTCTTTATTTACAATTTTTCTTTAACGCTTTAGTGAATGAGTTGGGGTACAAGTACCCCTTACTCATTCACGGGGGGGGGGGGCAGCATGGGGTGCCCCCTTTATGAAAAGGGGTACCCTGATGCAAATAAGGCCCACTGCCTGTAGACCCCCGCAACCATCGGGTCAGGGTCGTGACAAAAAAGGGCCCTTGTCTTCATCCGCGTGGGGACAAGGTGCTTTTCCAGGAGGGATCCTGGAAAAGCACCCTCCCAATGCCAAGGGCATGTGGCCTGGTATGGCGCAGGGAGGGGGGGGGGCGCTCGCTGCCCCCCCCCCCCTTTTCCTGCCCTGCCAGGCCTGTGCTCAGATTAAGGGTCTGGTTGAGAATTTTTTTTGGTGGGGGGCCCCTAAAGGGCCTGGTATGACTTTTGGGGGCAACCCCACGCACTTTGTTTTAACTTGGGGTCCCTCCTATCTTTCCTACCAGACCTAAAGTGTCTGGTATGGATCGGGAGGGGGACTTTGCGCCGTTTTAAAAAATGCTTTTATTTTTTCACATTTGCAGGGAGAACGGTCTGCTTCGGCTGTGACTTCGGTCCAGAAGAGCCAAAGCATATGCGTTCGGCTGAGCTGCTCAACTGCCTTCAGGTGCTGTATGCTATTGTGAAAAGCCTGTACAGCAGCCCTTTGATTTGGTTGAACTGAAGGGCTCCGGCTGGTAAAGTGAGCTGAAGAATTAGCCGAAAATACGGCTATATCCTTCGACTCCTTAGTGAATAACCCCCTTAGATTAAAAAATCAACGATTGTCATGAGAGGGGTTAAGACAAGGTTTTAAACAAGAAGAGCCATTTGTATTTGATTCCACGCTCAAAAAAAATTGCTATCCCAGGCAGCTATTCATTTTCATTACATGTAGCAGTCATTAACAGTTTTAATTAAATGAAAAAGAGAGTTCATTGTTCGTATACATCATACCATATAAATGCCAAGTGCCTTAAGGCCTGAAACACCAAGACAGAGCTAAAAAATATGCTAAATCCTCTATCTATATCAGTATGCGTACATGAAAAAAGCAACTTAATGGTATAATTTACAGATTTAGTCAATATTTACTTTTAATTCCTATTAAACGACCTCTCCGTACTCTCCGTACAAATACATTTATAAGGACAGCTTGTGATTTTGTGATCATACAATCTGTAAGTTTTAATATTTACTGAAGAATGCATCTGAATGGGCAGATAGTATTTAGACAATCTGCACAGGATAAATAGGTTAGAACATGCAGTGTGTGCAGAGCTTGTATTAAGTAGTTTAATTGGTAGTAAATTAGGACTGATAAGCAGCGGTGTAACTATCAGGCTTTTATAGGTTGTCTTCTCCTTTAGTAGCAAGGTAAGATGTATAATCTCCTTTTTAGCAAAGGGACAAGTTGTTAAAATAAGTATATACTTGCAGGATACCTCTCCTATAGAAATCAATGTTTTGTCACTATAATATAGAATTAAGTGAAATATCAAAGAGTATGCCTCCCAGTAGTCATGGCTTTGAGGCACTGCCACAAGTTCGGTATCCTGGATGTAACACATATGATTTAAGACATTATTTCTTTGAGTTCATTAAGGGAAACTGGATTGTAGTAATTCTTAGACATTTGAGTTTTACTGCCGCCTACAAGAGGATTTGGACACTGCCAAAAACAAAAGGCAGTGACCAGCCTGTTATAACCCCACCCACACCCAGCATGCCTCCACTTCTTTGCTAGTGTACTAGGGGAATAGATGTATTTTCACCAGTGATAACAGTTTAACCATTTTTGCCTTTTTTTCCTTTTCTCTGGATTCTTTTTTCTTCTCTCAAGACTTTACTACATGCTGTGCGAGCTAGTCCCTTTTATGTAGCATAGAGACAAGATAGTATTGAGGTCAGTAGCCTTTTTCCTTCTAAGGTGGTTTAGCCTTTCACCTCAACTAGGAAATTGTTCAACAATCCCTATATCTTGCTCCAGTACATCAGAAGGAGATTTCCCTTCATTGTCTAGATGTTGTTCTTGCTATAAGAGTCCACATCCTAGCCACTGTTTCCATTAGGAAGACAGACTCTCTTTGTCATCCTAAATGAACCTTGCAAAGGGCAACCAGTGTCTTGCTCCACCATCTTTTAGTGTTTCATACAGATTATTGTTCAGGCCTATGAACTTAAGGATCGGGTTCCACCCTTTCCTGTTAAAGCACATTTTAATAGAACTTTCGTGTTTCTTGGGCTTATTGGCATCAATTGTTTCCCATTTTTGCAAGATTGTCACCTGGTCTTCTGTTCACATGTTCTCTAAGATTTACCAGGTGGAGGTTTAGGCCTTATCTGATGCCAGTTTTGCGCTGCAGGCCATCTCGAGTTTTTTTATTGTTGATTTATAGAGAGCTTGTTACTGTATTGTTTGCTGTGTTTAGCACCACCCCTTAGTTGAACTGCTTTACACGTCCTAAATGTCTCAGAATTACTACATTCCATTGTCCATCAATGAATGAGAAAGAAAATAGGATTTTTGTACTCTTTATAAAATTATTTTCTTGAAGTTCATTGAGGGACACAGGTCCCAACCTCATCTGTTTATGGTCTTACTCGCTGTAATTCTTTGTTACACAACTGAGGCATGCTGGGAAGTGTTATACCAAGCCGGTCACAGTTTTGTGTTTGACAGTATCCAAATCCTCCTGTAGGGGGAAGTACAACCCATATGTCTAAGAATTACTACATTCCTGTGTCCTTCAATGAACTCCAAAAAAGGATTTTACAGTGAGTACAAAAATCCTATGTTTATGCTGTCTTTGGGAACAATGCAATGGTCTCTAAAAGGGAGTGCTATTCCAGCACAACCAACTCTTCCTTTTTGGAGAAACAGAGGCATTGGTCATGTGACCTGCCACAGGGGGAAGAGGCAGTTGAGGATTCCTCAGGACTGGTGGGTATTAAATATATAATCATGTCAAAATTAAATATTAAGCCTTTAGCTATATGCAGAATTGAAAGCTACCTGCTACAGATTGTTGGTAATCTGGTGAACAGGGAACCACCTTTGCTTATCTGTTTGTACTGCAGGAGAGGTAAACCCAAACACATTAATTGCAAGCTGTTTTGTAACTCTCACACACAGAAAGCCTTATTTATCAGTACAAAGTACAGAGGTGTTGCTAAATTGTTACTACAACTCAGATTTAAACTAATATTAAACTTTTTTTTCAATAATGAATCCAGATCAAACAAGTATATATTACCCAGCAAAGTATTTCTTTAATTTTTTGCCCAAGCACTTGCATTCATTATGTTTCTGAACAGCTGTCTCCAACTGTCTCAGCTCAAATCTCTGAACTTCATGTCCAGTACAAGAACACAAGGCACACAGCAGTCACTGGCAGCTGTCCATCTAGGAGCTTGGAGAAGGCAGTAAGGAGGAGCTGGGAGCAGGGGAGTGGCTTGCCTTCCTGTGTTTTTGTGGAGGCATACACAAGGGTAGCTCCATAAATCCTGCAAGGGAAAGGAGCCACCCTAAAACAGGATATCAGTGCCAATGCTCAGGGGACCAGCAGATTCTGCAGGAAGCTAAAACCTTTAAACATCAAGGAGCAGCATCCATTCTAAGATGCTGATTTAATAAGCATTTGAAATGGCTTAAAAACATTTAGACTTTTTTAGCACTTTAAACCTGCCATGTAAGTGTGAATATGATTGGTGATGCATTATGCAGATGAAGGGAAAGTCAAATAGCACATGATTCAGGAAATACCCACCACACATGTAAGAAGCTGTCTGGGATCTGGCTGCAGTATATTTCAGAGAAATTACAGTAGACAACGTTAGAGAGAATTGGCTTTCACTTGTTGTATTAGCTCTTCAAAATGTTTTTGCTATTTATGGCAATAAGGTAATGATAGTGAGGAGTATGTTTATTAAACCGGAAGATATATCAGACAAAAATACACCTTCACAAAGGCAATTTAAATATTTTTATTTGTTTTTCTCTTGTATAGATTGGTTGATGATAGGTGTGTGGTGGAGCCAGCGGCTGGAGATCTTGACAACCCACCCAAAAAATTTAGAGGTGAGAAACATTATATTTTAAAGTCTTTAAATAAAGGTACAAGGCATGTATTGTTGTTAAAACCAAAATCATTTATATTGTATCAAGTCCATCCCATATTAATATTATTGTGAATAATTTTTTACTGATGCCTGTTTAAGTTGACTATTTAAAAAAAAAAGCACTTTCTGCAAGTAAAATATTATAAATACCTGTCCCTCTGCCCACTGCTGAACTTTGTGTGTCTTGCATCTGACACTCCTTGGAGAGCTGGATGACTGCATACCCCACTTCAATTTTTGGCTCCATCCACCAAAAATCTACATCACTAGAGGTCACAATAGTGATGTAGGGGCTGACAGATAGAGCCACAGAGTGCAGTGAGGTACCAGATATCTTACACACCTGCTGAATGCTGAAGAGTCTTCAGCAGGATTATCTCATTGCGGTGGCAGAATTGCACTTTAGTTCTATTGGAGATTCTACGACATTTGGGGCTTTAAACATGGCATTCGTGTTCTGTTCTGCTTATTTTGAATTGTGAGTGGGCCTGACCAAGGAAGAACTAGAAATGTAGTAGTCTGTAAAATATACAAATGTTATAGTGGTGGAGCCACTCTCCCAGTTCCCAGAATGGTGGGTAGAAATACTGTACATCTAAAAACTAAAGGGAGAAGGCACACCTAAGAGTACAGTTTCTCTTAGCAACTTAGAAAAAAAGGCTAAGTAGAATCTTACCTATAGGAGGTACCTGGGTCACACTATATAGTGTACTACAGCTGATGCATTTAGTAGAAACAGAAAGTAGGTCCAGGTATTTATATCTTTGCCCTGTCATCATTAGGAGCTATCTGTGTGCAGCCGCAGAACTGTCACCACTGCTATTGTACTAAATGCTTGTAGCCCACCTCCCCCACCCACTGTAGGGAGCAATGCTACAACGTACCCCAAATGTAATTTCTGCCTTTTGTGTTAAGGTAAGGGAATTCAGAACTAAATAACTTGTCAAGAAGTTCCATTGCTATTGGAGTTTCAAAAAGATAAAAAGAAATCAGGGGGTCATTTTGCTTACCAAAAAGTTAAAAAAAATGTTAAAACATTGGATAAAGCTTTGAATAGAGTAGGGAATGGTTAAAACTGTTTTTTGTTGTTTTCTTTCCTGTAAAAAAAAAACCAAAGTGATAGGAAGCAATGGACTATCCCCTATTAGACAGTTGTCACCAAAAAATGTGGAATTCTCCAACACTTTATATCCTGGTAATAATGATCCAATACCTTGTATATTTTTTTAATGATTTACCCCTTTCCTACATTTTTAACTTTCAAGCTGCCTTGCTCCTACTTAACATGGCAATTTCAACAAGCATCCAGCTTACTCCCTCTCTCAATGTTTTCCCAGACTGCTTGTTTAAGGTATGTCCCATGAACAGATACTCTGCTCAGAAGCAGTACTGGAAAGCTAAACAGGCCAAACAAGAAAAAGAAAAGATATCCGATGTTCTCCTTCTTCAGAAACTGCAGGTATCTATCTATCTATCTATCTATCTATCTATCTATCTATCTATCTATCTATCTATCTATCTATCTATCTATCTATCTATCTATCTATCTATCAACAAGCATTTTTGTTTAAATGAATATTAATATCCATTATATGCAAAAAGATACAATTAAAATAAATAGTAGATTTCAGAGGACAGTTTGGGAAACTACCATCTAAATCTAAACTACTACCATCTAAATCTTTTTTTATTTATTTATTTATTTATTGTTGCTACTCTTGTCAACTACACTATAGCATATTATGTGACTAAAGGAATACAACATATTTGAAAGTAAAGACTCTGTAAAAGGCCAACATAGAGAACACAGATGATATGCAAACTGCATTAATCAATACAAATAAATTAGATTTAATTCTACTAAAGCCAGATGAATGAGAGGTGATTTTATTGCTATGAACAACTGCAGTTTGCATTCAGCCTTTTGTCTTAATAAATAAGCTTAGTAACATTTACATACGTAGTCCTGCGCCCGGGGCAAGTGCCCCCCCCGCCCCCCGGTTGTTACGCCACTGATTCCACTAACTTCCTACAACTGATTCCTAAGTTGTGAGTGGTTCATGTAGTGATATAATCACTCCCGTTGTTGTTAAAGGAAACAAAGCAAAGAGCCAATCACAGAAAGTGGTATTCAAATTTTGGTAAAGTTCTATACACCAACGGTTTACAGAATGCCCCCATATATGCGTTTCGGTTCACGCTTTTATGTATTAAGGTGCTTTGCTTTAGGCAGCGCAGTCATTTTACCCCTTACCACACAAAGAAAACAGGTCCTGGTGCATTTTTCAAAGTGTTCACCAAAATGTACAGAGAAATCACATGTGTGCATTATGGTGCTCTAAAGTTGACTGTATATGTGCATTGGGGTGCAATTAACAATGAATAATAATGCACTTGAACATACACATACACAGTACTTTGACATGTGTTACCCTAACATGTATGGTGGTGTGAACAAGCCCTCAAAATAAGGAAGGTAATTGTCATTATGCTAAATTACAAATAGGCTTGTGTTGTCATTTTGTATATGCTATGTGAAAAGTATAGTTACTCTTTAATATAGAGAGAGAGTTTTATAGGCTTTTATGAATGACTTTAGTGTGAATATGTTGTTTATTGTGTGTCCAGCATTTTTAAGAATGTGTTTTCTTTATCTGTAGCATGCTGCTCAAATGGAGCAAAAACAAAATGATACGGAAAATAAGAAGGTACATGGTGAGGTGGTGAAATATGGAAGTGTGATACAGGTAAGCCATTCTCCTTTCTAATTCCACACTCCTGCAAATCTATGACATGTTTTAAATTATAAAAAAGTTCCAAAATGATTTTGAGGTCTCCTTAGAGGTATCAGTTTTCACTGATTTTACTTATGCTTGGGACATAGATTTACTGTGTTGACCCTACAAATAATAAGAGCTTGAACTATGCCATGTCCATTCCACAATAACAAAGCACATAGATGACACTTCTATCTGCAATATAGAACGATAGATGAATAGGTACAATTCACTCCCTGAAATCTCCCTCACATTCTCCAGCATTCCACTGGAAGCCTAACTTTTGTTTTGTAAAAGTAAAGTTTTCTTTCAAAAAAAGAACATCTGTCCATGCTGCCTTCATTTTGGACAAAGAGTATACATGCACACGGTGCCATAGTTGACCTTCCAGTCTGGGAAATTTCCTTTCTAAAATGGGATGGAATCAAAATTTAAATTTTTCCCTAGGTATTTCCTAGGGAACAACCTGGAAAATGTTTGTTATATTATAGGATTTAGCTGGTTACATAGTTATTAAGGTTGAATAAAGACACAGGTCCATGGTTCTACACATTTACATATTATTATAAAGCAGTTTTATAAAAGTAATTAAATTATTGGAATACATAGATATTACAGATAAGAACTGTTGTTCTTTTGGTTAAAAGAATTACGTGTCTCTCTGGTTATCTGTACTGTTAGGAAATCATGAAAATTATATAGATAGAGATTGTCCATCAACATGTAAGGGGTCATTGCACTCAAAAGTCATATTTTAATTATAGATTAAGCATTATATGCCTTTAATACTCCAACAATAAAATCTCCTTGCCATAATACCCAAATCTGTTTGCGTAGACGTGGAGGTTTTAGGTGTTCCCACCTGTTTGTGATTCAGCACCTCCTGTTTTATTCTCATTAATAGAAATATGTACCAAACACAACATTATATTCCCAGCAGCTGTACAAATCCAAAAACTAAAGCACAAAAATATCACCAATAGAGTGCTCAAGCAATATATGAGGTGGCTCGGTTCTCAAGCATCTACCAAAAATGAAATATGTTTTGAGTGGACTGACACTTTAAGGAAAGATCAAGTCACAAATTATACTAGTCTGTTAAGTTGTTCATTGCTAATTGGATTTAGCCAGGTTTATTCAATGGGCATAGAGAAAGTAAAATTACAGCAATATAACTTAGAGCAACCCTTCAAACAGGGGTCAGACTACAATGGAGGGCAGAACAGGGGAAGAACGGGGGCAGGGGGGGAATCTAAATCGAACTGAATAAGGAGATTCACATGTTGCAAACAAACATTGGAAATTGGAAATTATAGTACTAACTGCACTACAAAAAAGATACAGCTATTACAAGTGAAAAATGTAAAAATGGCTTGAATTATTTGTTCCCGAATGCCTGAAGTCTGCACAGCAAAATGGGAGAATTGGAAGCTTTGGTGCATGAGGAGAACTATGATATCATTGGTATTGCTTAATCTTGGCTTTGTTCGTCACATGATTGGGCTGTTAATATTCCTGACTATGCTCTCTTTCGAAAAGACAGGGTAAAACAAAAAGGTGTTCAGTGTTTGTCTCTATGTGAGAGGTGATCCAAAAGTGAGTGTGAAAGAGAATTTTGTTAATGGTGAGTGTGATGGTGCTGAGGCATTATGGGTGGAGTTGTATACTGGTATGCATAATATAAAGGTAATTGTTGGAGTTTGTTATAGGCCCCCCAATGTTATCCCCCTATGTGATAGCAATAAAGTTAAGTGGAAACAAAAAGTCTTAAAAAAAATAGTTACATTTAAAAAAAAATTAAATGTAAAGGGGCTCTAAAGGTTATGTGTACAACATGTGGGTTCTCATTATATTCATTCTTAGGCCCGGTTTACGCCTGGGCGTTTTGTAGTGCGTTTGAACGCTCTGCAAAATGCTCAAACACCGAAATCCCATTATTTCATATGGGTATGGTTCACACCTAGGCGTATTGCAGGCCGTATGAACGCGCTACAAAACGTTCTACGCCCAAAGAAGTACAGAAGCTTCTTTGGGGCGTTTTTGTCACGCGTTTCCATTGGGATACAGCCAAGTAGCCCTCGGAAAAGCGCTTTTGTCGTGCCGTTTTTTACAGCAAAAACGCGCGCCACGAAACGCGCGACACACGCGCATATTCGATACGCCTAGGTGTGAACCCAGCCTTAGGTTCTTTTGCTTGGGATAGTGTACAAAAGACACACTAGATGACAATGTATGAAATTTAACAAGCAGTGATTAACAAATATACAATTACTGTCTTATGTTACAGCTGTTGCACATGAAGAGTAATAAATACCTCACTGTGAATAAGCGTCTTCCTGCACTGCTTGAGAAGAATGCCATGCGAGTGACACTTGATGCCACTGGAAACGAGGGGTCCTGGCTCTTCATTCATCCATTTTGGAAGTTGCGCAGTAATGGAGACAATGTGAGGAAAGCTGCTAAAAAAAATGGGGATTAAATTCAATAAGGTTTAGAAGTTCTGTCAGGATTTTATTTGCATGTTGCCCCAGACAAGGAGATTTCTCTGCAATTTGTGTCCCCAAATGCATCAGAAAGTACTGGAAATCTCTCCAAATTGAGTAGAAGTCCCACCTTAGGCAGTTGTCACAGAAACATGTTTTCCCTTTCCTCCCTTTCTCCAAAACAGAAAGTAAAAGTGAATCTTTGCAGTTCAGACAGCAAAAAATCTGACATAGGTTCCAACCCTTCCCTGCTGTAGCCAAAGGTAGAAATAATGCCCTGTGTTCCACTTTAAAGCAGACAACGGGGGAAATATGATAAAAAGAAAAGTTTGTAACAAATGAAGAACTTTTGGACAATAATGTCAGTAAAAAAGAGAATGATTAACTCATAATTAAACTTGTATATAGATACCAATTAAGTTCTATTTTGAGTATAGTTATGCATTGACTTGTGAGCTATTAATGAGGCAGTATTACTCATACCTTAGTCATATGAATTATTTTTTAAAACACATGGGCTTTATGGTGTTCTATCAGTCAAATGTTTACTAAAGCTCTAAGTAATATTTGATCTCTATTACAGGTGGTAGTTGGTGATAAGGTGAATCTTAACCCAGTCAATGCCGGACAACCCTTACACGCTAGCAACTATGAGCTCTCTGACAACCCTGGCTGCAAAGAGGTGACCATGTGATGAAGCAAATAAAGCAGATTTTATTTGCCTATGAGTCTTTTCTTTGTAAATCATTTCATAACTTAGCAGTAAGAGCCACTCCTGCCTAAGCACACATGAACTGAATGCTATGAAGTTATCAAGAAATAATTCAGTCCCATGTGTAGTGTTTGATGGAGCTAAACAGTTTTATTATGTTTTGCCTCAGTCTGTTTTCTTTCTTTTTTAAATATTTAATTCTCTTGATTTTATTGTGGAGATGGAATAATTGTCATCTGCACATGTAGTAATATAACAAAAAACAGATTACTTTAATAATTATGTTCTAAATGTTCTAAAACAACCTAAATGACATGCAAGGAATCCGTTTTCAGCTTAGGTAGCTTGTTAGTGTAAGATTGTGCTAGCTGCTTACTTTTGTTCAGTAGTGACTCTAAAAAGGCCAACAGCTCAGGGAACTCCCGAGACTTGTAAGGTCACATCTGCAGTCACCTTGGTTGTGTCTTTAATTTCCACCAGTTTAAAACCATATATGTGGATGTATATTGTATCTGACTGATTACTTGGGCCTTCAATGTCAGTTTGTATAGTTATGTTAAATGAAAACCTGATTGTGGCCTAAATAATAAGCTGATTGTGGCATCTGGAAGGCAGTTGGTTATAGCTATGCACATCATAAGATATTACAGGGCTGAGCTATCGTAAGAGGAGAAATAAAATGATAGCCAATAGCAACCAGTCCAGCTTCACCTTTATGAAAAATAAAAATGATTTTTTGTTTGCTGCAGGCAAAGTCTTACATTTTTCTTTTTTACAGTCTTCTTGGACCAGCCCCAGCACAAGAATAGACATACATGGGCTGATTGTTCTTGCATATTAAAAACGATTTTTTTCCCCACCTGATCTCTTCTTTTTCAACCTCTTCTTGCGCTCTTCCTTTCCCTCTACTATATCTCTTTATAAGCATATATATTAAGATGTAAGGCAGCCCACCTCGATGGTACGGCTTACTCTGAGCTCACGGGTGACCTGAGCCACCAACTTGATGCTGGACCCCAGTCCCTCATAGGCTGCCTCCTATACCCACCATCTTATCAGCTCGTCTCCCGGACATGTCCAGAGTGACCAACTCTTTGCTCACATGATGTACCTTCATAGTACTTTATAACAAGCACCTTCTTTCCTGTCAGAAAGTTGTGAGCAACTCCGTACTGCTGTGCTTTACATTGTTCATGCATACATATGTAATGTATGGTTTGTTATTGCTATAATTTATCTTCTGCATAATAAAAATTCAGATGAGAAAAAAAAAACTATTTTTTCTTCAACAATTTCAACAATCCAACTGTACAATTAGCAGCTCAGTGGCAGGAAAGATGACTACATCTTCTGGTGTGGTCAGGACCATGCTTCTAGTTTGTTAGAGTAGGAAGAAATAACAATGATCTTACCTGAAATTGTTATACAACTGTACAAGCACATCATGTCTATTGACATTGACCATTCATTTAGAATAATTTGCACACCCGTATTTGGCCAGTGACCAATAGTCAGAAATGTGTAATGTACCGTAGGCAAATGTATACAGACAATTTCTATTGACTTTTGATTTTATATGTTGAGTTTATTGTACTGGTTAACATTTCCATATGCTTAATTGAAAAGTGAAAACAAAGATAAAGTATATGTGTAATATTTAATCAATGGCTTCAAAGATTTACCCTCCTAGAAGACTCTTGGGCATTAATGAAAGATAGCCTATCATAAATGTGCTTAACACAAACAAACCTGTCAACTGTTTTAAACATTGAAAAGTGAATGTGCTTAATAAAAAAAGACACTAGAAGGTGCCTTACTTTCATGGAAAACCAAAAAAATTATCTGTGCCTCTCTGAAACTAGTTTTACTTTGCTACTAGGGACCTGGCTTCATGTAAGCTGACATTCTCTTTTGAAATGAGAGTGCCATTGCTGACCCCTCAATAACTTTCAATGGACTGGGAATGTCAGTTGGACGCTTTTATACATAAAGTTGGGACAGTAGTAATTTATATTGTTACAAGGAACACACAAAGGAGAGTTTTCTTGCTGGTAATATCAAACATTTTAGATTTTCTGCTCTTAGGCTAACCTTTAAGAGTTTTCAATAGCTACATTTTAAAAGTTTTACAAGGCTGATAGGTTAACTGGATTTGTTTTTTTGTTATTTGGATTGTGATGGTTTGCTTTGTAT
The DNA here is from genome assembly GCF_000935625.1 of Nanorana parkeri. Classification (NCBI taxonomy): domain Eukaryota; kingdom Metazoa; phylum Chordata; class Amphibia; order Anura; family Dicroglossidae; genus Nanorana; species Nanorana parkeri. The sequence goes on along the minus strand of NW_017306520.1, from coordinate 670,164 downwards.
CTAGGTGAATTCACTGAATTCAAACACCAGTTGGAAGATTAATCTTTTCATGCAGTTCCGAGATTACATGGAAGATGTCTTGAAGGGGGTAAGATGTAAACCTCTCTTGTGATTGATTTGCTGACACTTCTGAAGTTGTACATATTTTACTGAGCTTTGGTAAGAAGGGCCATTAAGACATACGAGGGGAGGCCCATAAGTTCTTACCCTCACCATGATCTAGATGTGCTAGGGATCTGACATTTTGCAGGTTCATAGGTGGATATCTTAATAATATGCATGCCAATTGTTTTGTAGGTCATGGTGAATTATAGTTAGAGCCAAGAGAAATGGAGTAGGTGTAATGTAGCACATCTAGATCATGGTGAGGGTAAGAACTTATTGGCCTCCCCTCGTAGATGGGCCAAGGCGCACAATACAGTTAGCCTTAATACCCTTTGTAAAACACAAGAGGTCAATATATTTTAGAAAAATCATGTATTTATATATTGTTTTATGATCGTAACAAGTCGAAACGTGATTTTTTAATTTACTTTGCTGTTGTGCCTTAACTTACCTTAAGAATGAAAGATTACATTTGATTAGGAATGCAAAGTAGGACATTTTTAAATTAAGGACTTAGGATTGAAGATTAAAGTCCCACAGCTCCATCAGAAAAGGAGACACTTTAAAATATTGGTCCACATCTTTTCCTAGAATTCCAGGTGGATGAGATATGGGCTTTTGCAAGGCTTTTTTTTTTTGAGGCTACTTTGCTAGCGAGTCTTACCATTGGACTTGGCATAAATGTAGCTTAAATGGGCTCTCGGACACACTGTAGTTAATATTTCTGTGCTTGAGTTGCAAATGTGTAATTGATGTGAGTATTATTGGGGAAAAGGGATGTCTCTCTGTAGTATTTCATATTATGAAGAATGCGCCAGAGGGAGCTGGGACAAGCTAAGGTGGGTGGAAACACCCATAACTTCCAGGTGGACAGAAACCAAAAGGGGATTAAAGTAGGCAAATCTCCTTGTTGAAATATTCAAGATATATAAGAAGCAAGGGGCTGACTCAGCCCACAAGGTTCCACCTATAACTAAATGAGCCTTTAAATGGACTGGCACTTGGATATGCCCAAGTGAAGGGCTTAATGCCATTTCATCATGATTATCAATACCTGTCCTCAAAAGGTAATTTCACTTCCTCCCATTTTTTGAGAAAGTAAACTTGCCCTTTAAATACGGTACCCCTGTGGCCTTTAAGGACCCTGTAAAGGTTTATAACTTCCTACTGCTGCTGTTCCAGACGTTACATATGACATGCCTCTTTTTAGACTAATGTCTATGAAGAATATCAATTTTAAGCATTGAGGGCTATTGTACCAAAGGAAACCATCTTTGAGAAATGATTAAATGGCAAAGATTGTTATAATGTATTTCTTTGAAGTATTACAACTATCGTTAACAGACCAAAGGCGACAATTACATGATTCCCGCTTGGTTGAGCTCCATGCACAAGAACATACACGCCTGTGCTATAAGATTAATGGAACAACTGTTGGGTTTGACAGGGACAAAATCAGCCTAGGAGACAGAAGGTTTTATACACATAAATATTTTTTTTTCTTTACACGCATTATTACAAATAAATGGTTTCATTTTTTTGTTTCTGTCTTTCTGCTTTTTTATGTAATTACATAGAATGTTCTTTATCATAATGTGGTGTGTATAAATATACATTTCTTGAAAACTCTTTTTCCAGGGTGATGTGGTTCGTCTTTTTCATGCTGAGCAGGAGAAATTTCTTACCTGTGATGAATACAAGTCTAAGCTCCATGTGTTTCTACGAACTACTCTGCGGCAGTCAGCCACATCAGCTACCAGTTCCAATGCTCTTTGGGAAGTAGAGGTAAGAGGAACTATCATCACTCAAGTCACAATAACATGAATGTTCATTAAAAATCAAAACTTGTCTGCTAATTTGTGTTGGTTGAACTTCATGTATTACAATGTAACTTTATTGTTCATTAGGGATCATGTTTTCTGTGAACATTGTGTACATAAACATTTCATGGTCATATGTAGGTAGTCGTGAAGAATTATAGTCAGACAACATGACTAATAACATTATTTACTTTTGCACAGAGTGTAGTCTTCAACAGCCTGTACAAACAAAAGGTGAACAAAATAGGCTTGTAATACTATATACAGTACAAAGTTGATTATGTGCCTGGAGAGAGGTGGAGATGCGTCTTTCAAAACATAAACATTTTTTGGGGCAGATTTACCTTTTACAAATCAGTTATTTAGAGAAGAACTCCGGGCAAATTAAGGAGGGGGAGAGAGGCTGAAGGAACTGATCTAACAGCCAGCAGGGATCTTGGTTTGGGTAGGTATAACTGTTACTTTAGCTCCCTAGGCAAGAGCATTTCAAGCACATTAGTCCTTGCAGGGTGTGGGTAGCCCCCCAAGATTTAATTTGCCCTGAGTTGTCCTTTAATGCTGCTGACATCCTTCAGCCAAGCAGCAATGTTGCCATCTTCACTATCTTACCTCATTTAGACCCAAATTAATGTTATTCTTCAGAAATAGGACGCTCTCTTCCAGGACTTCTCCCATCCCCCTGGAACTCCCTACCATAATCTGTCTGCCTATCTCCAACTCCGTCCACCTTTAAGCGTCCCTTGAAAACTCATCTCTACAGGGAAGCTTATTCTGTCTCCACCTAATAACTGCACTTTTACTGCCTCCATGAGCTCATTCCTCACAAATCATGCCTTTTGTATCACTTGCTCCTCCCTTTAGATTGTAAGCTCTCATGAGCAGGACCCTCCTAACCATCTTGTCTTGAATTGTATTGTTACTGTACTGTCTCTGTTTATTTTATAAAGTGCTGCGCAAACCATTGGTGCTATATCAATCCTGAATAATAATAATAATACAGTATCTAGGTGGGCAGAGCAACATTGAACTATTTAATTTCCCACAGATCATGGGATTGGGTACAATGATAAGGCAGTCCCTGTATAACCCCTGTACAACATCAGAAAAAATGACTCTGACCACATCATTTTAAGAGATGTGTGAAGCCGCACACATACAGTAAATGCAATATAATCTATTAATGGTAAATTGCTAAATTAAAAGATAAAACTGTCCAGCGTAAATAAATAACATATGCTCCCAGCCAAGATTGTAAATATGCGACGTACACTAAAAGGTTCAGATAGAGGTAAAGTGCAACTGAAGTCAAAGCTTTTTTTTTTTAGCTTTGAATAGAGTGAAGAGACATTAAAACCCTTGTCATGTTTTTATTGCTGTCTGTGTCCCTGTTAGGGAGATTCCTTCTCTATTTGTCCTGGTGACTGTTTTACAGATAATGATATCACATCCCACATTTTGGGTTGTCATTAGAACAGGAATTGATGGGAAATCTTCCAATGGGGATAGTAGTTCTGGTGACCATGCTGGCCACCAGGGATTTCCTCTCACTTCCTGTTGTGGCTGTTGGACAGGATGTGAAGGGAAATCTTCCCAGTGGGCACAGATGGCAAAAAAAAAAGCTGACAGGAGTTTTGACCCTCCCTTACTCAAGACATAAAAAAAAGGTGTGGCTTCAGTTCTACGTGTAATTTTTACATAACCTGTGGATGCAATGAACTTCATGGGACAACACGGATTGTGGTTGCCATGGTAATGCACACGTGATCAGCTATGACACCAGCCATTAGAGGGACTGAAAGTTTGGTTGAGAGCTGAAATAAGCACACTGGCAACTTTGACAGTTGGCATGCCTTAAAAGTGACTATTTTAGGAGACATTAAATTGGTGGGTTTAGTTCCACTTTAAGAACCCACAAATCACCTACAGGAGCAATTGGTTTTAGAGACAGGATGCTGCTGTGAGAGGGTCTTTGTCCTCGCTACTATTGGCTGAGAGAATTTAATTTGCAAATAGGAGCAAATGATGCATAGCTAATGGACCAGGACGCTAGTGTAAGATGTTGGGGACTCTTGTGCTGAGAAGATATACTATATCAGCTGCTACTTCAGAATTATAAAAATCCTAATTTCCTGGTTGTTATATTGAAACAAAATAGTAAGTACCTTCTAAATGGTAGATTTTCGTACAAACTCAACAAAACATTTGATAATGCCATCAGAATGTTGTTCAAATGTTTTGTTAAATTTTAACATTTGATTTTGGAATTCCAGTTTCGCCACATTTTTGTTCATTCAAGGAAAAAATCCCATTCTGCTCCTTAAATTCAATACGGTCAAAAACGATCACGCCATGACCTCATTAACTATTCGAAAAACGTTTTTTTGAATGAAACGTTACTGGTGCGTAGCCCAGTGTCTCTTCAAGAAAAAGTTCTGACTTTCCTTTGACTTCACTAGCTGCATGCTTGTTCTGGGTCAATGCATTAGACAGTATTGAGGCCAGAGACAGCTAGTCAACTAGCGTTGTAAAAGGTAGGCCAGCAATGGCAGCCTTTCTTCTAAAACAGAAGAGTGTGTTGTGTGGCTGACAGTAAGAAATCCCAATATATGAGCATTGCATCGCCTGCATGTTAAGTAGCACAGCTCCCTGTTCAGACATACAGGTTGCTTAGACTAGAGGACAGCTCTGTGTTTATCTCTAGAATGGTTATATTGCTAGCATGAAGTATTAAAATGCATAGCTGGTTTAAAAAATACTGAATTTCACTTTTCTGGGTGGTGGTATTTCGTCGCATTAGTGTTGATTTTTTAAATATTTGAGTGTATTTATTTATGTGAGAGAAGTAACAGGCACAAAATAAAACATATGTGGCATAAATTTTAAAATCCTGGCTGCCACTATTATTTTAAATGACAAGCTCATCTGAAGATTTTCTAAGCTGGGTACACAGATCTTTTAAGATCAGACAACTGTGAGACCAGCAGTACAGGCAATTAAAAGGCCTATGTGATGTCTTAACGGATTACACTATGTCTATCTTTCTGCACAGGTTGTTCATCATGATCCTTGTAGAGGGGGAGCAGGCCACTGGAACAGTCTTTATCGATTTAAACATCTTGCTACTGGGAATTATCTGGCAGCAGAGGTAAGCTTAAAGCTACGGTGAATATTATGTAACAGTATTACTTATTTAAAAAAAAAAAAAAAAAAA
>NW_017306520.1:656894-664887 GCF_000935625.1 Nanorana parkeri | reverse complement strand
AACATTTATTTAGTAAACACCCTGCAGGGCATATTAAAAAAAAAAAACTGGACAAAAAAAGTGGGAACCAAACGTTTTTGCTCTTAGAGACAAGTAAGATTTATTATTTCATTTTGTCAGAGAATAAAAAATGAAACATGACTGGTCACCATTAGGGATGAGCTTTGGGTTTGAGTCAGAAATGGGCTTGAGGTAAACCTAAGTCGTATGCGAACTAATGCGACAGTTAGCCTGCCCTCCATTAACTATAATGAAAGTGCACTGCAAGGACCTTTGAACTTTGCTCAGCTGCATTAAAATAGCCAGTAAAGATGTCTTATGTGGTAGCTTCCTTACTATAAAAGGTGTGTGTGTCGGGGACGACAATGAAGCAACCTTAGTGTCAATGTACTGGAAGTTGTAGGGAAAGGAAACTGTTAAACTGCATAGGGAGATATTTAGGGTCAGTTAGGAATTGTAAGTTATTTCTAATTGCTAGCTGTTTGGGCAATATACCCCTTTGCTGTCTTTTCTTTCTTATTATCTGGGACTTTTTTATTTGACTTTTTAGTTAGCCAACGCTCCAAACTCACTCCCGTGATGGACTACAATCTAAATACAAATTAGTAAACTAAACATGAGACTGTGAGATTGTAGTCCACGAGAGCGAGCTTGGAGTGGTGGCTACTTTACAACACACAGGGACCATGGGGAACAAAAGTAGCCACCCTCTAGAAGGAAGGACAGTGTCAGCCTGAGGTCAGAGATGATTTGGGGATCTACAGCTGGGTGATACACAAATAGATACAGTTTTATTAATAGTTAAGGTACTTGAGTGCATTTTTAAGATTTAACTGGAGCTGGAGTTTATTGTCACTTTAAATGTTGATGAGCGTTTGACTCCCTGAACTCCTCTAGTATCTGTAAACAAATCCAAATCTAATTTTTTATCCCAGTCAATAATGTTTACAAATAAAACTGATAATATACGTTTATTTTCTTATGTAATTTTTAAATACTAAAAAGGGAGAGAGCCTTTTTTTATGTGGCTTAAAGGGCAACATGGAAGATACACTAATACTTCAAAACACATGCTTGGGGTTGCCATAAATCTGCATGTATTTATGAGTACATTTGAATCTTTCAAAACAAGTGAAACAAAACTGCATGGGGTTTTCCTAACACCAACAGGGTTATTCACAAAAGGGTGAAGAGTTTGGAGAAGGCAGGAGAAGTGAACAATCTAGGCAAAAGTAGCTGATTTGGAAAAATTCTCCAATTCAGCACACTTTCCAGTTCAGCTATGCTGCCCTAGATCCTTGGTTCTCAACTGGTGGGTCGTGACCCAAAAGTGGGTCGCGACCCCATGTCCAGTGGGTCGCCACATGCCTTCCACTTTTCTAGGTGAGAGGATCCTCAGCCTCCCCCTAGCGCAGCACTGTTAGTTCTCGCACCGAACAGCCATTCAAAAATATGATGCCCGGTGCCGAGTATCGACTTGAGGTGGGGCTATGGCCGCAAGTGAGCTCCATCCATACGTGCATTGCTTCTGGCTCATCACATTCTGGCTCCCTGCACCTCTACGGGCGAGCACGGGAGCTTTACAAGCAATGCACATATGGATGGAGCACCATCACAGCACAGCAGACCATACTGGACCACAGGTTGAGGATCCACTCCAATTTCCGTAATGGCAACCCAAACGCACCGCCCACCCTCAGTTTGATCGATTGCACCGGAAAGCGCAGTACAGCAGCATGGAACATTGCAATGCAACTTGGGTCGCGACCTAATGATCAAGGACAGATGTGGGTCCTGAGGTTACACAGGTTGAGAACCACTGCCCTAGATTGTTTACTTCTCCTGCCCTCTCCAAACTCTTCAACCTTTTGTGAATAACCCTGTTAGACCTTTATCCAGGCATGCAGCTTGGGTAGCCAGAAAAGGGATGGCAGCAAGAGTGCGAACCCCCTTCTTGTGCCATACCAAGCTGCATGCCTTTCAACTTTGGGGGTACATTGTGAGAGGGATGGGGGCGTCAAAGCCTCCCATCTCTTGCAAGGTACTTTGTCCCAGTGTTGAGGGAAAAGAACCTTTTCCTCACAGGCTGTCTCCCCCCCCCCCCAAAAAAAAAGTTAGTGGTTTGGTGGTACGTATAGCAATCTGGAAGCCACCTTTATAAAAGGATGCCCCCCTCAGATATCTACCCCCTCACTGGGGAATAAATACAGGGGTACATTAGTACCCATTATTACTTATTCACACCCCAAAAAATTTAATAAACACTCAGATACCTTAAAAAATATAAATTCATCATCAATCAGACAGATATGTGATGCATGTCCTATCTGGGCATTTGTGGTTTTGATTTATTCTAGGGCTTATCAATCGCTATGGATTTCTATGCTACCATGTTATGTTAAGATATATTTGTTTATTTAACATATTTTTCTTGCTAGCTGCTCCCATACCCCTCCCTTGACATTGTTCCTTTCCTGATAACATTTCTTCTTTCTGTATGACCACGTGCAATGTGTTCTGTTTCACCATTAACATTGTATTTTGGAAAGAAAAATCAATAACTGTGTAGAAAGTACACATATAAAATCCCCAAAGTCAACAAAGTATGCTTCAAAGACAGAGAAGTACGTCTCCTTCCTGGATTGTTGTACATACAGAGATGAAATTAAGTAATTTTGACCTGCATATCCTGTTCAGCCAGAAAAAATATATATTTGTGGTATTGGCTGTAACTTACCTGAGAAATATATATTTTTTTTCTCAGAGAGTTACAGTAAACTAATTTCAAGGTGAACTCTTTGCTTATTTTTTTCTTCCATTTAGCCTTGAGTCATTTTTAACAGAATTGTAAAGCAATAGTCAGTACTCAAACAAAGGAGGAGATGAGACAAAGCAAATGAGTTTCAAACTGATTTTGGGTAAAAGTGCCTCTCAAGAGAAAAGTGGTCCAATATTGAAATATTTTATTTAAAAACAATACTAAAAATGATTTCCTACCTTCTTCTTCCAACTTTATTCTATCCTGCCTTCTTCTTCCAACTCTTATGTTATCTGAAGATTTTCCAATATAATTAAAAATTAAAAACTGACAGCATCAGAAATACATTGGGGTCTATTCACTAAGCTGCCGCAGGCAGCCGAGTGAATGACCGACCTAAAGCAAAGTGAGCCGAACGCTGTTTGGCTATTCGCTTCAGTCTGGTACGGCTGATTTCAGCCGTATATCGGCTGAAATCAGCCGTACATCGGCTGAGCATGTTCGGCCGACCCGAAGTGCAGAAGGAGTTCGACTCATTCGTTCCAACATCTGCATCAGCTAAGCCAAACCTCCGGCAGGCTACTCACTGCTGTTCGGTCTATTCTTATAGATGCCGAACAGCAGTGAGTGAATAGCCGAATGCCGCTGAGCGGCATTCGGCTCGGCTGTTCTGCTCGGTCCCTCTGTGGTACCGAGCAGAACAGAAAAATAGTTTAAAAAGTAGAAAAAAATAAATAGAAAACGATTGTGCAGAGCTAGCAATGACAGCTAGCTCCGCCCAACAGTTTTCTATTGGCCGGCGGTTCTGCTGCCGTAAAAAAAAAAAGAAAAAACCTCTCCCGGGCGCTCTGGGAGTCTCCCGTTCCCGGCCGCCAAGGAGAGAAACACTGATTTTTCTTTTTTTTTCTTTATTATGACACGGAGCCGTGTCATACAAAAATAGAGCCGTGAATAGAAAAAAAATAAAGAAAAAAAATTTGGACATAGGAATGCATTGCAATATGATTCCTATTGGCTATTTCAATTTGCAATAGCCAATAGCAAACTAGCTATTGTACCCGCCCTCTGCTGTCAATCAGTAGTGGGGACCTGATGGAGAACTGCAGCAGAGGGCGGGTGCAATGCATGTTTGCTATTGCAAATTGAAATAGCCAATAGGAATCTAGCAATGCATTCCTATGGCCAAAAATTTTAGCTGGTAACCAGGGACGCTGATCTCTCTGCAAGTGGCCGGAGCCAGCCGTAAGATCACGGCTGGTTCTGCCCAGCTGTCAGAAGCAGGCTGTCGGCCGGCCGCTCGGCCAGCTTCTGCTTTCAGCGCGGCTCGGCCGAGCCGAGGCATATGCGTTCGGCTCGACTGAGCCGCTCGGCCAAGTTCGGGAGCTGTACGGGCTATAGTGAATAGCCCGTACAGCAGCCCTTCGGTTCTACTGAACCGAAGGGGTCCTGGGGCCGAAGCTAGCCGAAGGGGGGCTGAAGTTACGGCTATATCCTTTGGCTGCTTCGTGAATAGACCCCATTCACTTTGCAACCCTCCTCTGTTTATACTCTAGCATGTTTCGCTCCATAAATGAATAAAGGCTCTGTTCCCTAATTTCTAAATTCCACCTACTGTCTGCTCTCTTTATTCTGCCACTTCAGATTGCAACTTCATGTATCATTTATTATTTACCTTAACAATTCTTTTTTTACCTATACTGACATTTTCCTCTTATAATTCAAAAATACAGTCACAACACCAAAAAAAACAAAAAACAAAACAAAACAATTTTTGGCCCATTTAGCCCTTTCTAGCTTTTGCCTTGTTTCACTCTTTCCCCTATAATCCAAACTACCCAATCAACACTTATACTGGCTTTTAACCGCCTCCCGGCTGGCCATTGTATAAAAAACGTCCTGTTAGCCACTCCCAATCGCGCGCGAGCAGGAAAGTGCCACAATTTCAAAACAGGCAGCTTGTATAACGTGCCGTTCTGTGTGCCCCTCCGCAGCGCCGCCTCCCGCTGGTCCCGAGCACAGATGTGCCCGGTGCGAGCCCGGGACCAGCATGGTGGCTCTGTGTCAGGGGATCAGAGGGGGATTGGTACACGATCTCCCTCTTACCCCTGATTATGGAGACCCCTCTTTATGGAGACCCCTGATGTCTCCATAAGGAGGACCTGTCACATCCTCTTTGCTATCACATAGGGGGGTTTCTTAGCCCCCTATGTGATAACAATAAATTTAAGCGGAAAAAAAAATAGGAAAAAAATAAATTTAAAGTTACACATGAAAATTTTTTTAAAAAAAACCCCTTTTTTAAAAAGTCCCCACCGATACATACACGCATGCAAACATGCGTCGGTTGTGAAAACTTTTTTTTTCAAAATGTTCTGTAATTTTTCCTTAATATAGTAAAAAATTTAAATCCCAGTGGTGATTAAATACCACCAAAAGAAGGCTATATCTGTCCCCCAAAAATGGTATAGAATTAATTTAAGTACAGCGTTGCATGACGGAATAAATGTCAGTCAAAGTACTGCAGCGCTGAATACTAAAAAATGGCCTGGCCAGGAAGCGGGTGTAAATACCTGGTCAGCAAGGGATTAAACCCTTTTGTTCCACTGTCATTGGCCACGCTAAAGTTACCAAAAATATACTGACTTCCAGGTTAATATGCTGTTACTCTATAATCATTTTTTCAGCCTTTTACATTGATGACATTTACTGCCAGGCTTCTTTAGAAACTAAGGATCTTATACTTTCTTGTATTTTCTCTTACCATCTGGATTAACATTTTTCTGATTTCTATCTTTGGATGACCCTATAATCTGGCTGCTAGCTTAAAATATTCTCAGCGATTGATCTCGCACTGTGTGTGCCTTTACCAGCAGGCAAAATACCTTCTCCCAACCTAAACATAGGGGTCTATTCACGAAGCTGCCGAAGGATCTAGCCGTAGCTTCGGCCGATCCTTCGGCTAGCTTCGGCCCCAGGACCCCTTCGGTTCAGTAGTACCAAACCAAAAGGCTGCTGTACGGGCTATTTACTATAGCCCGTACAGCTCCCGAACGTGGCCGAGCGGCTCAGTCGAGCCGAACGCATATGCACCGGCTCGGCTGAGCCGTGCTGAAAGCCGAAGAGGGACCGAGCAGAACATCTGAGCCGAATGCCGCTCGGCGGCATTTGGCTATTCACTCACTGCTGTTCGGCATCTTTAACTACCTTCCGTCCATGGCCGTTTGTGAACGGCCGGACGGATGTCTGCTAGGAGTGGGAGGGCGTCTTGAGTTTGAAATGCATTGCTACATTACTATTGGCTATTTCAATTTGCAATAGCCAATAGTAAACTAGCATTGTACCCGCCCTCTGCTGCAGTTCTCCATCAGGTCCATCAGCAGAGGGCGGGTACAATGCTAGTTTACTATTGGCTATTGCAAATTGAAATAGCCAATAGTAATGTAGCAATGCATTTCAAGGGGAATTTTTTTTTTTCTATTCTGACATCGCTACGTGTCAGAATGAAGAAAAAAAAAAGACACAGCAGTGTTTCTCTGAGGGACCGAGCAGAACAGCCGCTCAGCGGCATTCGGCTATTCACTCACTGCTGTTCTGTATCTATGAGAATAGGCCGAACAGCAGCGAGTAGCCTGCCGGAGGTTCAGCTCAGCTGATCCAGATGTTGAATCGGCTGAGTTGAATTCCTTCTGCACTTCTGGTCGGCCGAACATGCTCAGACCCGAAGCCAGCCGCAGCAAGCCGATGTACGGCTGATTTCAGTCAGTGTACAGCTGAAATCAGCCGTACAAGCCTGAAGTGAACAGCCGAACAGTGTTCGGCTCACTTCACTTGGGGTCGGTTATTCACTCGGCTGACTTCGGCAGCTTTGTGAATAACCCTCATAGTGCTTTTGACTATGACATCATACATAGGCTAATTTACCAACAAATGTAGCTGGTTACGCAGTACATGCTTCGGCATCCAAGTGGTGGTGTATTTAGAGTCAAAATTGCATTTTCTATCATTTTTAGGGCTATCTTACATCTGCTAGGCATGTTGAATGCACATTTTATGAAGGAACAATACAGTCTTGCCCAGCCTTGCATAGTGATATCCTTGAATTAAACAAATTCTCAAAGGAAACACTGCACTCTCAAAAATAGTTTATAATCTCCCCACCTTAGTAATAAATTCATTTACGCTATGGGTGTGTTTTCCTTTGTCTCTGTGGGAATTGAATGCCATTGCATGCATTCCAGATAAAAGGTACCGACAACCAGGAGTTGAATCATGGGATCCTGTTGACAACAGTTGTGGATTATTACTATGTGCAATTGACCTTTTATATTTAGAGGTCCAGCTGTTCTGGTGGGTCTGTCATCTGAAAGGTGGTGGAGCATGATTCACTAGGTGTAGCACTGAAGAACAAAGCCTTGTGGGCATATGAACAGTGGATGTGAGATATGGTTACACTGTATAAAGACTATATTTGTTTCATCACATAGTGGAAGTGGTGGATGTAAATTTATCATGAGGACATTTTGTTGGTTTATGGAGTTTTTTGGAAAGTGATTTATTTGGTTTCTAGGACAGAATCACATGACATATGTTACATATTGGAAAGCGCTGTTTGGTTTTGATATATGGTATTTTTGAATCGACTCTGAAAAACACAACCTGATCTATTTATAAATATTTTCACACTAGATGTACACAATGTTAATGTAAGATTCACACATTTTTCTAATTAAATTAAATCAGAAATTTTATGAATCCTGGGTCAAAGTTTTCTGAATCTTGTGTGAAAACATTTATAAATAGACCCCTTAAGTTATATGCAAAATAAAAAAATACATTAATGCAATAAATCTCTGCAACACAGGCACCTTCCCCCATGTTTTATCCCTATAAAGACCCTGCAAGTAAAGTACAATGTTGTTTTGCCAGAAATGCACTCGGCCCCTAAGTCCCCTTGTGGCCTGACAACATAATGCATTTTTATGGACTGTATGGTGCCAGCCCTGGCCGCTTGTCTTTTGCTAAAACTCAAACCCACCTCTATCCTATTTTCCTCCACATATGAGTTAATCATGCTGTAGTTCCAAGATAACTGGGAGGCCTAATTGGATTCCTTAAGATTGCACAGACTAGACACAGAACAGCTCTAAATTTCTGACATGATCAAAAGGTATTTGTTTGCACTTAGTGAAAAGATAAAATAACACACAAACACATTGGGGGGGAGGGGGGGGGGGA
>NW_017306520.1:656180-656866 GCF_000935625.1 Nanorana parkeri | reverse complement strand
GGGGGGGGGGGGAATGAATTAAACTGGAGCAGACAAGATCTGTAGCAGTTGCCCATTGTATCCAATCAGCTTCTCCAGTTTGTTCAGTTAGGCTGTGAAATTTAAAGGTAAAAGCTGATTAGTTGCCATGGGCAGCTGCTCCTCTCAGTGCTTTGTTTAAATATTGGCACATTGGAGAAGTTAGGGTTTAGATACATTCAAAAATAAATAAGGTCATAGCGCTTGCTTTACAGCGGCCATAGCTAAGACTCATGCACAATTTATATACACTACTGCTTGTGACTGCATGTTGTAATATTACAGTGACATTAAACCCTCAGATTTTTTAACATAAACCAATACTGTAATGTGTGCCTTACTGTAATCCATGGTTGTTTCCCTTCTCTTTGCTGCTCTTCCTTTTAAATCTGTATATCTTCTCATGCTTGGGGAGAACTTCCCTTTGCAGCTGAGTGCCCCTTCCTGTAGTGCTGGCTCAGGTTGTGAACCTACACACAGACACCATGTATCCTTTCCAGAGAAAAGGCAGTCTGCTGCAAAACAGAAGTGCTGCCCAGCATGAGAAGAGATACGGATTTAAAAGGAAGAGCAGCAAAGAGAAGGGAAACAACCATGGATTACAGTGAGGCACACATTACAGTATTGTTTTATGTTAAAAAATCTGAGGGTTTAATGTCACTTTAAGC
>NW_017306520.1:640046-655699 GCF_000935625.1 Nanorana parkeri | reverse complement strand
ATTAAACTGGAGCAGACAAGATCTGTAGCAGTTGCCCATTGTATCCAATCAGCTTCTCCAGTTTGTTCAGTTAGGCTGTGAAATTTAAAGGTAAAAGCTGATTAGTTGCCATGGGCAGCTGCTCCTCTCAGTGCTTTGTTTAAATATTGGCACATTGGAGAAGTTAGGGTTTAGATACATTCAAAAATAAATAAGGTCATAGCGCTTGCTTTACAGCGGCCATAGCTAAGACTCATGCACAATTTATATACACTACTGCTTGTGACTGCATGTTGTAATATTACAGTGACATTAAACCCTCAGATTTTTTAACATAAACCAATACTGTAATGTGTGCCTTACTGTAATCCATGGTTGTTTCCCTTCTCTTTGCTGCTCTTCCTTTTAAATCTGTATATCTTCTCATGCTTGGGGAGAACTTCCCTTTGCAGCTGAGTGCCCCTTCCTGTAGTGCTGGCTCAGGTTGTGAACCTACACACAGACACCATGTATCCTTTCCAGAGAAAAGGCAGTCTGCTGCAAAACAGAAGTGCTGCCCAGCATGAGAAGAGATACGGATTTAAAAGGAAGAGCAGCAAAGAGAAGGGAAACAACCATGGATTACAGTGAGGCACACATTACAGTATTGTTTTATGTTAAAAAATCTGAGGGTTTAATGTCACTTTAAGCAACATGATCATTAGTAATACATATCCAAACATAGGCTGCAAGAGTACAGCATATGGCTTTTTTGGAGCTGCTGTTTTGGCACATCCGTCACATTAATTAGTGAGCAATTGTAATGCTTGCCACAATAAAGTTTCAGAATGATAAATCGCACATTCCTTGATGCATATGTCAAGGCCCAAAAAAACACGCTTGCAGAACATCTCCGCAGTACAGGCACATTTCCCTTTAAAGACCCTGCAAGTACAGAATACAATCACCTCCTAAACCCTGCTGTTTGCTGACAACACACAGCATTTTTGTGGGCCGAGTGGTGCCAGCCTGTCCAAAGTCTTTTGCCAAACTACTCAAACCACTCCCACATCTCTGCAATATAAAGGATAGCCATGCTGTAGTTCAAGATGAGAAATAAACTCTTTGAGACAACACAGGAAATGTGTAGCGGACACAGGGCAACTCTACATTTTTGGTAGGGTTGGTACCCTTCCTGATAGCAGGAGTTTAGTTTCTGATGCTGGTGGGCACTTCATACATCCCACACAGATGAGGATGTCTGTGCATGCTATGTTCCAGAAGCCTGTGCTTTCTGCATTTCGTGCTCCTACAGGCTGCAGCTCTAATGACTCAGAGCAGATGCAGTATGACAGCGAGGCTCTGGTTGGATCAACAGTGCAAGATGGACGGTGGGGGGGGGGATTTGCGGGACAGGACTGTGATTGCTGAAGAGACTACAGAAGATAAAGGCGAGCCGTGCCCATACCCTCCTGGAAGCTGCTTTCATTCAACAGGCCAAGATGGGGGGGAGCAACTGAACAGACTATGGAAAATACAGGCAGGCCGTGCAAATAGCCCAGGGATGCAAACTGACCACTCAAGCATGGAACTGGATCTGGATCTATACTCTGCGTGGCCAGCTTCAAATATAGAAGAAGGAGAACTGGCCGGATCAACCAGGTATTTCTAAGGCATGGAGTCTGTAAAAAAGTTGAAGACTACTGTTTGTAGGATACCCCACATATACACACAAAAATAGGGTAACATACCCTTTAACATTTGTGCCTAAAGTGATTTCTCTCTACTCTTGTGCTTTGTGCATCCTGTTGTTAACCTGGGGGGGGGGCGGCCCCTTCTTCGGGACGCAGAAGCGATCTGGCAACAGGTAAGTCGCCAGGATCGCTTCTGTTGTAAAGC
This sequence comes from Nanorana parkeri, assembly GCF_000935625.1. Lineage (NCBI taxonomy): Eukaryota > Metazoa > Chordata > Amphibia > Anura > Dicroglossidae > Nanorana > Nanorana parkeri. Next base: position 653,842 of record NW_017306520.1, on the reverse strand, counting down.
CGACAGTCGGCTCTACAAGTTTAAACAGAGTCCCGGCGGCAAAAGTCGCCGGGAGTCTGTTTAAACAGCCCCGATGCTGGCGACGTACACTGTACGTCGTCAGTCAAGAAGGGGTTAAATTGGGCCCAGCGAGTCCTTTCTTAATACCTGTAATTACGAATTGGAGTCTTGTTGCTCCGGTTTGCGAGATTTTATTGAATCCGTTTTTAAGGCTCTTAAGTGTGAAAACTGTGTTAAAGGTAAAAATTTATTGTTGCTACAGCAACCTATCGCTTCCTTTATTTGAAAATTGCCCTGCAAAAAATTACAGAGAAAAGCTAATTGGTTGCTGTGGATAACAGTTACCTTTAGCACACATTTCATCCATCAGGCCCTTTAGCCATTTAACTACACAGAAAGATTCACAGTCTACAGCATGGCAAGCAGCAATTTAGGTATTTTCTGTAGTTATAGGCATCCTCAGGAAGACATTTATAAAGTCAGGAAACCCTGAAAGCAGCAATTTTGAAACCAGTGGTTTATATGTCAGTACTGTGTAGAGACCTTAACTGCTATTGTAATGTTTTATTAATATATTAATATGAGGGTTTTGTGTGGCAGGCATATACAAGCAGCTTACAGTGTCAAAATACTACAAAGTACATAAAAGGGAGTTTACTGAGTACAGATAATAACGAGAACCCTTCAAAAAAGTACATACAATTCAACAGAATTAAGAAGAACTGTAAACACATAAATATTGGCTGACAAGCCTGTGTAGGGATAGGGAGTGCTGGCAATAGTGAAGCTTTGCTATAGAGCGTTAGGAATGTCACATATATATATATTAATCAGCTTAATGCTAACTTAGTACAAGGAAAAATGAAGGGTTAGGGCTTAGCCAGTTTTCTTTTTTTATGTATTATTATTTGCTATTTAATTTTTTTTTTCTTTCTTAGCTTTCTTCATAGAGTCACACTAGATATTAACACATAGGATTTGCAGGATAGTTTGAAGTTAAGGAATGTGGAGGAGAGTTGGATGCATTGGGTAACATTCCACTGATAGGATGCGGCTTTAGACCAAAGCGCTGCAAGCGTGACTAATATGTGCTTAAGTGAAGATTGGAGAGTGAAATCTATTGTTTGTAAAACATTTTTTTCTCTCGTATGTTTGGGTGGAGCAGCGAATGGTTTGCAGCTTAGTCTAATGCTTGTAATTTGATCCTGAAATATTCTTAGTCATTTCAGGAGTTTGTAAATAATAAGCAGTGCAGATACTTGCCTACATTTTAACAATGAGATATTTTGCTGTTGGACCACAGTATCTAAGGCTGGCGTGAAGTAGCTCGATCACTATTTTTCTTAAGTAAGTCTAGGGACCTCTTCAGTGCAGACACACAACTCTACTCTTCAGGTTCAGGCATGCAAGCCCAACGTTTTTTCTTACCTGACTCGAACATATATTTCAGTGTGTGTATAGTACAAAGATCTTTTTTGCTTGGGAAAAGGAAATGATTTGCAGTGCTGAATGCTTGGTTTCAACAGTTTTCCAGCTAGCTGGACAGATTCTGAAGGTTGTCACTGCACCTTATGGTACATTCTCAGTTATTTACCATACACAATAACAGTTATCTCAAGTGTTGGAGAGATGTCACATCACTGAGAGTAATCCGGTATTCTGTGGCCTACCTAGGTCTACATCTCATAGTTATATAGTTTACTTAATTTAATAAATCAAGCCCTTTATGCTCTTGGCTGTGTGTGCATATACCCACATGGCTCAACACCCATGCTTCCTCCTTTCACCTTGCTACAATGAATAACCTGAGTGAGTGAAGACTGGGGGAGGGTAGACTGAGGATTGCTTTACTACTGTGTGCAGCAAGCTGATGACATCATTCTGCCAGGTTATACCTCACAGGCCTAGGCACAGTCACATGAGAGGAACTTACTGCTTTTTAATGGTACAAATATTTGCTTTTAATTAAATAGTTGTTGTATATTATAACATATCAGAAATATGTTTATACAGATATGTAAAATTACAGATAGGTCAGTTTCTAAATTAACAATTGTTAGGATCTGTGCTCATATAGTGTTGTGATTAGCAGTAAATCATACTCTCCAGGATTGTTGCCTCCTCACTTGTCATTTAAAAAGCAAAGCCTCCATTCATACCTGAGCATTTGGTCACCTGTTTCCCAAACTGTGAGAATGTTCAACATGAACAATCCTATTATTGTCAATGCTGCCCATTCACACACCTGTTCATTTTATCACTTGTTTCCTGAAGCATGAGAACGCTCAACATGAAGAATCCCATTATTGTCAATGGTTCCCTTTAACACAATTGAGCATTTGGTCACCTGTTTCTAGAAGTGTGAGAAAGTTCAACATGAAGAATCCCAATATTGTCAATGGTGCCCGTTTGCACCTGAAAGGTTTGTTACCTGTTTCCCAAATTTTCATCATGAACAATACCATTATTGTCAATGGTGAACATTCACACCTGAGTTGTTCTCATTGGTGACAAAAGGTTCATGTTGCCTGAAGTGTGAAAACGCTCAGCGTTAAGAATCCCGTTATGTTCAGCGGTGCTTGTTCACACCTGAACATTTTGTCACCTGTTTCCCAAAGCATGAGAACACTCAACATGAAGAATCCCATTATTGTCAATGGTGCCATTCACACACCTGAACATTTTCTCACCTGTTTCCCGAAGCATGAGAACACTCAACATGAAGAATACCATTATTGTCAATGGTGCCATTCACACACCTGAACATTTTCTCACCTGTTTCCCGAAGCATGAGAACGGTCAACATGAAGAAACCCAATAGTGTCAATGGTGCCCGTTCACACCTGAAAGGTTTGTTTCCTGTTTCCCAAATTCTCATCATGAACAATCCCATTATTGTCAATGGTGAACATTTATACCTGAGTGTTTTCTCACTTGGCGCTTGTAGCTTGAAGCTCAGAAAAGTAAGTTAGCTTCTTTCTGGGTAGAATCTTGAATTTTTAGCCTCATAGACTTCAAAGGGAACACTTTAAAAATTTGTAGTGTTTTTTTTTTTTTTTAAGGCTTTTGCACCTAACAACCGTCTCCTCCTTCTAGTAACTAGCTTCTCGATTGGCTAAAGAAAATGCTTGAGCCTGAAAAGGTCTGAATAAAAAGTGTCAAAAGCACCTGAAAATGCTCACACCCAAGCGTAATTAGGGGCTATAGTATCATTACCAATGTTATTTTTAACTTTCTTTAATTTCAAGCATTAGATGTGCTAACAGATGTGTCCTTTTGAAAACAGGAAAGCAGCCTAACTTTGTATCAAATACTGAAGGGAGCACATTTAGATTTTATTCAGTTAAATAATTGCATGTAAAATATAGTAATGTCAAAATGCTCACAAAAGTGCTGAAGATGCGTAAAACTCTTTCTTAGCTGATCTGACAGTAAGTAGCACAACTGAAAAAGGAAAGGCACATTAAGGATGCACATTGCACTTTCAGATGTTTTCCTAAGGCCAGACTGCTTTGTAAAGGAATGTGTTAGCATCCTCATTGACTTCTCTGGCACATCTGGCTTTTCTGGCTGGTCTCTTCTTTTCTTCTTTTTTTTTTTTCCTGTTAAACTCCTTAGTCATATTGAATCAATAAGTATTTACAGTTTCTGCGTGTAGCATGCCTTATTTTCAGTAAGAACTTCTAAATGTGTTTTTGTCAGCATCTGATTTATTAGTTGTAGCTGTTTTTTGGTTCTTTTTTTCATTGTGTATAATTCTGCTTGTAGAATATCTGCTTTTAGTTTATATTGCTCCATTTGTTTGACATAGAATTACCTCTAGGCTTCAAAGCTTCTACTAATAAACCTAGGGGGCTGACTGATTATTTGATGCATATGAATCTGATCAAGCTAAAGCTGGCCATACACTGGTAGATTTTCATATGGCTGTTTATTTGAAAAATGTCACCAGAACATTTAATGAAGGAACAGGTCACCAGCAGTCAAATTTTTAAATAGATATGTCCTTTTTAATGGACAATTGTGTCACAATAATCAACAAAAGCCGACGTTTCGGGGCCGCGCAAGGGTCCCTTCTTCAAGGCAGTATGTGACCGTCACATACTGCCTTGAAGAAGGGACCCTGCGCGGCCTGATTCCGATGCTAGCATCGGTATCGGGACATCCCTAGTTGCAGTGTCTGCATCCCTTTAAAAGTGGCTAACCCGTGGGGAGTATCTCAGCAAAAATTACAATTCTGATGCAGGGGATGCCTAGATTTTGACTTGTATCTTACTGCACACTTCTGGCAAAATCTGCGAGCCAATCACACCAGCAGGAAATTACATTTCTGGAGGCATTCCATACACCAACACTATACAGAATGCCTCCAGGTTGCCATATTGCATTGCATTTTTTGAACAGTTTTAGAAAATTACAGCAGCTTTAGATTGAAATGGATAGGTATTTTTTTTATAACATTAAATTACAAAATGGCTTGTGTAGCAATTTTAGATGTTATATTATCTTGATAAAGATAAAGCTGACCATAGACTATCAGGTTTATTTATAAATCTTCCACCCAGCATAAAGCTGGGCGGATGCTGTTAACACCGGACTAGCGCCCCTAGATGGTGCTGAGGAGTATAGGAAATTTGACCTAGTAAACCTGTATGCATTTTTTCATGTTCAGCCCTGCAGGCTGAATGGGAAAACACACTCAGTTCCCATATCCCTGTTAAACAGCACAGATGGGGGGATCTCCGTTGCTGACTATTACATTCTGGCAGCCCACACCCTCTATTGTCAGAATACATGAGCAGTGACTGCAGTTGATTGGCTGACAATTTTCAGCCTGGCTCCTTAAAAAAATCAACTTTTGTCAAATGAAGGGGTGCTTGCTGGACCACACACTTTCTAAATTTCGACCTTAAAATGTTAACTTGAAGGTAAGGATTGTGTATCTCTATAATACCTGTGTTTAAATTTAATTCATATGACAAAGATATTCTCATCTATGGAACACATGATATGCCTAACTCCATAAACTGAAAGCAAGGGCAGGTATGTCAAGTCTTTCTACAGCAGATTTGACTAAGATGATAATATACTGTATCTGTCTTTATATCTTTATCCTTTGTTAGGATATATAGTTTTATCTTGTGTTTTGAATCTTGCAGGAAAATCCAACTTACAAAGGAGATGCCCCAGAGTCTAAATCAGGAGCACAGTATGCAGTAAGTTTACTTAAATGTATATTTAAAATGTGAATTAGGCGGTTGAATGCAGATGAGCTTCTGTTGTTAAAATGACAATGCTTTTTTCACATGGCACAGGGCAGTGGTCAAAGTCAAAGTACACCAACCATTAGGAATCAATGATTATTACCTAACGAAAGGGGAAATCTGGTTGATTTGGATGACCGCACTTTGCACCTGATAAATGTTTTTTGCACCGCATTACACAAGCCCGAGTGTGACAGAACCTGCCTTCAGCGCTCAAACAAGCAAAATATGTTAAAGCGTGCTTACGAATCTGTATGACATGCCGAATAAACCGGCTTGAAGGTGAAACTTCACATAGAAAGAACTGGGGCAACGTTCAGAGAATTGAAATCGTCACGTGCTAGATTGGCCTAATAGCCTCAAATGAACAAAGCCTACAGTTCTAAAATTAAAAATCTAGCTCAGCTCCCAGATGATGGTTAATTAAATTTCTCTAGTTCATACCCAGTGCTTCTGTCTATTTGCTTAGTGCTAATTTTACCACAGTGCACACTCTAAAATTGTGCCTGCTTTGTAAAACAAATGGGATTGCAAGATCGCTGTGTGTCTGGAGAACTGGTGCATTCAGTAAATTGCCCTTTGTTCCTCTTAAAGTATTTCTTCTATTTTTTCACTCTGCTCTAGGTTGTGAATTCTATTTTTGAACCGTGATTTGTTTTTAGTACACTGAATGCGTAAATGTATTATCTCTCCTGTGCTTTTTTTTATTGCTCTTTCATTTTACTTTTTACTTCTTCCTGTCCAAGAATGCCCTTCCCTACTTCCCTCTGTATCCTTTTACTATTTAGATGCTGATTTATTAAAACTGTCTGTAACAGTCAATAAGGGGCCCTGTTTACCTTTTTCTACTTAAAGTAGTATTAAACTCTTACATTTTTGTCCAGTAATGAATCCAGGTCAAACAAATATACATTGCCCAGCAAAGTATTTTTTTCCCCCAAGCTCATATAAACATCATGTTTACAAACAGCTGGCTCCAGCTATCTCAGCTCAGCTTTCCTGAACTTCCTGTCAAGTACGAGCTCACAAGGGACAACAGTCTCCAGCAGCTGTTTATCTACTAGCTTGGAGAAGAGAGAAATGGGGGAGCAGGGAGCAGGACAGTGGGTGGCCTTGCTGTGCCTGTGTGTATGAAAGGGTACACCCATACACCAAGGTCCAATGCATCAATACATCCTTTATTGATGGCAGATACACATGGCAACACAAGTATGAGCTTGCTCATACTTGTAATACCCTGTGTATCTGCCGTCAATAAAAGGACGTATTGATGCATTGGACCTTGGTGTGTGGTTGACTATCTTTTCTACGTTTGAATTTGTGCTGTGCCAACCGCACATCATTCCAGCACCCGTGAAATGGGATATCTGTTTATTGTGTGTATGTGGAGACACACAGCTCACTAGCACATAAGGGTGGAGCAACATCCTTTGGACGTGATTTCATCAGCATTTCAAATAGTGTAAAAGCATTTTGACTTTAATATTACTTTAAGGGAAGAGAATAAAAGCCTAGGGGCTTGTACACGTGAGCATTGGTGATTCATCCAGGATGGATACAAGACTGGCAAAGCCAGGCTCTGAGGGCCCACCTGGAGAAAATGTTGATGCAACCCTAGCATCAACATGACATATTCATTTTAAGACCGTAAGAATCCAGCCTTCTGCTGAGAATGTGCCATTAAACATACAGTAAATACTGTTCTTCTACAGCCGGAATAATAGGAACACACGGGGTACACCTTCCTGATATGGAACTCACATACATATTGTAGCACCCCTTTGAACCCCAAAAACATGTTAGGGACCCTAGAGGCAGGGTGGGCTGTGAATGTAAAGTTGGGCGCCAGTCTTTAAGGGTTTTCAAAGATTTTATTCCTCTGACAGCTCACATGGGAGAGAGGGTAAACAGGCTACAGACACCTAGGGCAGTACATACTGTGTATGGCAGAACTTTAGCTGGTTAGTAGACATAGCTCAGAACTTCATGGGTCAGACAGCAGACTTCCCACCAGTTCCAAGTCAAATTCCAGCTTCTTTGGCACCTCCAGCAGATGAAGTTTCTCCCTGGTTCTCCTTCCCAGGTACAGCATTCTCCTTCAGCTGGCAAGACAGCTGCAGACACTCGGAAAGGTCAGCCCTGAATTTTAATGTCCTCCCTCAGCATGCACTCAGCATGCACCATGAACCTCCCAGTGATTGGTTACGGATACACACATACTTATAACTCAGAATTATTGGATGTTCTGCTCTATTGCAAGGTCACACTCAGCAGCAGGCAGATGCAAACAATAACAGAAACCAAATGAGCACAGAACTATCAAATCCGCTTAGACTAGCTACAGTCCAGCAAACTAGATTTAAGGAGTCACCCCAATTAGGGCAAGGTGGCTACAAAAAGCTCAACCATGATTGGTTGTTATAACCAACGGACCTGATTTATGAATTAGCCCCAGTGTCCTTGTACTGTCACCATACTTTTCTCACATTTCTTCTTCTCTTCTTGTTTCTGCCTTCCTTTCTTAATTTTCAGCATCTCCCACCTCTTCATTGACCACCGATCTTCTCTCAGGTAGCAAACACACGTCCCAATCGTAGAAACGCAGGGGAGAAGATCAAGTATCGTCTTGTAGCTGTGCCCCATGGAAACGACATTGCATCTCTATTTGAACTGGATCCCACCTCCCTGCAGAAGACAGATTCATTTGTTCCCAGGTACCAAGATTGTGTATAATAATGGAAAGTAATCTTTATATGTGAGTGTATGCAATGTGAAACTTCTCACAGGAAAATAATACAGGTGGTTTCCACCGACCCATAAATCTTTTTTAGGTTTATATCGTATTCCAAAAAACTTCTGAATTTTATATTGCCTATATTATATTCTACATCCATATTTTACGCTGATACTGTTGTAATGTGGATTGGGCCTAAATTGCCTTCAAGCTTTCCCTTTTAAGCATCACTTCTCTCACAAGGTTGCTTTGAGCCGCAGTCTGTGACTTCTAGTTATCAGCTACAGTGGTACCTCGGTTCACAAGCGCTTCTGTTCATGAACAGGAAGTTTGACAAAATGTTGCTTCCATTCGCGAACTCCACATCGGGTGGCGAACACAACCGCAGCCACCTCCCCTGCTCTGACACTGGTCGTGGCTTCCTCTAGTCGAGATCGTAGTCTGATCACAGATTGATTCGGTTTGCAAACAATTCGGTTTGCGATCACAATCGTGTAACGAATTAAGTTCATGAACCGAGGTACCACTGTATTTCTGTACACATCAAAGTAACACATTTAAGAGGTGCTGGGGTTTCTGTGCTCACTCAAAGCATCCAGATGCAGGAAAGTTTGCAAATAAGCTCACTGGCAGGGGCAAGGTGACTCCCAAACAAAACAGGCCTTCCTTGTTGGGTAACCAGAAGTGTTTCAAGTTCTGAATAAAAGGGCACAAACCAAAAGGTGAGAGTCCCAAATGCCTTTAATTATTCACAATTCGTTCAAACAAAAAACAGCTAACAATTTTTGGGGGCAACAACACTCTCCCTTCATCAGGGCTTAGAATGGCTAGAAATTTAATTGGAAAAGATACTATAACCAAATGGATGTATATATGATTTGATAAAAAAGATCTCCTTTGAGGCTGGAATTTGCTATCCCATTCTAAGCCCTGATGTAGGGGGAATGTTGTTGCTGTTGGTTGTTTTGTATAGTTGAAGTGTGAACAATTAAAGGCACTTCTGGACTCTTTCAACTTTTGGTTTGGCGCCATGTTTCACATTATATGATACGGCAGCTCAAAGCAACCATACCTAAATTAGTTTTTAGCTATAAAGCTGCTCACACATATTACAATCTGAATGTAAATTCTTCTTAAAGTGTGTTTCTACATTTGCAGTCAATTTGAGAAAGACCCTCTATATGTTTGTTATGTGTTCCTTTTCACATACCATACCGAAAAATAATAATACAAAAAAAAGTCTTACCTCTTAAATGTTTTGTTGTAGTAAGCAAGATGGCTGAATCAATGTTTTTCTGAGCACCTTCACAGTGATCTGTCCCTATAGAAAGACCTAGGACTGAAATTTGAGGATTGTGTTTCTCTCATTAACATACAGTGTCCAAGCCTGGATTGTAATCCTTAAACCCTTTGTTAGGACAGGCACTGTTCAAATCTAATGAATGATGTGAAACCTCCTGCACCTGATGCCGAATACCTCTCAGTGATTACCTCCTCTCAGGTACAGACTCTCTTGCAGTCTCAGGAATTGGAAACAGACAGTTCATCCGAATGGCCCATGCATCAGATAAAATAAAAAGTGGAAACTCGTAGTGCAGATGGTTTTAAAAGGATACTAGACTTTATTAAAAAAAGGGAATACTACTCACATATCATAGATAAAATTGAGGTATGTTGGGGGTAGACACCCCTGATGAAGTCACGCCCTTTGACGTAACGTACGTAGGGTGGAGTAGAGGAGCTGAGCGATTTGCACACAGTGTCTGTGGCTGCTTACAAAATACCTCTTTTTAATACCTTTTTAAAAATACCTTTTTTTAATAAAGTCTAGTATCCTTTTAACCCCTTCATGACTGAGCTTGTTTTTGGTTTCTGTTCGTAAATGACTGACACACTTTTGACATTTTTGCTGTGTGATTCTTCCACGTCAGTAATATACTTTCTTACAAAGTGCACCCACACATATTATATATTGTTTTTTAGAGGACAGATAGGACCAGCACAGCTAAAAAAAAATATTAAGGTATCGGGTGTCTTAAAAAGGTTAACCCTTTCAGTAATGGATCTCTAGATAGTTAGACATCTATTACTGAAAGGTAACCGCTGATTCTCAGCGGTTAGCAGCCTTCTAGTGCAGCAAATTACTCGTCACGTACAGTGTACGTGACGAGTCATTTGGTCCCTTTGTGGCTGGACGTACAGTGTACGTCTCCCGTCACGAAGGGGTTAAAACCATCTACACTACGAGTTTCCACTTTTTATTTTATCTGATGCATGGGCCATTCGGATGAACTGTCTGTTTCCAATTCCTGAGACTGCAAGAGAGTCTGTACCTGAGAGGAGGTAATCACTGAGAGGTATTCGGCATCAGGTGCTTCCTCTACCTGTTTCGAATTAGAGGAACAGCGCATACAGACCCTGGTGGGTCTCTGCTAAAGGTGAGGTGCATTCCAGAAGATTTCTCTGTTGATGGTCACAGGAGACTAAGTTTATTCTACATCCAATGTTTTATCTTCTATTTACTTAATGGACTATTGAAGATCCAGGATCATGGACATTTTTTAACCATTTATTATTTTCACTGGAGTGCAAGTTACACACATGCGTTTTTCTTGTCGGTATTCTTTGCACATTGCATCACATTGATTCACAGTTAATATTTAGTGCATTTGATTTTTCATTATGGATATTTTGTAGCAATTACATTTACACTAAGGTGCATGTTATATACATGCGTTTCTTTTTTGTTTTGCACTTTCTACACATTGTATCACATTACCCCAAGGTCAGTATCTACTATATCTGACACTTTGCAGTCTCATTCACACAGCGCGGCTTTTACCATTAATTTCAAGTGTTCAAATCTACTTTACAAATTATAATGCAATCAGCCAGCACAGTACAAACAGAGGGAACACGAACCCCTCACAGTCCCTCCTAACATCACAAAAAAGGAGAATCAAGTAGAAATGTTAACTCTTAAGACGTTAAGTAGAACCCCTAACCTAAGCAAAAGCAATTTAAACTGCTGGAATTTTGATTTTGATCTTTTTATTAGCATATGCTATTTGAATGGGTACATGTAACAAATATAAAATATGTGCTATCCCAATTTGGCTGTGAAAGTTGAAATACACTTTAAAGTAGAACTGTGGCCAGGCTACGGACATTCAAATGTTCACATATTCTTAACAAGCAGTAAACAAGCCCACGCTGACCTCTGTAGTTACAACCACTATGGAGCAACTCATCTTTAAAGAAGAACTCTGGGCAGGAGAAATCTTAACCCTTGCAGTAGGGCTACCCCTGCACTGTTAAGTGCTTGCATTTGTCTAGAGTCACAAATAACATAACAAAATAATAAGAGATATACTCACCCGAATCTCATTCCCAGCTGGTTGCTAGACCGGTCCCTGTTGTCTCTCTCCCCCTCCACTCCAGGGTCTAAGCATCCATGAGTCATCATGTCCAATATTGGACGTGAGGACACAGAGGGGGGAGAGAAGCTGCAGGGACCAGTCTAGCAGCTGCAGTTTGGGTAAGTATATCTTTGTTATTTGCAACCCTAGATGTATATAAAAACTTAACCCTTGCAGTGCTGAGTTCTTTTTTTAAAGCTTACAGTGGAAACAGTGTGAAGTCATTCAGATGTCAGCAAGGGCTTGTTTAAATTGTATTGTTTGTTAGGAATATAACAAATATTTGCATTCCCATAGCCTGGCCACATATCTATTTTAAGATCTGCCAACAGCTATATAGCACAACGTGCCTACCTGAACAACCAATTCAATTTATATTCAATCAGGTAGGCCCTCTAATGACAGTTGTTGATAGTTGATACTTATCTTTCAAATCTAAGCATTATCTCTGTGTGTATGGTCTTTAGACAGAAAAATTCAGTTCTGTTTGGTTGCTATAGGCTGATGCATAGTCATTTATTATTTCACATTGTACATTTGCTTATAAGATTTCATTTTTTCTATCAGATTGGTTGCACTTTTGTCTAGGCTGTTCTTTCTGTTCTAATACAGATTCAAAGCATTTTGGAATGTGAACAGCATTTTTATTATTTTCCTTTTAAAGATCCAAGTTCATATCTTCTGGTAGCCACTTTTCTCAGATGTACATAAAAACTCCTGAAACCTGTTTGGTGTGTAAAGTTGTATTGCTTTGTTTGTAAACAATCAATAATACTGACCAATAAAACCGTATGGCTATAGATCAACAAAATACCTATATTTTGTTGATCTATAGCCTGCTGCCATGAAAAACTAGATGGGTAGGAAATGCCCGTGCAATGTCACTATTTTTATTCTCTTACGGGAAGCACTTATTGGGGTTGATTTACTAAAAGAGTTCATAATTTTCACTTATAGTAGCTGTGTTTACCTTGAATACTCAATGATGTATACTTTTGTAGGAACTCGTTTGTGAGATTAAGACATCTGTGCACCAACACTTGGATTCAGAGCACCAATGTCCCTATAGATGTTGATGAAGAACGGCCGATACGCCTCATGGTAAGTAGATTAAATCTGTGCACTGTAGTTAATAACTGTCAGGATAGAAATATGGGTGTTGCTGTTGCCAACTTAGCTTTTAAGGGTGCAGGGTTTGTCATATTTATCATTTCTACACTACCTATCCACCAAAAAGTATGTAGTACATGCTTGCCCCTAGGTTAGTAACTCACGAAACTCTGAAAGAAGGAAAAGGATGACAGCCCTGGACTTTGATCTTTTAAAGCCCAAGGTGTGTAGTTCCAAGCCTTTTACTGTCAGGAATGTAAGGGACATGTCATATTAGAACTGCTTTTAGCCAGCTGGCTTAGTAGCCCTTAGGTCTGGTGCTTACTAAAGTTGTAAGCTTATGGTCGCTTCAACGACTATGAACCTACACCCAATTGGTGCTTGGTACTTTGCTCGTATGTGAATCGATGTGATCAGCAGCTAACAAGGTGAAAAATGGGAAGCTTTGGCCTAGCAGCGAAAGGGTTAATGGTAACGCTCATATTTTTGCCTTGACAGTTCCCTTTAAAAGTTGCAATCCTGATATTATAGAGACTAGTGCCTAGTTTTTAGTGTTCTTTGCACAGTCTGATAATGTAATTACTAATATTTTCCACCTTGTTTTATTGTTTTGCTCAGCTGGGTACCTGTCCAACAAAGGAAGATAAGGAAGCATTCGCTATCGTTTCCGTACCTGTGTCTGAAATTCGGGATTTAGATTTTGCTAATGATGCGAGTTCCATGCTAGCCAATTTTGTGGAACGTTTGAATGAAGGTTTCATCAGTCAGAATGACCGGAGGTATGCAGTGAAATTTGGGTGATGTAAAACATAAGGACTGACAAATCTTCCATTTAGTTGCAAACATTCTTGGGTTGATTTACTAAAGACTATTCACTTAGGGAAGTGAATCTTTACTGAGCTAAGTAAATCAGGGGAATCTATGTCCAATTTTAATACTCCATCATGTGCTAGGGAAAAAACAGGGTTTGCATGTGATTTTATGATTCATGTGAATGCTATTTCACCCCATTTACTAAGCTCAGTTAATGTTCACTTTGTAAGGTGAACATTCACTTTGCTAAGTCTCTACTCCTTTAGTACATTAACCACACAGTATCTATGCTATACAAGTTCTGTGTTAATTATAATCAGTCTCTGTATTACCTGCATTTAATCATTTAATAAGCCAAAATATATGTATAACTTAAAACTTATGTTGACCTATAAACAGACTCCCAGTTGCTATAGTAGGCTTTCTGTTTGAAATAGTTCAGGCCACTGTAAAGCT
>NW_017306520.1:594564-638970 GCF_000935625.1 Nanorana parkeri | reverse complement strand
CCCCCCCCCCCCCCCCACTATGTATCCCAGGCTCTGCTGCCCCTCCTGGACATCCATGGCACGTGAGGCTGTTTTTGACCTCAGGAATTGAAAGGGTTTTGGTAAGCCATGCTTTCGCTACCGGGGGTGCACACAATTTTAAAGAAGAACTCTGGGTAAGTGAAATTTTAACCCTTGCAGTGGGGCTACCCCCGACATTACAACCCTGGAACTGAGGGGGAGTGAGGTTGCAGGGACCAGCCGAGTCAGGTGTTAAGGTGAGTACATCTTTGTTATTTTAGCTCCCTGGGCAAAATGATCACTTAACCCTTGCAGTGCAGGGTTAGCCCCTCTGCAAAGGTAAGGATCCCATATGCCCAGAATTCTTCTTTAAGGCTAGGCATGTTTGATATTTACTCAACAAAGCCTCATTGTTTCTATTTTACCAAAAAAATTGGGTACTTAATTATAGCCTATTTTTTTTACCACTTTAACACGTGAGCAAAAAAAGTGAAAAAAAAAAAAAAAGGCCCTGTCTGTGCAATGGTTAAATGTCATAGTAATGGATGTGCACGTGTTAAGGACTCATTTTGACTTCACAAAAGAACTAAAATGTACCATTAGGGATGAGTGATGAGCAAATCGATTTCCAAATCAGGCGAATCAGTGAATTGTGAACGTTCTGATTTGTCTGAGTATAAAACATGCACATACAGATTTGCCAAGTCTGGGGAGAAAAATACAACTCACAAATCACAGACCTGCATGCAATATTCAAGCCAATCATAAATGGGTGAACATTGATTCTGCTGACTTTGTGAGGGCAACCTACTGATTGAATCTAAAATCATATTTTTTATTTACTTCACTTGTGCTATATTGTAAGTTGACTCTTGAAGTCTTCAATGTTACTGTCATATAGTATAGTATAATATTCATCCTATATTCCTTTGTATATTTGTTTTTGCCCTAAAATCCAGTTATGTTCTTGATGACACTTAGCCAAAATAAATTACAAATACATGGAAGAGAAGATTAAAACAACACCAGTCAGTTATAAAAGAAACACATTAATGCAGCTCTGTATTCTTTAATGCATCATTAAATGCATTTTTTTAAATGCATGCAGTGTAATGGGGGGTGGGGAGAAATGGCCTGCACACTCAACACTATGCCACTCCTCCTGATCTCACTAAGGTGACACCCCCACCCACCCCGGGCACCCACCCTTATAACTGCTGCACACCTACCATTGCTTTCACTACTCAACCCTGCACCCCTCTCTCACCACTCTGGTGCATAATCCCCACTCAATGCACATTTTCCCCCCACTTCCTCACCACTTTGCTGCCACGCTTGTGCATTCTGGTGTCAACTTCAGAAGTATGAGAGTTGGTTGCACTCACATGTTCCCGAAAGGCTGCCATCAATATGGTGGCAAGATCCCACACTAGCACAGTAGTGCCTAGTCTATATCTCCACTATATGGCGGATCTTGCGACCATATTTATGACATAATGATATGGCAGCAGGATTCATCGCAGATGCAGTAGTGACCTCAGAGGCAGTATTCTACCGTGCACGCAGAGTATATCACCACCATATTGTGTTGCCATACTGTGCATGCAATGGGGTTGTGTGGAAGTGGAAGAAGTGAAATGACATGCAAGGGTCAGTACTGCACATGCATGACTGCCATATCAGTGCAGCTGTATGACGACACCAGCAGGCATATTTATTAAAGCCTACACAGATCATGAAGAAGGAAACAAAGTTATTACTTTCCAGAAACATGCCCCCTCCCGCCACATGTGTCTTGGGATCATCTGTGTTCTCTGGGAGTCCAGGATGTCCATGGCCAGGTGGAGAGTGGAGGGGAGATGAGAAATGGTCATTCCCCAATCTTTCCTGTGATCAATAAAACCAGAAATGTTCAACTGTGAGCACTTCCAGTTTCAGGGCTGTCAGATTGTGGCTGAGAAAACAGCAGATCAGGGACCGTCTGTGCTTAAACAGAGTACATAGAACCTGTCATCAGTAAATAAAATATAACAATTTGTCAGTCTTCCTATGATGGTAACCCCTTCTCGTGGGTGGGAGCCGGCCTTTTAAAAGATTTGAACAGCATAGGTGTTACATGGCCCTCCTGATCATAGGATCACTGTGATTGGCTATCACACTAATTAGGTGACCAGCAGTCCATCCTACCAGCTCCCGAACCTCACTGTGTGTCCAGGATCTGCAAGTGACAGTATGGTCACAGTTTTGGGGGTGCACAACTGAGTGTGTTCCCAACAGGAAAAATCAACACCAGCTGTACACATATATGTGGTAGTATTTGCGTACGACCTTAAGAAAATAAGTGACAACAAAGTGTTTAAAAAAATAAAATATAATCATTTTTTTATTTTTAAGTAAAGCCCTTCCTAGTAAAAAAAATCCCTGTAAGAGAGCTCCGGGTAACCATAAACAAAAACTGACCGGGGCTGTTATCCTTCCCCCTTTATACAAAACTACAAAGAAAGGTTATTTTTGTACTTTCTCATTATGCCATATCCCAGATATGAGTTGTTAAAATGTTTAATTCCTTAAGCTCTAGGGCTTAACAAGGAAGTGGACTTCCAGTCAACTTTAACATGTTTTGAATAGTGTGGGGGGAAGGATTAGAGCCTTTCTCAGATTTTGATTGCTGCCTGTGCCCATTGGTGAAATCCTACTTTTGACATTTGTTACCAAACTGGTGTGACGCCTAATGGTTTGCTTACAGCTGCGAACAGTGGGATTTCTCCACTTAGGATGTGAGGATACATCTCCTAAATAGTCGTCAATACAGCACTGGACAAAGTTGTGGCTGAAGTGCTATTTTATTTAACAGCATTCTTTTAAAGCCGATTCAGTAACGTTTTAAATATAATTTATAATAATATAAATATATGTTCTTGATTAGGTTGGTCAGACATATCCATTTTCTGCTTTACAACATAGTTCTTCATGACATGATGGGTCAGTTGTGGTCCTGTTACTTAGGCCACACTTAAAGTGTCAGGTTAGATAACTTGCTTGGCTGATAGCTTCACTCCATCAGTCAGTTATTTTGAAAAGCTTTAACACAAGATCAGTGAGTTGCATCATTTGTATATGTTTAAAAGAAACCTTTGCTGAGAGAAGCATGCAGTTTACAAGACTTCTCTTGTAAGTTTACTGACTTCTTATTCTGCAAATGCTTGCTGCCTGCCTGTCATGCTGGCCCTCTTGGTTGGATACCTTGAGTCATTGACATGAAACAAGTATGCAAATAAAGACGTCTGTCTTTTCTTTCACTTTTCTGACTTGCATACTTGATCCAGGTCAGTGACTTAAATTATCGATGCGAAAATAACATTTTTGGAAGGAGGCCAGAAAAGGCAGCCTTTATTTCTTTCAGAAAAGGTTTATTTAAAGTCACAGGAGGATATCAGTTGTTGATTGTCAATTTATTTTGACTATAGCACGTACGGTTTGTTAAGCTAGTCATTTAAGTTATATACATGACTTAATCCTCATCTCCATTAGTAAACTAGTAGACCAGGTTGAAGTTTTTTTGACTGATAAACTACAATTTTTCTTTGTCACTGCAGAGATAACTAAGGAGATAACTAAGGCCTGCAGGCTATGCTATATTGACAATAATTAAACACAAATGTGTAAGTGTATATACAGTTACATGGTTAACTGGATTGTAAAAGACATGTCAGTTCAGCTCTCCACAATTCCTACAGTTTTCATCCCACAGGAAGGCAAAACAAAAGCCCTGGGGCAGCTAAGTCATTTTTGCCAAACAGAAGAAAAAAATCCTACTGACACCGCAATGGTAGGTTGCATCAGTTCCCTGTTTTAAAATATTTCCATATTATCCTTTACTAAAGGTAACTGTGAATATTTTTAGAAGATGATGGAGAGGAAAATCATTTGACCATTTCCTATTGTACCTAGGAACTTAATTGGTGAGATATCATCTTGAGTGTTTAGGTCTCCACACTTGCTGTGGGCATTATGAAGGGTTCCCAGTCTCCTTGTTGGATTTTTTAAAATTTAATTCATACTATTAAAAATTTAGCAGGATGTGTTGAAACATGTATAGGTAGACAGGAACAACCACAACTCCTTAGTGGACAGAAAAAGAAATAAGGCAGGGAGAATTTGCTGTTGAAGTCTTAAATACATATAAAAAGCCAGAAGGTAACTGAGCCCACAGGGCTTCATCTCTAAATAAAACGTAATGTTTGATTGAACCAACTCTTAAAGAGAATCATCCAATCATTTTTATATACATTATTGATCCTGCCATTGCTACATCATGCATTAGGATATTTCACATCTTAAAGTGTATTTTTTTAGTTTTGGAGTGGAGAGAGGTTACAAACCCTGCCAGGTTTTGATTGCTGTCCGTGCCTTTGCTAGGGAGACGCAAACCTTTCTTTTTTTATCCTTTCTATCTGTTCTGGTAACCATTGTTACCAAGACTGAAAATGAGGAATAAGCCAGAATTTTAAGTGGTCACTACAGCAGGAGGGGGAGTAAAATGGAAATCTTCCAATTATTCTGGTAAGGGGGGATTTCCCTAATTTTGAAGAGATTTCCTTTCACTTCCTACAGGATAGGAAGTGAAGGAAAATCTCTCCAATTGAACTTAGATGGCAAAAATACCCTTGCAGGGATTTTGCCTATTCCTTAAGGTGGCCATACACTGCGAATTGTGGCCGGTTCTTTAGGAACCAGCTGAAATTTGCACTTTGGGTGCTGCTGTCGGCACCCTTTCGGTCTGCATCCCTCAATAACCTTTTCGAAGGAGAGGGTCAGAAAATCTTCTTCCGAACAAAGCCAGCAGTCAATGAGCTGCTGGCTCTGTTCGGTATTGTCAGAATACAAAAGAAAGCAGAGATTTCTCGATCAACACGCTCTTAGCGTTGATGGAGGAATCTGCTGTATTTTTTTAGCCCGCGGCTTTACTCTGTCCAAAATGAAAAAAAGTACTTTATCCAATCTTAGCATTAAAAACCCCTTAGCAACTTGTAATTTTTCCATATTCTTTGTACAGTCTTTAGGATAAGTTAATGTTTCGAATTTTTTATAGATCTTGGATATGTTTCAACATAATAATTTCCTCAAGGACTTTGTTTTCCAGACTAAACTTGCCCAGTATTTTCAAAATCTCATTCTAATTGAGATTCTCCTTCGTTCTGTTAAGCTGCCCACCCTTGAGCACTTCAAAACTCCGGTTTGCCTCTTATGTAGTAGCCCAAACCAGTACTCCATATTGTAGATATATCTTAAAATTAATTGATCCATTAACAATCCTACGCTAACATCACATGATTTAATTTTCCTTTTAATGTGTCCCAAGATATTGTTTGCCATTTTGGAGCTGCTGCTTGGCAATGAGTGATTCTGCTTAGTTGCCTTTTAATCAGTGCTCCCAGGTCTCTTCCCAGCTCTTTTTCACATAGGAGTTAAAGCCAACTTGTAACACATAGGAGTTAAAGCCATTACTACAGCCTGGATATATAATCTCACATTTTTCAACATTAAAGTACACTTACAAATTAACTGCCCGTGTTGGCATTTTTTTTATAGATCTACTTGTATAATGATACCATCCTGCTGAGTTAGTACTTTGACCTAATTTTCTGTCTTCAGCAAAACTGGAAACATTGTTTTCTCTTTAACCAGATTAATAATAAAGAGATGTAAAAAAGAATAGGGCTCAATACTGATTCTTGACATACACTCCTGCTTTCTTTAGTAAGTTCCTATACAACCATCTTTTATTTCTTTCCTTTAACCAGTTTTTCACCCATGTGCACCTTCCTCCCTGTTTGTACCTTCAACTTCTGTAGTAGGTTGTTATGAGGAGTAGTATTAGATGCTTTCGCAAAATCCAGACACATCAAGTCAACAACATTTCCAACATTCAGATTTGAACCTTACCTCTCCATCAAACTAATAATGTTTGTTAAACACAACCTATTTGTATTTCCATTCTGTTCCTTTGTTATACAATTATTCCAAATATACAGTACTGTGTAAAAGTTTTAGGCAGGTGTGAAAAAATGCTGTAACTAAAAAAATAAGTGTTAATAGTTTATTTTCAGTAGGGTTGTACAGATACCAAGTACAGTACTCGGTACAAGTACGAGTGCATGTACTGATACTTTTGAGCTCCAAGACTACACTAGAGAAAAATTCAAAAATTAGGAGGCAGCTGTCCTTTGTAAGGAGCACAAGGAGCTCCTGGGATTTGTACATCTCTGTTTTAATGTATGATTTTGTTTTTATAAATATAAATAAAGGGATGCACAGATACCAGTTTTGAGAGTACGAGTACTGGTACTTGCCGAGTACTTACAAGTACGAGTACTGATACATTTTTGTTTATTGTCATGTGACAGTTTTTCTAAAACAATACAGACTAATTTTCAGATTTCAGGATAGTGGTGGAGTGCCAGAGCCCGGTCCCAGCTGCAACCCCTGCAACCCTGGTAGCTCTCATGAAAATGCCAAGTATCTGCACTGGTTCTCGAAAAGTATCTGTGCATCCCTAATTTTCAGTTAACAAAATGGAAAGTAAATAAACAGAACAGAAATCCAAATCAAATCAATATTTGGTGTGACCACAACTTTGCCTTCAAAACAGCATCAATTCTTCTAGGTAGACGTGCACACAGTTTTTGAAGGAACTCAGCAGGTAGGTTGTTCCAAATATCTTGGAGAACTAACCACAGATCTTCTGTGGATGTAGGCTGCCTCAAATCCTTCTGTCTCCTTATGTAATCCCAGACAGACATAACTTCCAGGATTTTGTTGCAGAATAAATTTGAGTATCTGCTTGTATATTGAGGGCACCATTGATCCTGACCAAATCTCCAAATCCATTTGCAGAAATGCAGCCCCAGACTTGCAAGGAACCTTCACCATGCTTCACTGTTGCCTGCAGACGCTCATTATCGTGTCGCTCTCCAGCCCTTCAGCAAACAAACTGCCTCCTGCTACAGCCACATATTTAAAATTTTGACTCATCAGTCCAGAGCACCTGCTGCCATTTTTTTTGCACCCCAGTTCCTATGTTTTCGTGCATAGTTGAGTCGCTTAGCCTTGTTTCCACGTTGGAGGTATGGCATTTTGGCCTCAATTCTTCCATGATGACCACTTCTCCGGACAGTAGATGGGTGAAACTGGATTCCACTGGTTTCTGCCAGTTCGTTGCTGATGGCACTGCTGGACATCTACCGATGTAGAAGGGAAGTAACCATGATGTGTCTTTCATCTGCTGCATTAAGTTTCCTTGGCTGACCACTGCATCTACGGTCCTCAACGTTGCCCATTTCTTTGTGCTTTTTCATAAGAGCTTGAACAGCACATCTTGAAACCCCAGTCTGCTTTGAGGCATTGCTGATGCAGCATAATTACCTTGTGTCTTGTTGCTGTACTCAGTCTTGACCTGGTTTATGACCTGTGACATGAAACTGTCTTCCACAACCTTAGTAGCAGAGTTTGTTCCTCACCTAGTTTTAAGCCTCCTACTCGGCTGTTTCTGTTTCAGTTAATGGCTGTGTTTCAACCTACATATCAAATTGATGATCATTAGTACCTGCTTGGTATAGTTGGTTAATCATACACCTGACTCTAATCCTACAAAATCCCTGACTTTGTGCAAGTGCAAAAATTGATGCTGGTTTGAAGCCAAAGTCACACCAAATATTGATGTGATGTAGATTTTTCTTCTGTTTACTCACTTTGCATTTTTTAAATTGATAAATATAAACAATAAAAATACAGTAAACTTCTTATTATCTGGCATTCATGCAACCGGCAAAAAAAATCAAGGACATTGTATTTTATATACAAATATTTTTTTTGCCGGTGACTTGATGCATATTAAAAAAATGTCTGTTGCTTGATGCACAGCAATGTAAACGATTTCCTTATCAACTAAATTTAGCTGCCGGCCGGCTGCTAGATTCCGCGGTCGGCAGCATAATGTAACCAATGGGGAGAAACAGCCAGCCTGCTATTGGCTATTGCAACTTGCAATAGCCAATAGTAGGCTGGCTATTGTGCCCACACACTGAGTAGAGGAGTGGACCTGAGAGAAAAAGTTATCTCTCGGGCCCGCTACTCTGCTCAGTAGGTTGGGTTTCAATAGCCAGCCTGCTATTGGCTAATGCATTTTGAAAAAGCCAATAGCAGGCTGGCGATTGAAACCCTGACTAGCAAGCAGAGGAGTGGACCTGAGAGTGAACTTTCTCAGTTCCGCTCCTCTGCACAGTGGGTGGGGTTTCAATAGCCAGCCTGCTATTGGCTATTTCAAAATGCATTAGCTAATAGCAGGCTGGCTATTGAAACCCCATCTACTATTGTTCCTGCTCGCTGAGCAGAGGAGTGGACCTGAGAGAGAACTTTCTCTCTCAGGGCCTCTCCTCTGCTCAGTGGGCGGGGTTTAATAGCCAGCCTGCTATTGCAATTTGAAATAGCCAATAGCAGTCTGGCTATTGTTCCCGGCTGCTTACATTCACCAGTCGGCTGCGGAAGCTAGTCGGCAGGTAAATGGGGCTGCAGGGGAAGCGGGGTGCCACTTAGGGGTGATTGTTTGAGAGTTACTATTAACCCTCAAGCAACCAGAAACTACAGTTATCTGGCACCTAACAATCTCTGTGGGTGCCGGATTACTGGGAGTTTACTGTATATATTTTGTAAAGCATTCGTACTTCACAGCCTTTTTTCACCCCTGCCTAAAACGTTTGCACAGTACTGTATATATTTGTATATCATTCATTGGAATCATTTCACATAATTTACCAAGCAGTAATCAGGCTTACTAGTGTATAGGTTGCAGTTTTAGGTTTTTATGCTTGATAAATAACGGTAGCCAGTTTTGTGGAGCCATCAGGGTTAAAAAACAGTCGAAGAACATAAACAGATATAGATGGAGATGAAAAGATTATTGCTTAAATCATTTTGTAACAGACCAATAATTAGTATTATTAATTTTTCCCATCTGTCTGTGGTGGTTATCATGATTTGTACGTTATGTCTCTCTGTGGTCTAGTTTTGCTATGAGAACTAACTGATCCGTACCTTGTGACCCTAGATGCAATTCAAAGACAAGCATTAGCTCTTAAATGAAGACATATTTATTCACCTCCAGACAAATATAAATAACTTCTCAAATCCAAAGAGATGAGTCAGGTCTTAATGAGAACTGCAATTTTTGTTTAGAAACAGCTCTAACAGAGCTAGGAAATTCATCTTTGCTGTGTATCATTGTCAAAAGACAAATTCTAGAGTCATAATTCTCTCTACAGAAACAAGCAAACTAAGTAAGTGATTACATAACATTAGGGCTAATGTTA
Organism: Nanorana parkeri; assembly: GCF_000935625.1. Lineage (NCBI taxonomy): Eukaryota > Metazoa > Chordata > Amphibia > Anura > Dicroglossidae > Nanorana > Nanorana parkeri. The sequence continues at coordinate 629,602 of NW_017306520.1, read as the reverse complement.
TAACTTGTCCATTCACTGCCTATCCTGCCTCCCCCTATATACTTTCTTCGACTTCCTCCATCAGCACATCTCTCACAGTTATTACCTTCTGTATCACTTGCCCCTGCTAAATTGTAAGCTCTCATGTGCAGGGCCCTCCTAACCATTCTGTATTGTATTGTATTGCAACTGAACCAACTCGCAAGTGCTATTTACAGCACGTAAAATAATAATTAATACCTCCAAACCTGTAATAATCCACTCCCTTTGTAAAGTTCTGAAGTGCACATTCTCTGAAAGGTTTTGACAAGCAAAATGTATGGATGTGTCTTGTATCATGACAGGTTATCTCTGTGGCCAGGCCTGTACTAGTTAACATTATTCAAACACGTGGTTTTTAAATGTTCAGCATTTTGCGTATGCTGTACGTTTCTCGCATAGATGCTCTTTCAGCTATCTGAACTACTACTTGGCAGGCAAAGTGTTAAAGGACTGAGCACTGTCATAGCACAAAGTGTTTTGGTGGGCTCATTCCTACCACTTCCTATTTGTTTAAGTGTAGTAATAGGATGTGTAGGATAAATAGCACCTTTTATCAGCGTCTGATTCTTACAGCCATTTATTGAATTGTTAAACAAACCCTTATCTGCTCCCTGCACATTTATGATATAACAATGAGCATCCGTTTACTACACAAACACAGATAACAGCAAGAACAGGAACAGCCCCATAGATATAGGAGCTTGAGTGCTCGGTGCCATTAACTCAGCGCAGTCGGCTTTATTGTCCATAGATCATCATTTTACAACTTGAGTCCATATATGCAGCATGGTTTTAGAGCTGCATTCTCATTATTGCTGCACACAAGTACAGTTGGATCCAGGTCACTGAAGCAATGTGGAGGGTGCTGGATATAATTAGAATGTTCTTACCCTGAGGTTCTATTCTAGTCTTGTCCTGTTGAATGCACAGGATATCTCCATGTCTGCTATGAAATTGTGTCTGCTGATCCATCTATGAATGGTAAAAATTCTTTATAGTCCACACCCCAGTGACTTCATCTCTGCTGTCTGAGACATGCATATTCTTTATAAGGTGCATGCAGAGAAAGGATTAACTAGAATTTACCCAGTTTGCAGCCACAGTAAAATCTGGTTTCATTTAATTCCTTGTTATCACCTATTTCATTACACTCACGCAATATTTACTGTATTTTTTATTTATGTGCCAGTTTTGCGTAGTCCATTTCAGCAGTGTTTTCCAACAAAGATGTCTTTGTATGTAGCCAAGTTTTTATTCTCCTTCTTTATTCAGTATCAACAGAAATTAGAGCATTCTCCAGTACTTTCAACAATTGGGCCTTGAGCCAGGTCTCTTGGATTGAGGAAAAGTGAAAAAGGTTCTTGAGAAAATAAAGTGGTGGTGAACAACGGGTAGCATGTGGGTCACACTGTGCCAACTGGCAACCCTCCAATCCCGGACTTTATTCTTTCTCACACAAAGCATCAGCATCTATATACTTTATTCATCAAAATCTTCCATGAATTGAGATTGGTACACATTGTACACTGCGTTAATAATATTGAGAACAGAGGAAGCAGTCCGGTGGGGAGTGTAGGAGGAACAGCTGTAATGAGGACATTGCTATCAGACACTTTACTGCAAATGCAGAATGTGACCTCATTGTAGAATCCACATGTGTATCTAAGATAATACAGTGGAGTGTTGAATTACAGTCTTACCAGTAGCAAGAGATGAGAGAAGAGACTTTACTAGGAAAAAAATAATCATGCTGGTTTTATTGGGGGAATGCGGCATTGAAAACATGTGCTGCAAAATATGTAACCTTATATGAGGCTGTTATCAGTGGTAATGAGGCCTCCTAGTATCCTTGTGGAGCATTTTAAAATCATAGTGTAAATGAAAAGAGCAACCAGAAAATATTTATTTTAATGTAGAATAAAAAAAACTGTTTGAAAGTTTTTTTCTTTAAAAAAAATAACAAATAAATATGAAATGTTGCACATGATTATTTTGTGTTGACAGGGAGGGTCACTGCTTCTTAAACATATTTTATTTTCATTAAAAAAATATAAAAATGTTTAAGGATGACTGCTTTTAACCAAATGTTCAATGAAAGTTCAGTGCGTTCTCTAATACTTGGCATATTCTCAGTGAGGGAGGGTCCTTAATCAAAGCTGGAGACACTGGGCATGGTCTGTGTTTGCCTAACTTTGTTCACTACTAACCAACCAGCCACATTTTCAGCTCCAAAGAGGTGACCATCCTTACTGAAAATTAATGAAGATCTGAAAAATCAGGAAAACAAAAATACTTCACTGGCTCTGTATATGCCAGGCAGTGCTGAGCTGTGTTTTTGGACAAACAAATGTACATGAATATTTATACTTAAAGCATAAGTCAAGATAAAATAAAAATCTAACATGATATATGCACCTTTCCCCATGTTTTATCCCTTTAAACCTGCTGCAAGTACTGACAAATAACTAATAATGTGCCTGAAATATAGTGTGCTCATGCCTTCCTCTTTGAAATGACAACACAATCTATCTTTGTCTTTGAATTCCTTTATTATGTGTGTCAGCCCTACCTTCTTCATTTCTGATGCACTACAAAGAATATAGAGTTCTCCTCATTTCCCCTTTACCTCCCCATCTCTATTACCCCTCCTTGTGCACAGGCAGAGAGTACAGGAAGTTATCTGCAAAATCAATTTTTTTTCCCCTTATTGTACTAATAAACAGATATAACAAAACAAACACTTTCAATGGTATATTTAGCAGAGCAAAAGGGAGCACATGAGAGAAGTTCATTGTTAAGATTTACATACACTTTAATATTTGTAATATTTTGCACTACGCTCTTTAAAAACGTCATCTCTACAGTTTGATTTAAAAGTAGTTAACCTTTAAGCTGAGGTTTCATTCCCTGTAAATCATTTGAGTTATTTAGCTCAGCTCTAAAGATGCTAAAATGTTTGTAAAAAAAAAAACCTTCTTCCACTCTTACCCATTATCCTCCTTCTAAAACCTCGCGGTAAAAGACAATGCTAAAGGCGGCTGTCCTACGGTAGAACAGATATTATACCCACCTCTTTATTCTAGCAGTTTAGACTCTTTTCAGCATTTGATATTCCTGGGGGTTTTCCCCTGCCGTGTGCCATGGATCCATCCTCTGATTTCACTGTAAGACACAGTGGGGTTGATTTACTAACCTTTTAAACACACCACGAACGTGTATACACCTCTGTAGTGTGTTCCCTCCCAGCATGATCTATGGGAGGAATCGAAACACCTTTGTAGTGTGTACACACCCAGCAGGTGTGTTGTGGAAAGCCCTGCAATGAATTGCAAGGTAATGTGGTGTAAATTAGCTCTATGTTATGTTGCTTGCGTTGATGAATGCAGGAATGTAAATGCATGAGCTAACCATTTTTGTCTAAACTGTGAAGCAGCATTATATATGCATCATGTGCATGATTTTTCCATATATGGCATTAGTGGAAATATGCTTTTAGAGACTTTTTGGTTGATAAATACGTTTTGCTGTGTGAAAATCACACACACCTGGTGTGTGTGTGTGTGTTTAGGTTAGTAAATCACCCCCAGTACCTCAGAGGTACCGAGCAATAGCCAAGCTGAATGCTGCTTGGTGGCATTCGACTATTCACTTACTGCCATTCGGCCCCTTTGTGAGTAGGGGGCGAATGGCAGCGAGTGAGCTGCCGGAGCTTTGGCTCAGCTGATCCAGATGTTGAATTTGCTGAGTTGAACTCTTTCTGCACTTCGGCTCAGCAAAGCATGTTCGGCTGACCAAAGGCAGCCGATGTACGGCTGATTGTAGCATATGTACGGCTGAAATCAGCCATACAAGGCTGAAGTCACTTCACTTCGGCTCAGTTATTCACTCGGCTGCCTTCGGCAGCTAAGTGAATAACCCTCTGAATAAAAATGTAGCTCCATCATTGCGCTGCGATGAAGTGTCTGGTACATTTCTACATCCTTCTTTGACTTCCTTGCAAGAGCCAGACTTTCTCTGAATATTAAAAGCACTAACTATAACGTAAATTAGTGGAAAACAATGACATGGGCAGAGTGACTACACCCTTCTGCTTGGCATTCCACCAGTTTTCTGCAAGAGAGGGAAAAAACCAGGAGGGAGGAGCCAGCTTTAAATTGCCATATGTTTTTCTGTCCATAACACTGAAGAGCAGCGTTGTTCTTGCATTAGATTATGTTTACTAAAAAGATAATAGGTTTTCTCCAAAAAGACAACTGGAATAACTAGATATCTTACCCTCTTTTACCATTTTTTTTAAATTAAACTTCCTTAGAATATTTATTATTTCCTAGAAATGAATATATACTTGGCATAACAGTACCTTTAATGTTATGATATTTTCATACTGAAGTAAATTAAATTGACATATTTCTATAATTAAACAAGTGTTATATTTATGTTGCTAATGTCTTCCCAAGCTGTTGTAGAAGATGAGCCCATAGCAGTAAGGACTTGTGTAGACAAGCTTAAAGTGTAGTTCAACTTTTGCAGTCGAATTTTTTGCAAACCCTGCTATATGTTTGTTATGTGTTCCCATTCACACAGCATACTGAAAAATAATTTTTACAAATATATTTTTTACTTTTGGGATGTTCCTTTGGTGAAGGCCTTTGTGCAGATTCCAAAGTCCTCTGAGCAGTTTGATGCTAGGTTCACACCTAGGTGACACCTCACCGCGCAGCAATCATGCACAATTCCGCGCGGATTCCCGCACGGTCAGGAGTTGACAAGCTGTGTTATTTTCTAATGTCATCCCAGTCGTACCGGGCGGATCACGCGCGATTCCCCCGTGCTTCCAAACTAAAACAGGATGTCATTGAAAATCAATGAGGCCACGCGGCAATCACTGCCTGCATTGTACAGGACTGCGCGATCCCGGGACATGCGTCCCGCGTGTTGTGCGGTGCAGTGCAGGTGTGAACCTAGCCTGAAAGTAAAACTAGAGAGATAAATTGAGGGACAGACTAAAGTTCCTCTCATTAACATACAATGTGTCTAATAGGGTTCTTCACAAAAGGGTGAATAAATTGGGGAAGGCAGTAGAAGTGGACAATCTAGGCCAAAGTAGCTCATTTATAAAAATTCTCCAATCCAGCTCACTTTCCATTTCAACTATGTTGTCCTAGATTGTTCACTTTTCCTGCCTTTTCTAAACTCTTCACCCTTTTGTGAAAAACCCTGCAAATTTTGAACCCTTTGTTAGGACAGACAGTGTTCAAATCTAGTTTACAACTGAAAATTAGATCTATCAGCACTGTACAGACAGGGTTAATTAGAGTAAAAATTACTTTGCACAGCCCCCCTCCTTAACATTATATAGGGGATAAGCTAGGTAGGCTTTTAAGCAAGTATAGAGCACTTATTTGTTTTATATTTCTGCTATGTGAATGAGAACATGTAACAAATATAAAATATGTGTTATCCCAATTTGGCTGCAAAAGTAGAAATACACTTTTGACTCACAAGTGAGTCATATGAGGTATGCTTTCTAGTGCTTCTGAGATGTTTTGACCCACATTTGAGTTGCTTTGATTTGTTTTAAGCTGCTTCTGAATTGCTTTAAGCTATTTTTGCATTCACATTGATTGTGTGATAGCAGCAACCCTTATTCAGTGATTGGAAGCCTAAGTGCGAGACACAAAGGGATGTCCTAAGCCGAATACACTGATATAATATTTGAGATAATGGTGTGATTTTGTGTACATTGTGCAAATGGATAGCTTCACTGTGTACTGTAATACCTCTTATTTATTGCCGGTGCTTTTGTGTTACTGCAATCTGAAAGTGTCTAGGGTGTTTCCCACCCAATTTACTAGGATCAAGTTTTTTTGTTCACTGTTGTGCATAAAAGCCTTTAACTTCATATTTTAGAGCATTTCTCCTCAAACCTTTCCTCAAGATCCACCAACAGTAATTTTTTTAGTGGATATCCACATAGAGTAGCTATATTATATTGCTGATACCTCAATTACTCCTGTGCATTAAAGGTTACCTGCAAAACATGCGCTATTGGTGGGACACAAGAACAGGTTTGGTAGATCAAAGCAGTTTCTTTTTCAAAGCACCTAAGTTAGTGTGCAGTTATAATGAAACTATACTGATTTTTTTTTTTTTTACTTCACAGTTTAAATTGCCAATTTTTCATAAAAGTTCTACAAATAAGACTGAAATGTATTTTGAACAGGGACATGCATTGTAAGTGTGCATAAGTAAACCTCTGGGGACATAGCATGAAAGAAAAAATGCTAGAAATTGTATTTAATTGATTTGCATCAACTTTATATAGCACTCTTATGTAAAAGTCAAGTTAATGGGTGCCTTATTCTCTCTGTAGGTTTGCCATTAAACTTTTAGAAGATCTGGTTTTCTTTGTAGTGGATGTTCCCAATAATGGTCAAAATGTGCTTGATATAACAATCACCAAACCAAACCGAGAACGACAGAAGCTTATGAGGGAGCAGAACATACTTAAGCAGGTTGGCAATATTAAGGGGAAGAGAGGAGAATGGAATGCTTCTAGTTAGTGATGTGCTACTCTTGTTATTTGCTAGTATTATATCTGTTTTTTTACCTTTTTGGTGGTGGGGGGGGATAAATATTAAGGTTACTTTGAATAATGTTGCTTATTCATATTTTCTGTTTTTAATTTTTTGCTCTTGTGGCTTATTTTTAACTTCAAAGAGAACTTTGGCCCAGCCTTTTTTGGCCATAGTCCTATTTTACGATCACAGGAGGACATTTACTATGTCCTCCTGTGACCCAAAACTCAGCATATTGCGTGCTATTGAGGGCTTATGAGGGAGCAGAACTTTCTTAAGCAGGTTGGCAAAATTAAGGGGAAGAGAGGAGAATGGAATGCCTCTAGTCAGTAATGTGTTGCTCTTGTTATTTGCTAGTATTATCTCAGTTTTTTATCTTTTTTTTTGAAAAATAAATATTAAGGTTACTTTGAATACTGTTGCTTATTCATATTTTCTGTTATTCATTTTTTGTTCTTGTGGTTTATTTTTAACTTAAAAGAGAACCATGGCCCAACCTTTTTAGGCCATATGTCTCTTTAGGATCGCAGAAGGACATTTACTATGTCCTTCTGTGACCCAAAACTCAACATATAGCGGGCTTCTGCCCGCTATATGCTGACAGCTCCCGACAATATTGTGGCTCTCCAGTGGAAAAGCCAGCTGTGCCAGCCTCCTCCCCCCGCCCGTCCCTCCTGTCAGTGCTGGAGGAACGGAGAGGGGAGGGGGGAATCCCTACAGGGAGCTATGACTGACAATTGTGTTTGGGATTTACTTAGTATCTATAACTGAAGTTTTTTTTTTAAAGGCAACAGCTGATTTTGTTTCATATTTTCTGCACTTAAACCTTTTTTTTCCCAGATATTTGGTATCCTTAAGGCTCCATTCAAGGACAAAAATGGTGAGGGTCCTCTGCTTAGGCTAGAGGAACTTTCTGACCAGAAAAATGCTCCGTATCAGTATATGTTTAGATTGTGCTACCGAGTGTTGCGTCATTCTCAGGATGATTACAGGAAGAATCAGGTATGAGATGTGCATATCTAATAAACATGACTAGATATAAACACATGTGTTACACATAGAGACATTAGTTGTATTTGTAAAGCACAATTGTTGGACAGGATTGCATGCAGAATTTCTGGGTTGAGTATCATTCACCAACATTTGTTCTTTAATGGGAAATGGTAATTTTTGTATTTTTTTTCTATGTATATGTCATACGTATGGCTGGGATGGCAAACCATTGCATTTTTCAAAGGAATTAAAAATGTTGTCTATGGAAATATATTGTACATAATGTGTATTGCACAAGCTTAGCAGGTAAAGGGTTGATGAAGGGCATGCTTGCTTTGATCAGCTTGCTGTCTCTTTGCCATGATAATAGCAACCAGCATTCCTGATAGCATCAGAGAGAAGGGGGGGGGGGTAATTTTCTTCTTCTTTGTTCTAACATTTTTAAATAAAATGATGTATATAACTTCTCAAGTAGTGAACCTGTGGTCCAGGACCTTTATAAATATGCTCCCTTTTGTGTTTCTGTTACTTGACCTACTTTCCCCTGTATTGTTTTTCCTTGTAGGAACACATAGCCAAGCAGTTTGGAGTCATGCAGTCACAAATTGGCTATGACATCCTAGCAGAGGACACTATTACTGCTCTGCTACACAACAATCGTAAACTTTTGGAGAAACACATCACAAAAACAGAGGTAGAGACGTTTGTTAGCCTTGTGAGAAAAAACCGGGAACCTCGGTAAGTCATCTTTGCCATACAGATAAATCTTTTACAGCTTATCTTCTATGTCTTTAAGTAGTTAATTATTAAAGGAAACATGTATGGGGCAATATGTGGGTTCCATTTTTTTAAAACTTTTTTTCCAAGAATGATGTTTGCCTGGCTTTCTTTGTCTTTGCTTTGAGTTATTGGTCTGGAATAAATATGCAGGAAGTAAAATCTAAACTCCTGATCTACATACATGTTCCAGTGAATTATAGTGTTGTAAATCTGAGGATCATCATGACAGGAAGCCAATTTAAATTTTCTGAATGAGAGATTAGCAAGTGCAGCAAGCATATTTCGATTAGTACAGGCATTAAGCAACACCATTCAAAGACCTGCTTATTTTGGCAGTTGTTCAGTAAAAAAAAATACAAAAAAATAATATATATACATTAGGGATGTTCAGATACCAGTTCAGATACCACTGCCGATATTTGGCATTTTCACGAGAACTACCAGGGTCCCAGCAGTTGCAGCTGTGACTGGGCCTAGGCACTCCCTCACTGTCTTGAAATAATTACTTTGTATTGTTTTAGAAAACTGTCACATGACAACAAGAATGCATCAATAATCGTACCTGTGAGTATGGTATCAGGACATCCCTAATATATACTGTATACATAAAACAAATAATACATTAAAACAGGGATGCACAAATCCCAGGAGACCCGTATGCTCCTTAAAAAATGACAGCTGTTTCCTAACATTTGAGTTTTTCTCGAGTTTAGTCTTGGAGCTGGAAAAGTATCTGTACTTGTACTGTTTTTCCCATTGATTCATGGAGAAAGTGTATAGTTTAAAGGAGAACTATGGGGTTAGGGCTTTTCCCCTTAGTTCTCTTAAGGGTAACAGGAGGACACAAACTAGCGTCCTCCCATCACCCAAAGCTCGGTATACTGAGACGCCGCAGCCGGAACGGACCCCGACAATTCTTTTTGGATCCCCCCAGCTGCGTGAGTGACAGCTGGCTCTAACTATCTAGTCTAGTCAGCGCTGGTGGATCGAACAGGGAAGGGGGGGGGGAATCCCTGCAGGGAGCCGTGAGTGACAGTCACGGCTCTCTGCACGGATAGATCGAGAAGTGAGCAGGCGCCGCTATGTGTTCGCTCACTACCCGATCTACTGAGCTGACCTGTGACAGTTTCATTGTCACAGGTCGGCTTAGATTATGAGGCTGAGTGAAAATCACTCACCTCAAAATTCTCCTTTAAGTAATACCCTTTATTGGCTAACTTAAGTCTTCATACATTATATACAGGTTTTATACATTGTATACAGGTATAAAGCCTGACAAAGTGATCTAAGGAATCCTGAAAGCTTGCATCTTTAACTACTTAAGTTAGCCAATAAGGGTATTCCTTAAACGCCAAGTTATTTTTTACAAATAGATTTAGCTAAGTACCAGAATGCTTGAAGGCCTGAGCCCCAATGATTATGAACTGTTTCTTAGATAAATTGTCTTCTTGAAATGTAGCTGCACACTGCACCCCAGTTCCTCTACTGGGGTGCAGTCTACCACTGTCCTCCAGAATTTAGGCTCCATTTTGATGCTATGAATGTCTCTAATCATGGAAAAAATCATAGATCAAGAAAGGCTGTAACCACAAAAAAAATTACCAGTGCTACAATCATATTTATAATCAGTGTTCAGAGCAATTCATCAAGCCAAATAAGAGTTAGAAAAAAATCCTACGATTGGCAGACAGTGATAACAGCTGGGGCTGCTTTGCCATCTAAAGCAATAAAAAAAGACCTTTCGATAAGCAAGCTCATGTTTGCAATTTTTTAATATAAAAGGAGAACATCAGTCAAAAACTCTTCTATAAACATTCTGATAATATTCAGTTATTTCCTGTTTCAGTACTTCCAGATACTGTCTGCTATACTTATTACTGTCATTGCATTTAGGTGTTGTTTTGCTCGGATCACGACGATCAAAGCCATGTAATCAGATTCTAGTCGTGGAGTGCTCTTTGCAGTACAAAGCCCCATCAACACCAAGGCTTTTGTCGCTCATATATTCCTGCACTTAAAAGCTCAAACCAAGAAATCCCATTAATTTCTATAGCACCCATTCACACCTGAGCATAGTGTCGCGCACAGAAAAATGCCCTTGGCTGGAAAAAGTACATGAGTTGTTTTTTCTCGGCCAGCGTGATAGGTCCCCAGAGACTCAATAGGAAATGCTTGAAAATACGCGTTGCAGATGTTGTGCATTTTTGCGCGCATTTTGCCCATTTACATGAGTGGTAAACCGTGCACAAACGCGTAAATTTGCGCTACAAAGATATGCAGAATCCACTCTGAAACGCTGTCGCCTTGGTGTGAATGGGAGCTTATGCAGAGAATACTTTGTGGAAAACTGCAGGCTCCACACCACATGCATTTTATGAATTCCGCATCTGTTGAGGAGCAGATAGTGGTATTTTCTTCACTTTATAAATTGACCCCATATGCAGTGTATGGCACCCCTTGGTCAAATTAAGTGATAATAATCCCTTCAGAAAGCACATTTAAACAAATTTAAACATATCTGTACTAACAGGATGAAAACAAATAAAACATGCATAAGGAAAAGGCAAATCGGGGAAAACCCCCCACAATCTGTTTGTTAGGTGTTCTTATACACACAGCATAGCTAAGAATAATTAAAAATATATATATTTCTTACCTTTTAGATGTCTTTATTTAGCAGGCATTTGCATGCTCCTCTCTCAATTTCAGTAACAGGAAACTCTGACTGCCCTAATAGAAAGACTTGGGAGAGACTGCACATCTCCCCATTAACATTCAAGGTCTTCAGGGCCTTTAACCCTTTGTTACGACAGACAATTCTGCTTCTCCAATTTACTAGTGATAATGAAATCTGCAAGCACAGTACAGACAGAGTTGATTATTTGAAACAAAACTCCCCCCAACCCCCAACACAGTGAGAACTAATAGATTTAGGATTTTTAAGATGTTAGCAGAATTAACAGGTGTGACCCCAATCTTGTTGCAAAAGTGGAAATACACTTTAAGGTCTCCTGTCAGACTAATAAGACCAATAGGGAATCTTAGGGGTAGGAGGCGGCAGGGCCTAGCTAGACTTTTACAGGAAAAGTTGAGATCTGCATACAGTTTAAGCTATATATATCTCTGGATCTACTTATGGACATTGCTATACTGTATATTGAACTATAGGTAACCTCTGTTTATTTGTTTTTAAATCAGATGCTCAGTATAATGTTTTCTTCAGGGTAGTATCTTTCAAATCATTTTAGGTTTTTTCAAATGTTTCAAGATAGTGTCTTTAGAAAATAACTATCTGCAATATTTACTCATAGTAGAATTTGTTTTTTAAAAAAGCACAACAAACTGAAACATCATACCACCAACAAATAGGAGTGAGGAAAAGATACTGATTTGTCTATCCATGTAAAGGCATTCTCTGTTTTACACATCTTTTCTCTTCTAGGTTTCTAGATTATCTTTCAGATCTGTGTGTGTCTAATCATATAGCAATCCCAGTAACTCAGGAGCTCATCTGTAAGTGTGTACTAGATCCCAAGAACAGTGATATTCTCATAAAGACAGAGTAAGTACTCAGCTCATAATAATAATAGTGACATGTTGGTTACAGATAATGTAAGGTGGAATGTTATTTATCACATATCAGGCCTTTGTAATATCCCCTAAATACGTGAATTCTCAGGTGTCATTACCCAATATATTAAAATAAATAAGAAGATTAAAGCCAAGTTGAAGTCTCTGTAGTCCTGTACCTGATTTTTGACTGTTTTTACCTATAATGTTTTTCTCTTAATGAAACTGCTGATTTCAGCCCTAACACTGCAGTACCTCTGTGTTGGCATAGTTGAGTGACAGCCACACCCCCTCAACACAAGCTTTCCCACACAGACATGTATTGCATAGAATGGGTGGTGTGTCTGACCAGGTCTGTTACATAACAGAGTGTGCTGGGTTTAACTCTGGTTCCTAATGAACTGCACAGTCATATTTGCACACCCCACATGGCTGCTGTAATCGAAAAGTCTTTCTGAATGCATATCTATTTCTGTGATATTAGCTGTTCTTTAAGGAACTTCAGCAATCTGTGGGATACTCTTAGGAGAAAAGGTTTTTGAGCTCAAACAGAGTCTATTAGCGGCACAATAAACGTCACGTCTACTTGTATCTTATCACCACACATGAATAGTCCTTTGGTATCCGGTACTGATAGTATTTAATTAAAAGTGGATGTGTCGCTTAGCAAAATGTTTTCAGCTCAGACAGGGAGACAGTACACTCTCCAGTATTAATTTGGCAAAGATGACAATCATATTTAAAATACAAATAGTTGGTAGACTTTACAACCAACTGTTTATGTAAAAGGTGAACTTGGAATAATCACAATAAGAAAAATGTACAGTAAAAAAATATAAAAATACATTTTCCAATAAAAACACTTCCTAAATTGCTGAGAAAAAAAAAATCCCTTATAAATAATTTACGTACTTTGAGTACTATGTTACAGTCACATGATCTGCACCAATGTTGTAATGTAAAAATTGCTGGGGAAAACATGAACAGAAAATTGCATTTCTGGAGAAGTTCTATATACTAGCAGTACACAGAACAGAAAATACTTGCTAACGTTTTAAAATTGAATGTCATTTTATTTATATTAACTTATAAAATGGCTTATCTGTTATATAACATTTTTAATGTAGTGGAGTTGTCCTTTAACCTATACTCCATTTGAAACTTTAAGAAGTAAAACATCCTTCATTAGGTTTTTAGATTCTAAATTATTTGTTATTGTTTCATTACTTTTCCTGACTTTTTTTTGCTAAGCTCCACCTGCTTCCAATCTACTGTTCAATGATAGTGTCCTTACTGGCTACTGAGGCAGGCATACTGAAGGGTGGAAGGGCCCTTTGCAAGGCTTAGCCAGTAAAATAGGAAAGTCTGGCCCCCAGTAGCAAAGTAAAACTAAATCAGAGAGGGCTAATAAGAAAAATAACATGCATCTTGTGGTGTCAGATCTTAGGTGGTACTTTTACTTTAAGTATCACTCATGTAAACAATAACTGGTTACAAAGTCTCACCTTTATTCTCAAATATTACAAGTTTCTATGGCATGATAAGGGCATACTTGATAAGTGCAACTGTCATACATCCTAACAGTTCTAAGATATTGTAATTATGTAACCACAGGCATGTGCAGCCTATTGCATTAGGGTGTGCACACAAAAGTACCAACACACACACATATAATATATATATATATATATATATATATATATATATATATATATATATATATATATATATATATATATATATATATATATATATATATATATATATATATATATATATATATATATATATATATATATATATATATATATATATATATATATATATATATATATATATATATATATATATATATATATATATATATATATATATATATATATATATATATATATATATATATATATATATATATATATATATATATATATATATATATATATATATATATATATATATATACACACACACAAAATACCATACATACACAGACCTGAGGCATCCCGGATTCCCATCTTTTCAGCTGCCCTTTACTTCTTCCAGCAGGGGTGTAGTTGTTAGAATGAAGCAGGGAACCCGGCAGTTGGTCATGGGACCACCCACCCGGCTTCCTGATTGGATGGGAAGCCTGGGAAACCGCAGCCACGCTCCCTTGCAGCTTTCGAGGCACAGAGGACTGTTATGTGAAGAATGTAAGTGGCAAGCGCTGCTGCGCTCTGTATCACTAAGCCATACAAGGCCAGTCACAGAGAGATCTTTGTGTTCTCTCCACTGGCTCAGTGACTAAAGACATAGCACCCACTGTTGTGGTTTCGGTGTTGCACCCTGGGTGATTAGGCTGTGCCCAGGCACACTCGGCACACCCTGTGCGCACACCTATGTATGTAACAGCTTTATATGCATACTGTACCTTTTTAATAAAACTCACAACTCTGTTAAGTATTATTCAATGCACGAGGTGTGATGAAATAAATACGGTGGATGTTTAAATAAAAAAATGTAATTACATTAAAAGACACATTCCCATTAATCTCCCTCAAAATTCTCCCCCTCGCTTTGAACACACTTATCCCATCGTTCTTGACACTTTCTAAAGCAGTTCTGGAAGTCCCCTTTTGTTAGTGTCTTTAGTTGCGCTGTTGTGGCTGCCTCGATGTCCTGAATTGATTCAAAACGTTTACGTTTCATGGTCATTTTGACTTTGGGGAAGAGGCGGAAGTCATACAGTGCCAGATCTGGTGAAAAATGTTGTTATTTGATAGAAATTGTAAATTGTAAGTTGTAACTTCTTACACTGTTACTAAGGTTCAACATGCCACTTCTCATATTAAAGATCCCTGCCTTTCCGTTGAATGGCAGCATTCACCGCACTTTTTGATCACACCTCATATTTCACACTGTTCAAAAATAATAAAAACAAACAGGCAAATTGTACAAATTTGCTTTAAGGTGTCTTTTTTTCAGTGTTTTCACCCAAGATTCACACAACTCTAACCCAGGATTTGCACAAGGTTCAGTTAGAGAAATATGTGAATCTTCAGTGAAAGTAGTGTTGACGCTTGGGTAAAAACAATGATAAATAGACCTTTAAGCTCTAAATCTAGAACATGTCTCTTTACAGTTGTATATTCTATAAGCAGTACTATGCATTATCAGTTTAGTGATCAGATAATTGATAATTTTTTTTATAAGCAATAGAAATGTGTGCAAGCATTACCGTATTTACTATTGAATTTTTTTTTTTAGGCTTAGACCAGTAAAAGAGATGTCCCACTCCTCGGAATATATGAGTATTGAGTACTGTGAAGAGGAGGTGTGGCTCGTTTGGTTAGATAAAAACAATGATACACATGACAAGAGCATCCGCCAGCTGTCACAAGAGGCGCGAGCAGGGAATGCTCATGACGAGAATGTACTCACATACTACCGGTAGTACATTTTAATATACCTACTGTGATGCGGCAATCCTCTTTAAGTTTATAGAGCACTGATTCATGCACTCTTAAAATTACCGGCACTCCTCTCTATATATGCTAAATTAATTTAATTTTTCAGTTTTCTAAAGCTAAATTTTTAAGATCATTTGGCACCTTACCCATTTACATTTGTTTTGATGACACAGTCAGACACCAACGCATAAACACTTAGGCTAGCCATACACTTTTAGTTTTTTCTCAGCCGTAAATGGCTAGTCTAAGGCTTAGGCTAGCCATTCATGGTTTGAATTTCGAATAATTCTGGCTGAATCAGCCATAATTCAAACCACCACCTTGCTCAACAAAGTTTGAATGAAAAGGCCTAGTCGGCTGACTAGTGACTGCATTCATTCAGATGCTGTCTCTGAAAGCTTAAGGAGCTAACTGTCTGAAAACAGTAGCCGGCAGGGGAGATTCCTTTATTCACGTAGTTTAGCATGGATAGGGGAATCAAATTATTTCTCTCATTAAGCCTGCAGGCGAAACAAGAGAAATCTGCAAGTGTGTGACTAGCCTTACACACCTAGGGCCAATGTGGAAGGAAACACTTTAGGAGGAATTTATCAAAACTGGAGCAGAAAAATCTGGAGCAGTTGCCTATAGCACACCAATCAGCTTCTATATTTCATTTTCAATTCTTAACTGAACAAACTGAAAAGAGAAGCTGATTGGTTACTATGGGCAACCAGATTCTGTCTCCTCCAGTCTTGATAAACTCCCCTCTTTGTCTCTCTATTATGTCTTTTGGATCATGGAAGGAAACTGGAACCTGGAACTGGAACTGGATTAACTCCAACACAAGGAGAATATTCTCTCTATAAATTTATAGTGGCAACTGAAAGCTGGACCTCTGCAATACCAACATGCTTTTTTTTTTGTAAGGTCCATTCACATTAGTAGCTTAGTGATCATCATTACATGTAATGAGTGAATGAGAACCATTTAACAGTGTAGTGCAAACTATATAATGTGGTAGCATGCATAATGCAGTATTACTGCTGTTCTGAACAACCGCAAGCAGCACTAGGGGTATACTTTTAATTAATCTCAGTAAAAGACACAGAGGGTTATTCACAAAGCTGCCGAAGGGAGCCGAGTGAATAACCCACCCGAAGTGAAGTGAGCCGAACGCTGTTCGGCTATTCACTTCAGGCTTGTACAGCTGATTTCGGCCGTACATCGCCGTAAATGATGTAGCCAATGTACGGCTGAAATCAGCCATACATCGGCTAGCTTCGGCCGTACTTCGGTCAACCGAACATGCTCGGCATGTTCGGGTGAGCCGAAGTCCAGAAGGATTTAGACTCTGGATCGCATGAGCCGAAGCTCCGGCAGGCTACTAGCTGCCGTCCGCCCCTATTCTCATAGGGGCCGAACCGTAGTGAGTGAATAGCCGAATGCCGCCGAGCGGCATTCGGCTCGGTACCTCCATGGTACGGAGCAGAATAGAAAATCAGTGAAAAAGTAGGAGAAAAAAAAAGTAGAAAAAGAGTGTTTAAAATGTTAATAATTATACATTTAAAGAAAAAAATAAAGATTTGTGAAAAAAAAAATAATAAAAAAAGAAAACAGTTGGGCGGAGCTAGCAGTGACAGCTAGCTCTGCCCAACTGTTTCCTACTGGCCAGGACCTGCTAGAGTCTTCTGACGTCACGGCCAGCTCCACACAGTTTTCATTGTTTAATGACAGTTCAGCGTCCCCAGGTAACCTGGAGACGCTGATCTGTCATTGCAACTGGGCGGAGCCAGCCATGAGATCACGGCTGGCCCCCCCCAGCTGTCAGTTGCGAGGCTTTCGGCTGGCCAATGGCCGGCCGTTCGCCCCGCTTTAGGTGTCACTTTGGCTCAGTCGAGCTGAAGCATATGCCTTCGGCTCGGCCAGCTTCTGAAGCTGTACGGGCTATGGTGAATAGTCCATACAGCAGCCCTTTGGTTCCACTGAACTGAAGGGCTCCGGCAGCCGAAAGCTAGCCGAATGGTTAATCCTTCGGCTAGCTTTGTGAATAACCCTCACAGTTTTCAACTCTGGCAAAAATTTATAACCATTGGGTCATGTGGATTAAATGCATCCTAATTGTATTTGGTTTTAGCACATCTGACTTTTCTCGTTTTATATCAATGATCCACAGGTATCAGCTGAAACTTTTTGCACGGATGTGTCTAGATCGCCAATACCTTGCTATACATGAAATATCCAAACAACTAAGTGTTGACCTCATCTTCCTCTGCATGGCTGATGAAATGTTGCCTTTTGAGATCAGAGCTTCTTTCTGTCATCTCATGCTGCATGTTCATGTTGACAGAGACCCTCAAGAACTAGTTACACCAGTAAAATATGCCCGACTATGGACTGAAATACCGACAGCCATCACCATCAAAGAGTAAGGAAAATTAAATACTACCATACAAAATCCTTTTAAAATATGTAATACACAATCTTTTGTAATACAACGTCCCTTAAAAATACATAGTAATTAGTCCTTTTAATATTAGTTCATTTGATTTTGGTGCAGACATTTCATCTCAGGTCTTTTTGTGCTGATACTTTGGCAGGGAGAAATTTATCTTTGTTTTGCAAGGGAAATACTTTACTCCAGACAGAGATGTAGTCTACCTCACCTTACTGTCATCCTTATGGGATCAATAGGGAACTCTCTCAGTATTCCCCAAAGCACACTTTTTCATTTTGGAGTATTTCTGTCATAGTAAATGTGGTGGAACTGAGACTCCATCAATGTACAAGGAGCCTGAGAGGGTAAAGCACTTTTGGTTGATCAAAATGATTAAGTCATTTAGTTAAATTCAGCCTTCCTTTTATCATGGACTGGTATGGTCAATGACTGAACAGCAGCATCTTTAGTGTGGAGCCAGGTTGTGAGCTGTGGCTGTTTTAAATGAGATGGTTAGATGAACAGGTAAAGTAGTGGGACCTGATGTAAATCAAATCAATAGGAAAAAATTGCAGAAAATTCAAAAATGGCTTGGCCAGCTGATTTGAAAAATGTTCCGGAGGGCTTGGCAGCGAAAGGGTTAATGGATTTAGAGTAGGGAACCAGAGAACTTTCATTAAAAAAGGTAAAAAATGTTCAGTGAGATCTTTCCCCTTTAAAGTGATACTGTAATAAATAATTAAATAAAATACAAAAGTTTACTCCCCCTTTGATATGACGTTAGGTATAAAACAATTAAGGGTACCCTATTTATGCAGGTTTTTTTGTTCAGTAATGTGTTTATATTCAACCAACTGATTGTGCTTATTTTGCTTTTAAAACAGCTATGACTCCAACCTTAATGATGCCAGAGATGACAAAAAAAATAAGTTTACAAACACAATGGAATTTGTGGAAGATTTTCTGAATGCAGTTGTCAGTGAATCAATGCCATTTGCCAATGAGGAAAAAAACAAGCTCACGTTTGAGGTGAGAACCTAAATTACAAGTAACATATGCATAAATGCAGATGATTTACTCTTGCTATGTGTCTTTTCTGTGTGTTTTGTTGGAGGGTTTAGTGTAGATTATTTGTGGATGCAAACGTTTAAGTACACGCACAGAACGTAATTTGTTTGTGAACTTGCAGAACAGAGCTCTCACAAATACCATCCTCTGCAATGCTAGCATCAACTTGCAGAGTGTTTGGATCTTTTTTTTCTGCCAGAAGCTTGGAATTTTTACACTATCCCTGCCAAAACAGCCACCTGCATCAAAATAATTGTACACATGCATTTGGTAAGGGTTCAAAACATGTTATAATTAGTTTTAATACATCTTAAAGTGAATCTCTGCTGCATTTTAATTGTTTAAAAGTAAACGTCCTGCCTAGAGATTTCAATGTTGTATATGATGTTGATTTCTGCAGATTCAGGTGGAGCTTCCAAAGGATACAAAAAAAAATCAGAAATGGTGTGTTTGTTTATTAAAAATAACATGAACATGTTGGCTTGTTTCTTAATAAATAAAAGATTTGAATTAAGACCATGCCACCTTCTATGTCTCATTCTTTGACACTCTTGCATATTGATATATCTGTTCCTTACTAACCACTGAGGCAATCTCATTGGACAGTGGAATGCCAGTTGTCATAGCTTAGCCATTAAATCAGGCCACAAGAACTAACTAAAACTAAAGAGTGAGGTGTACAGAAGAGGTTTTAGTGGGCATTAAAGGTCATAGCAGACACCTTCTGGTGTCTGCTGTTATGCATGACTTTTGAAATGATAAACTGAAGGCAGTTTCACCAACAATGTATAAATAGATATGGTTCTTTAAATGAATGATAGATTAACCCAATTTCATTGCTGTTTTTAAGGTGGTCAGTCTGGCTCGCCATCTGATATATTTTGGCTTCTACAGCTTCAGTGAACTTCTACGGCTGACACGAACTCTTCTAGGGATCATTGATAGTGTCCAGAACCCACAGGCAATGTTGTTGCATGCTATGTACAATGATGATACAACAGGTAGGAAAACACTTGATCAATGAACAATCAAAGTAACTTGGCTGCTTATGCATGCAGAGTCTGCAACTACACTATACAGGAATGGGATATTTTATGTGGAATTTCTAAGACATTTGGATAAGATTTCTCTTCAGAATAACTTTAAAAAAATATATATTATATTGTTCTTAAAAAGTGCAGACTTTTAAGATCTGAATATTATGTTTTAAACAGAGAAAATGTTGAGTATGCCGGCCATGTTGTCTTTTTTATTTACACCAATGTTTATGAATGCCATAAGCAGTGTTAAACTGTATTCTGACTAATACTGAATAGTACCAGTGAACAGTAGTGTCCAGACAAAACTTTGTCCATATATTGTTGTCACAGACCTTTAAATAAACCTGTCTGACCTTGCTAATGTCCTAAGCCAAGATGGCCCTGACATAAACTAGAAGGGCTGCCAGATGGCCATCAACCTCCGCACATTTATCTTCTTTATGCTGCTTAATGGTGACATTATGCAAGTACAGATCCCATACCTGTATCAATTAGTGATGAACAAACTGGTTTTAAACCAAGGCAAAACAGCGAAATTGGAAATTGTTGGATTCTCTTGTGTGTTCCTAGGTAGATTTCGCCAGTCTGCAGAGAATCATACCATTTTAATAATTGATGAGCTTGATTCCTGAACAGTATGATTCACTTGAGAGCAGGCAGACCTATACACAGATATGTAAGAGAATAAAAAAAAAAAGACGAATCAGCAGTTCTCCTAATTAAGCCATCACTAGTACATAATTCAAGTGTAATATGGCGTAGTAAAGCAAAGTTGGCTAATATAAAGAAAAGATTAAAAAAGTTGACTGCTTACCTTTGGTAAACCTACAACCTGCTGTGATTTTTTTTCCTGGATATTAGAAGTTGCAGAGCTTCTCTGTTGTGTGCATATCCCCGCATGTGCAGTACAATCGCTTATGCTGCTGAGCTGTAGTTGTTGCCAAAGAAGATTTTGAAAATATGTGCTGCAACCTGCTGGTGTGATGCTTCCATGTATAAAGTGCAGCAAATCTTGCATGTGACTTAAGGACTGTGTGCGCTGTTCACCAATCACCGCTGTCAAGGAAAGAAGACCTGTGTGCAGTCTACTGCTGTGATTGTAGCATTATCCAGCCAGCCAATTATTGGCATTATCCAACTAGCTTGCTTGCATATGTGCAATGCGTGCTGCATGATCCAATTTACTGCAAGAGTTCCCAATGCTTAAGCAACACATGGACCTCGTAAACTGGCCATACATAGGACATTAGGTGAATCAATCACAAATTATCTAACTTACCAATTCTTTTATATAGCTGACACATGCAGTACAAGAAGTCAGTATACTGTAAACCTAGAGTTGATTTTTCCAGGTGATATTTTTGCAGACTTCCAGGGAGTTGTATGTGTGTTTTTAAAAAGTTGTGGGGGTAATGAGTAAACTTCTGACTCTCAGTCATTGGACAGAAAAATAATTGATAGACTCATTCTGTGTCTGTAATAACCCTGAAATTACACCTTGACCCTGCCTACATGCTAATTCATATCTGTTGGGGTTTTTTCTCCTAAATTTCACCATCCAACCAATTTATTGACCTTTGAAGAATACTGTATTCATGCCACACGTCCATTAAAAATAAAAAGGGGTTTATTATTAAAAACCTGGCACAGAGCCATGCCAATCTTGTTCAATGTTCCAGTGGCATACTCTGCACCCAAAACACCTGGGGTGCAGCATGGATACTCTCTAAGCTTATAGAGCCATTTGTTTACAGTATGTATAGTTTGCCCATGGTCAGTCAAGGTATGAAAACTATGGTCTCTGTAGGTAAGAATTTGAAAGCACCCAAAAGTCCTCTACTGGAATACTTTAAAGTACAGGATTCACCTTTGATTGTTTTTGTGATGTTTAATCATCGCAGGGTTAGTTAGAGTTGCATTTTGCTGCTCTGGGATCAAATATGCCAGATATATAAGCCAAATGGAAGCTACTGCACATAAGAGTGTGTAGACACACTTTTTTTAACTTGATGTTGTTAGTTCTGTAGAATTGGGATGGGGCCACACTAGAAACAGTGCACGCTGCAGGGGTCCCAGATACAAAACCCTTCATAGACAGAAATTCAGCTGATTAGGCAGTCAGAGGACTGAAACAATCAAATCTCCAGTGTAAGTAAAGGAGTTAATGAACATTGCTAATTTTTCCCCTCTGAGTCTGTGAAAAGAACTGGAAAACAATGGAGTGGAGAACATCTTAGTAAACATGGATGTACTATATACCAAAATAGACCACCGAATAGGGAACAAGGAATATCTCTATGTATGGCCACCTTTACGGGTTCAGCTGGTAGGTTTATGGATCATATTAACATATATTGGTTTTACAGAAAAAAATGTCAGGCGATCTATACAAGGAGTGGGACAGATGATGTCCACAATGGTTTTGACTCGGAAGCAATCTATATTCAATTCCTCTTCACCTGTGAATTCTGTAGTGAGTCAGGACACCACTAAGAGGAAGAGTGTGGATACTGAAAATGTCACCGTCATGGAAACCAAGCTGAAAATCCTGGAGATCCTGCAGGTTAGTATGCTGTG
The DNA here is from genome assembly GCF_000935625.1 of Nanorana parkeri. NCBI lineage: Eukaryota > Metazoa > Chordata > Amphibia > Anura > Dicroglossidae > Nanorana > Nanorana parkeri. The sequence goes on along the minus strand of NW_017306520.1, from coordinate 607,110 downwards.
TTTATCTGATATTAACTGACATTCGGCTTCTGGATTGTGAGATACGCATCACATTTTAAACCTAAATAAAAAAAAGAATCCATCCAAGAATAAATATGAAAGTTAAGTTTTGGCAGCTTACAGGCAAAAGGTAGTATCTGCAGAGCCGCAGCCAACATTATGTAACATATCTAGTTAGGTAGAACACTAATGTGCAGCAGTTTTCCAGAATCATTCCTTCAATTCACCAGTATATCACTACAAAATCCATTTTAATGATTTGTATACAAGTAAAACTTGCTTTTCACAGTTTCAATGGCGAGCATTACCCTATTTGTGTACTCTTGACCAGGCATAGACCATTATTGAAAGAATATTTTGTTACATTTATGCTGGTTCTGTAATGTTACAGGAACAGTGCTGGGATATATTCTTAAATTAAAGGAGAACTATGAGGTGAGTGATTTCCACTCATCCTCATAGTTAGAGCCGACCTGTGACAAAGAAGCTGTCACAGGTCGGCTCTATCGATCGGGAAGTTAGCAGAAACATGCAGCCGATCAGCTCACTTCCCGATCGTCTCCCTGCAGTGAGCGTTGACTGTCAGTCATCGCTCCCCGCAGGCTCTGCCTCTACATAAGCAGAGCCAGCTGTCACTCACTGGGACGATCTCTACAGTTTTGTTGGGATCCGTGCCGGCTGCTGCGCTCTCAGTATTTGGGTCACGGGAGGAGGTTAGTATATGTCCTCCCGTGACCCTAAAGAGAAAAACACTTACCCCATAGTTCTCTTTTAAGTTATATTGTTTCTGACTCGCTACTTAAAAAAAAGCAAAAAAGAAGATAAACAACATGACCCGCCCAAATACAAAATTGTGACAATGGCGTTAATTTTACTTTTTTCAAAACCTTCATGCTAGTGACTTTATTTTTACTCTTATTTAGCACTTTAGCTTTTTGCATTGTGTATAAAAAGATTGGGGTTTAAGAGCCCTTTTGCCATTCCTCAGGGAGTAAAACAAATTGTCTGCACTACCTTCTTTGGGCGCCAGATGTTTTATTAGTTCTTGCTGTGCTTGCTTCAATTTCCTCTAACATTCATATACATGTTGGTAGTTTAATTGACTCTTGTCTAAATCGACCATAGTATGTGTGTGCATGTTTGTATGTATGTATGTATGTGAAATAGGGAGCTTAGATTGATAGTAGCTTGAGGGAAGGGACTGATGTGAATGTACAACTATGTAAAGTGCTGTGTAAATAGTTGGTGCTGTATAAGTATATGTAATAAATAAATAAATAATAAGAATAAAAGGAGGCCATTTTTGGTGGGATGACCCATCTTGATGCTGCTCCTGAAGGACATGTGGGTTTGTATCAACTTGGCAGGGTGCCATTTAGACAATTGTAAAGTTACCTTTAAAAAAGATTTTAGAGATACTTCTACGTTAATACTGTAAAACCATAAATGATGAACAAGGATACTAGTGCTGTTCCTATGTGAAAATGTAGGGTATGCTTATATGGATAATTGTAATTAAAAAAAGAGACCTTCTGAAAACTGAGGACATACTAGGAATGCAGGGTATCATGGCTCTGCCCTCTAAGGTGGCATCACCATAGTGCTATTCATTTTCACAACTGCACCACTTGCTGCATTAGCTGAGGAATTCCCTGGCCTGCAGAGGTCCTTCCCTTTTGCCTGGCCTGAAGACATTCAAAAAAATATAAATATAACAAAAAATCAAGTAGAACGTACAGCGTGGTGGCCTAAGAGGGGACAATTGAGGGCAGGGGCTAAGCTCACAGTTGGGTGACATTAGCTCTCTATGCTTAAGGCCTGTTTAATTATTTTTATTGACAGTTCATCCTGAATGTGAGACTGGATTACAGGATATCGTTTCTGCTCTCCGTTTTCAAGAAGGAATTTGTGGAAGTTTTCCCCATGCAAGATAGTGCAGCAGATGGGACAGCGCCAGCCTTTGATAACTCAAGTAAATCATATGCAAATATTAATGATACAAGTATTACAGTCATTAAAAACTTAACCACATGGTATATACTGATTTGAATACATGGCAACAGATGATCTCTGCAAACTCTTAGCACATAGTTCTGCAGCTTTTAGTGTCTTCACTGTTTGGCAAGCAGTTTCAGATAATAACAAATGAAGGAGACATACATTTATTTTAAACACACATGGGACTCAATTCACAAAGCTTGACAAAAGGGTAACTGTCTTTATTTTCACGTGTGACTGTAATTTTCACATTTCATTGGACGTAGCTGAAAATAACTCACTTTCTTAAAAAATACATATTTTTATACTGGTGTGTTAGTTTTGTGTCTTGAGCCTATGGCATCATACCTTATTACTGGACTATGTATTATGTAAAAAGGTGTTGACCTATTTCTATATCTGAACAATTTAAATATTTCAGGTCATGCTGTATGTGTTAGGCTTGAAAAATCCACATGGGGTAAAATTTACAGTCCAGTAATTATTTATATTACAATTTCTACTGAAATCACAAGCTGTGGCTGATTAGTAAATATTCTAAAGCATTTTGTTGCGTTGACCTATAACAATAGTCCAGGAACTTATCTCTCTTTAAGTACAGGCTAATTGAAGCAGTGGGTATATCATCTGCATAATAGTGTAGTATATAGTATATCACCTGCATTTTAATGGAATTTTCCATAAAAAAAATTTGTACTGCCTAAAAGATTCTAGAAATCACACCGTGTCCCAGTTTTTAAGAGAGTTTAAGAGATTTCAGTAATTTGCCAGAAAATGTTAACTGTACCTCATCTAAGTCACAACAACAGACAAAAACACTGTGCTTAAGCTGATAACACACAAACAATTCTAATTTCTCATGTCTTTATTGAACGCACCCATTAAACATTCTGGGTGCCAGAGGAGGAAAAAGTAAGTGAACACTTTGGAGTTAATAGATGATTGAACCTCTTTTGGCAGCAATTACTTCTAAGAAAGTGCTTTCGGTAGCTCTGGATCAAACCTGCACAATGTTTGGGAGGAATATGTGACCATTCCTCTTTACAACACTGCTTCAGCTCAGACACATTTGTAGGATGTCTGGTGTGAACAGCTCTCTTGAGGTCATTCCACAGCACCCCTATGGAGTTAAGGTTTGTGCTCTGACTGGGCTAATACAAAAGGGGTACGAAGTGTGCCATCTTGGAAAATCACTCTGTCCACTTTCTTTTTCAGAAGCCAGTCTGTGGAGGATTACTTTGATGCTTAAGGTCATTGTCCTACTGCATCACTCAACTTCTACTAAGCTTCAGCTGGCGGACAGCCACCCTGACATTATCCAGTAGCATATTTTGGTAAACTTGGGGATTAATTTTCCCCTCTATGATGGTTAGTGATCTGGGCCCTGAGGCAGCAAATCATGATGTTTCCAATTTTACTTTTCTTTCATCAGTCCACAAAACATTTTCTCAGTAGCGTTGTGGTTTGCCAAGGTGCTCTTTGGCAAACTTCAGGCATGCAGCAATGACTTATGTATGGTAGACTCATGAACAGGGATGTTTTCCAGTTCCAATGATGTCTTCAAACCATTAGCTGTGGGTTCTCATGGGTTCTTTTTTATCTTTGAGGAATCTGCATTGAGCCTTGGGAGTCATCTTGGCTGGGTGCCCACTTCTAGTAAGAGTAGTAACGGTACTAAACTGTCTCCATGTCTAGCTGTCAACTGATGGATGCCTAAACACTTTGAGATTGCTTTGTATCCCTTTCCAGTCTTATGTAGATCAACTACTCTTGATCATATGTCTCCAGTGAGCTCCTTTCTGCAAGGCATGGTTCACATCAGTTGATGCTTATAATGAAAAGCAATCTTAAAATATTTGAGGGTCTTTTATCAATCTAAAGCACACCTCCAAACTCATTTCATTAATTGGACTCCAGTTGTGCAAGCTACTGACTTCAATTAGCTTTCATTGAAGTAATTAGTCTATGGGTTCACTTACTTTTTCCTCCAACATTGTGAATGTTTAATTAAGACACAAGAAATTAGAATTGTTTGTGTGTTATCAGCCTAAGCACATTGTGTTTGTCTATTGTTGTGACTTAGATGAGGATCAGATCACATATTATGGCAAATTACTGCAGAAAACAAGTTAATTCCAAGGGATTCACATACTTTTCTTGCCACTGTATGTAATTTAATCATAACATCCAAAAAGTACACTGTAACAGTCTATACTGCACTGTCATTACCAGTTTGTAGTCAGTAGATTAAAAACATTGCTGAAGATTGCTGTAATATTTGTCATTTATATAAATGTATATTCTGTCACACTTGTCTGTGTGATGATCCGGCACTGGGTTTTACCTCCTGTCCGAGCTGCTCGGCTTCCTGCCAATCCGCTCTGAACCTCTCCATTAAAAGTCCAGCTCACTTGTTCAGCGCCACGTGTCTTTACACTCAGTCGGACTCCATATGTATCACTATTACCTGCCTTCTTCCCTGTGTGTCTCTGGGTTCCCTCTTGCTCTCAGTGAAAACCTGCACCTCCAGCAAGTGGATTGTTATCATCATCTCCTTCAGTGAGCCTTGCATCTGTGCTTACCTGTGTGCTTGTCCTCTTGTGTGGCTGCTTGTTTCATACAGCCTCGCTCTTCAGAGTTTATCATTTCCCCCACTCGAGTTCTTGTCCTCACTTCTGTTCAGGACTCTGCTGTTCCCCCTGGGAAGACCTTTATGCTAGCTGAATTGAGGCCTGAGCTCTTACACTGGTGTCATAATTCTAAGCTCTCCAGTCACCCAGGCATCCACAGGACCTTGGTCTTCCTCTCTCGCTACTACTGGTGGCTAGAACTCTGCAAAGATGTTGAAGACTTCGTGAAACCTTGCCCAGTCTGTGCCTGTACTAAGTCTCCTAACCAGGCTCCAGCTGGGCATCTCTTACCATTACCTGTTCTCGAAGAACCTTGGTGCCATATTGCTATGGACTTCATCACTGATCTCCCACTGTCCGAAGGCTGTACCGTAATATGGGTAGTGGTAGAGCGATTTTCCAAGATGGCACACTTCGTACCACTTTCTTCGCTACCGTCAGCAGCGGAACTGGCTCCAATCTTTATTTGTGAGGTTTTTAGACTGCACGCTGCACCAACCAGTATAGTCTCAGACCATGGGGTCCAGTTTACTTCCACATTCTGGAGGGCTCTTTGCAAATCCTTGGACGTATCAGTACAGCTTTCTTCTGCCTACCATCCGCAGTCTAACAGACAAACTAAAAGAACCAACCAGTCCTTGGAGCAGTTCCTTCTAGTCTTTGTGTAAGCCCACAAAGATAATTGGGTTGCCCTTCTGCCGTGGGCAGAATTTGCTCACAATAATCATCATAATGCCAGCACCCAGAAATCTCCATTCTTCGTAGTTTATGGTAAACATCCACGGATTCCTTTGCCTATGCCCAGTTATCCTGAGATTCCGGCCTTGGATACATGGCAGAGGAATATGAATTAGGTCTGGTACTGAGTCCACTATCAACTTCAGCAAGCAGATGATGGGCACAAAAGATTTGCTAACCGACATCGGTGAAAAGCCCCACTTCTGCAGCCTGGGGACAAGGTTTGGCTGGCTACTAAAAATATCCCCCTAAAGGTTTCCTCTATGATGTTTGCCCCACGTTACATGGGGCCATATGTTATTTCGGCAAGAATTAACCCAGTTTGTTTTAAACTCTGTTTACCTCCTCACCTGAAAATTCCTAATTCTTTGCATGTATCCTTTCTGAAGCCTTTGGTCCTGTACAAGTTTACCCGTTCTATTTCACTGGCAACTCCTCCAGTTAATCCTTCTCAGGAATATGAGGTTCATAAAATTTTGGACTCTAAAGTCTCCCTTGGAAAACTTCACTATCTGATTGATTGGAAAGGTTATGGCCCAGAAAAAAGATCTTGGATTCCCGCACCTGATGTTTGTGCTCCTCTCCTGATGAAAAGATTTAGCTTTCCCCTGAAACCCAGGCCCCAGCAGCTGGGGAGGCCGCGTAAAAGGGGGGTACTGTCACACTTCCCTGTGTAATGATCTGACGCTGGGCTTTACCTACTGTCCGAGCTGCTCGGCTTCCTGCCAATCTGCTCTGAACCTCTCCATTAAAAGTCCAGGTCACTTGTTCTGCGCCGTTCCAGCAACGTGTCACTGAGTCGGACTCCCTGTGTATTACTTACTCTTGGTAGCGGATTGGTAGCGGATTGCTATTACTTGCCTTGTTCCCTGTGTGTCTCTCGATTCCCTCTTGCCTTCCGTGAAATCCTGCACCTCCAGCAAGTGGATTGTTATCATCATCTCCTTGAGTGAGCCTTGCACCTGTGCTTACCCGTGTGTCTGTCCTCTTGTGTGGCTGCTTGTTCCCTGCAACCTCGCTGTTCAGTGTATCCTGGATAGCCGTATTGTTGCTGGCTCCTATCACACTATTGTTTGTGCTTCTGCCCTTGTGTCCCTCAGTCTGTTCTGCCCTTGTGTCCCCCACTGTCTCTGTATAAGCTTCACCCCTGGCTGCTGTTGTATCCAGGACCATGGAGCTGCAACTAGCCTCCGTGTCTGTGTGGGCCCACTAGAAGACCACAACCTGGAAGGTGTCCAGCAGCCAATCATCCTCACCATTAGAGGCTCTGTCGAAGACCTGGCCCTTCTTAGATTCTGTGCCTCTAGTGCGTCCCCGGTAACGCACAGACACCTACTTCCTGTGTTTTCCGTGATCTGCATCCCAGGCACCATTTTTTTCATGCTACTTCTAGTCATTTTGTGTGCCCCGGTCGTCGGACCGTGACATATTCACTTCCTAATAAATCCTAAACATTCAATAAGTTCTTGTTCTTGGTTTTACAGATGCCACCTTAAATCTGGAGCGTATTGCAGAACAAGCAGAAGCTATGTTTGGAGTTGGGTAGGTACATGTGACTACTCAATTGGGGTCTATAAGTGTTGCAGGTTAAAGCATTATAAATGCTGCTGTATACATTGGGGTTCATTCACTGAAGGAACAGTGGTTGTTCACTTAGCAATATGTACATTCTCTTTGCTTAGTAACTAAGGTAAAACTGTTTTCACCTTGAATATCCAGTCATATGCACAAATGAAGCACAAAACACTTTTTCTTGCACATGATTGGATTATATGTATTTATTTATTAAGGTGTTTTATTTATTTTTTTAGAAGTGGACATTGTTTTGTCATGAGAGGTTATCCTGCGCACACACAGCTCAATTTTTTAAATAATCGCGCTCAAGGGCAGCCCCTTTCTAGCCTAAAATGGCCAAGAACATAATAGTGTAGCCTGTCATCAAATGCAGAGTCAGCTGTCTCAGAGTCTGCATAAATGTAGGAACTGCTCACATACACATTTATGGTTGTTAATATTATGACACATGAGTTGTATTTTAGGATTGATGGGTCAATAATTTTCTTCTTCCTTGCAGAAAGAATACTATGCTGGAGGTGGATGATGAGGGTGGCAGGATGTTTCTCCGTGTCCTCATACAGCTGACAATGAATGACTACCCAGCCCTCATCTCTGGATCTCTGCAACTTCTTTTTAAACATTTCAGCCAAAGACAAGAAGTGCTGCATACATTCAAACAGGTACCAGTGGCAGTGTGTTGTAAAAAAAGAGGTATTTGATTTGTGAGAATTAAAATTAATCAGTGCAGCGTTACCATGTTACCATGAGAGCGCTCCATCAAGGACAGACGCTCACTGTAAGATGTTAACCACTCCACTTTGTTATAATATGTTAAGATTGAGTGTGTTGCAAATAGGGATGCACCGATACTTTTTAGATACCAGTGCCGATACTCTGCATTTTCATGAGAACTACCTGGGTTGCAGCGGTTGCAGCTGGGACCTGGCTCTGGTGCTCCACCACTGTCCTGAAATCATTAGTCTGTATTGTTTTAGAAAAACTGTCACATGACAATAAACAAAAATGTATCAGTGTAAGTACTTGGGCAAGTATCAGTACTTGTACTTGCAAAAATGGTATCGGTGCATCTCTTTATATATATTTATAAAAACAAAATCATCATTAAAACAGAGATGTTCAAATCCCAGGAGCTCCGTGTGCTCCTTACAAATGACAGCTGCCTCCTAACGTTTGAATTTTTCTCTAGTCTAGTCTTGGAGCTGGAAAAGTATCTGTACTTGTACTTGTACTGAGTACGGTACTTGGTATCGGTGCATACCTAGTTGCCAAGTATCCAAACACAGGTATGGTGCTCTTATCTACCACAGGTTCCACTAATTCTCTTAATTCCGGTTAAATGTTTTCCTCATTAATTTAGAAGAAGCATTCTCATAATGTAATATATATTTATAAGGAAACCATTTATGCAGAGTTACAAGAATAAGCAGTACCTGTGGTAGAAAACCACAGTATACCTGTATTTGCATACCTGACAACTTGTGATCTGTGACCTATATTAACATAGTGGAGGAGTCATATTCTTATGTTGAGTGTCTATCTTTTTGTGGATAATGGTGGAAGATAGCACATTGTGTTTTATTGGATGAATCCTGAAGGTTACATGAAGAAGTGATTTAAGAAGGTACCAAAATGCATTATTGGTGTTGGATGACACTTTGGATTTTTCTTAAGATATCATTCATATTGGTGTGTAGTTATATTGATGTAGATGTTTTTTTAAAATTGCATACATAGTGATTTGATGTTTGCCATTTATGCGTTTACTTATTTTATGACACAGGACTATTACTAGAAGCGCAAGAACGCTGATTATTTACTACACAACAGAGTTATATTAAACAAACTAATTGCATATTGATTGTTATACACTACTGCAGATGTTCAGTTTAATACTTTCGGTGTAACTTTCCATTACATCTGTTGTTTCATCTTTCAGGTTCAGCTGCTGATCTCAGCCCAAGATGTTGATAATTACAAAGTGATCAAATCTGAGCTTGACAGACTAAGGACTATGGTAGAAAAGTCTGAGCTCTGGGTTGACAAGAAAGACAAATCAGGAACTAGTGGCTCATCAGATGGTAACAAAAAGGAGAAGAAAGAGGTGATGCACTTTGAGCTACTCTCATCTCATTTACAAGTTTCTCTTATAGAAAGCATTATTATTCTGTTAGGAAGGTGCAGGTTACAAGCTACTCTGCTCTGCTGTAGTTACTGCTGCATCTATCATAAATAACATGTTTTTAGTTTAGTAGGGTGCAGATCATTGTTCCTATTCTCTCCTTCTGTGTTAGAGCAGGCCTTTTATAAAATTAGACATCTATATGATTCATCTTCGTTATTGTATGACATTTGAAAATTCTGCTAAGTATTTAAACTTAAAGATTAAAAGAGTTTTATTTTTAAGATGTATATATAAGCATGTTTATAGTGTAGAATATTTCAAGGCACAATCCACCTGTAAGTGGTCTTTGACTTAGAGATGGAGTGTGGTTGCCCCCACTTTTTCTTTTTTACATGTCTTGTGAGGATGCTTCGTGGTGGCCTTGAGGACGGCAGCACTTCTCCCCCATCAATGTTGATGTGAAGAAACCTCTTTTGGGTGCTGTGTTGCATATTAATACTTTCGTGGTTGGCAGTATGACCTACTGGCTTCCTAAAGCTTTTGTGAACCCACATTAGCAAGATCTCCCTGCCTTAGTTTCCCAGTTCTGTTTCTGGCCACTCTGACGTTTTCAGATCTTCCCATCCACTTCAGTTGTTCCCAAATTTCCTTTTGCATTCTCTGTTATGAAATCAGTTCAAATCCCACATAGAGTGGGAATCATTCATGCTTGCCACATCAGATGAGCAGACTTGTGAACACATCAGATATCAATATTGTAGTCCCTGAGAAGCCACTAGGTGGTTTAACTCTCCGGCATATACTAAAATATCAGTTTTGGGTGAAACAGTCCTTTAATTGTGAAATGCAACATATATATCCAACTAGATTGATGCACTTTCTATTTAACAGCATGCAGAGAATCAGGAGAGCACTGGAAAGCCAGCAACAGAGAAGAGCAGTGAGAACTATCAGCTTGTTAAGGAGGTAAGTGTTTGTCACATCTTTTCTCAAAGCTCTAGTGGCAGAGTTTCTTCATTACTTCCCAAGATATACATCATAATTTGTCTTGCTCTATATAAATCAAAAGGGATCGATTAGTTTATATTCATAGTAACACTTTTCACAGTCAGTTTAACCCAGTTATGCAAAAATGTCATGTTAGTCCAGTGTATCTTGAGGACACATGACCATGATAAATTATGAGCAGATACTGCTGACTCCTATAAAAGTTTTTTTAAAATATATTCTATCCCTTTAGATCTTGGAAAGATTAAATAAAATGTGTGGTGTTGGAGAGCAAGTCCGCAAGAAGCAACAAAGATTACTAAAAAATATGGATGCCCATAAGGTTATGCTGGATCTCCTTCAAATCCCATATGAAAAGGTACTGTTACCATCTCACTATTGTCACCAAGTTTTTTTTTTTCTTGCAAATATTACTGAAAGGTAAAAACTACATATGTAGCATTCATATATTAGAATTCAAGCTTGACTCCAGCCAGAACTTTTGTCTTTCTTATATGGAAAATGGTTAGAACATCTGAGAGTATTTAATACTGCAAAGGGATGTTTCCCCACACTTCCTGTTTTTGACACCCATCAAAGGGACAGGAAATAAGTGAAATGCAACCTTAGCTAACAGGCAACACAAACTTGACATTATCTGTGAGAAGATAAATCAAGGTAACTGGAATTTCTGTATTTTTATTGAAGACGTTTCGCTGGTCATCCAACTAGCTTTCTCATTAAAGAATGACTTGTACAAAAATTATCTGAGAATACATATGGTCAATGTTGCTCCAATCCACATAATCTGTTAAATATAACCAACATGGGGTCAGAGACCTCATGGAGGTAAGGTGCTGATTGTATTTGCATAATTGGAGCTATCAGGTGTTATTAACCTGCCCAGAGAGAGGTGTTAAAACAGCATTGTATGTGGCAGACAATAGATGTCTCACCCCCCCTCTATTCAAACTTGGCTATTTTTACATAAATGGCCTCTTTCACAGCTCTTTTAAACCAGTCCTCTTCCCCGTCTAGGATCCATATTTAACCATCTTCAAAGGAGTGACTTTTTTCCTTTAGATGTATGTACACTGCTGAATCCTGACCAGATGTTTGGCTTTTTTATGCTGTGCCATACACTGGTGTAACTGTTGTTTTGTTTCACCGATATTACAATTCTGAGCACTCCTCACTGGACTGGAATGCATACACAATGTTGTTCATTTTATGTTTAGGAGTTGGGTCTTTTGGGTGAACCAGTTGTTGCCTCAGTGTGTTTGCTTACATATAGTGTAAGCAAACATAATTGCCATTGTTTTGGGGCCATGAAGAACCCCATTCTTAAGGTGACAAGCAAACAAGACCACATGCAATAAACACTCCTAAATACACCACTCTTAAAGGGCAAACTCCTGTGGCCCAGACTTACCCATGCATGTACAAAACATTGCATTGCCGCCTTAACATGAATGTAAATAAGATTTTAATTTAGTCTTGCAAAAAGGCAATAGGAATATCTGCTCCATAGCACATGGGCCCTGATTAAGGAAGAGTGTAGACATAAGTAATAGCATGTGCTTTATGACCCAGAACAGGAAATACCCCTACAGGAAGTAGTCATCCATACCCTGTAGTTGTCATCAAAAACAGGAAGTTGTTATTGCACAGACCTCATACCTCTGATTGGCTAGCACTAGGGAGAAACTCCCATGCATCATGGTCACAGTCATTATAGAAACAGGGTACAATGTATTGGAGCAGGAAAAATAAAACTGGGTATTGCTATATGTTTATACATGTAAGGGCAATGTGAAACAGGTGCTTATACTCATATTAATCAGAGAAACACCCACAAAAAAAGTATAGCCTCCCCCCAAAAAAAACAATACTGAATACCAAACTTGAAAGAGAAATAAAACAAAATAATTAATGATCAGGCAAGAAAGGCAGATACCACAGTATTAAAGAAGAACTCAGGCTTTTAACTTTTGTAAGGGTTAACTTTTATTAAACCTTACACTGCGAATGTAAGCTGCTTTTTGTCTAGGTGATTAAAAAAAGTGAACAGTGGAGCTGACTTGCTCTTAAAATGTTAAAATGGTCCTTCCAGCCTACTCTCGCTCATCAGAAGCAGCACTCTGAGGTCTCGTAAATCATCATGTTCTATACATACCTGCAGCATTAAAAAAAGTGAACAGTGGAGCTGACTTGCTCTTAAAATGTTAAAATGGTCCTTCCAGCCTACTCTCGCTCATCAGAAGCAGCACTCTGAGGTCTCGTAAATCATCATGTTCTATACATACGGGCAGCAGTGTATTTAACTTTTGTGCTGCCCTAGGCAAGGCAGCAACGCCGCCCCCCCCGGACTGAATCTGCTATATTATCCAACAGCCCCCCCCCCCTTCGCGGACGACAGCAGGCCCGCCCCCCGCTCTTCTCCGACAGCTCTCCATGCACGGACATGCATGGAGGGTGAGCGTAGGGCGGCGT
>NW_017306520.1:586173-593307 GCF_000935625.1 Nanorana parkeri | reverse complement strand
CTCCCAGGAGAGAAACACTGATTTATCTTTTTTTTTCTTTATTCTGACACGGAGCCATGTCAGAATAGAAAAAAAAGTTTTTGCCCATTGGAATGCATTGCTAGATTCCTATTGGCTATTTCAATTTGCAATAGCCAATAGTAAAACTAGCATTGTACCTGCCCTCCGCTGATGGACCTGATGGAGAACTGCAGCAGAGGCAGTGGCGGAACTACCGCCGGTGCAACCGGTGCGAGGTCCCGGGGCCTGAGGCTGTTGGGGGGCCCAGTGGGGTAAGGTCCAGGGCACCCCCACAGCCAGGCCGGTGATCGATCAAAAGTACCAGGCGATACCGCAAGGCAAGCGGCCGCCCGAGGGCCCTGATGGAGTGAGGGAAGCGGTTGCGGTCCTTGCGGCGAGCTTGCAAATTGAAATAGCCAATAGGAATCTAGCAATGCATTCCAATGGGCAAAAACTTTTTTTTTCTATTCCCGTAAAACACAGCTCCGTGTCAGAATAAAGAAAAAAAAAGAAACAGCAGTGTTTCTCTCCTTGGCGGCCAGGAGCAGGAGACTCCCGGAGCGCCAGGGAGAGTTTGCTGTTTGGAGATCAGTGTCCCTGGTTAGCAGGTAACCAAGGGCGCTGATCTCTCTGCAAGTGGCCGGAGCCAGCCGTAAGATCACGGCTGGTTCCGCCCAGCTGTCAGAAGCAGGCTGTCAGCCGGCCAATGGCCGGCCGCTCGGCCAGCTTCGGCTTTCAGCATGGCTCAGGCGAGCAGATGCATATGCGTTCAGCTCGAGTGAGCCACTCGGCCACGTTCGGGAGCTGTACGGGCTATAGTGAATAGCTCGTAAAGCACCCCTTCGGTTCTACTGAACCGAAGGGGTCCTGGGGCCGAAGCTGGCCGAAGGATCGGCCGAAGCTACGGCCAGATCCTTCGGCAGCTTCGCGAATAGACCCCATAATGTTTAGATGTGGGAAGACTGAGGAACATTCCAGTGCTGCAGCATGGGAGAGAGGCTTCAGAGAGCACTGAAGCAACAAGCCGCCTCACCAGTTTGGGTGAGTACAACTTTATTTTTTAGCACCTAGAATAAATGAGCAGTTAACCCTTGCAGTGCGGGGGTAGCCCCACTGCAAGGGTTAATAAAAGTTTTGACCGGAGTTCTTCTTTATGACCCTTGGTAGAAATACAAGAGGACCTCATTGTAAAAGGAGGGTATCACGGTCACCCCCTGTCCAGATGTCATCACACAATCAAGAACCATCCCACATTAATTCGTGGGTCTTGTGCTGGGTCTGAACAAAATGAACATGTGCAGTATCTTTTTGAGCTTTAGGCCTAGAGCTGCAGGCACCCGATTGTTCATATGTGAACAGGCACAATTTAAAAGCATGGCATTTTGGTTGTTGAGCATTTTGGAGCTTTAAACTCAAAGCTACAAAAAGTCCAGGTGTGAATAAGAGCTTAGCAAAATAGATCATAGCAAATAACCTGAATCTGTGTTGATTTTGAGTACCTGGTCATGCGTGAGAGACTTTTTTCAAAAAAATTGATTTGTGCTAGCACTAACAGGTTTGCAAAGTGAACACAGTTTTTTTCTTGTTCAGTAACATTCACTGTGCAAAGTGAACAATTCCTACCCCTTTAGTAAATCACCCCAAAGGGTCATAATAATAATAATGATCATCATCATCACTGCCTGTATTTTGCATTTGTTTAGCTGCAATACACTGCAGCTACACAGTATTGTAAATCATTGCTTTCTTCCCACAACCTGAATGTCATTTAATTGCTTACTGTAGGAAAGGAACACAGATGTTCCAGCAAGGGTGTCAGAGGAGATAGAAATGGCTCCAGCAACACACATTTTGCGGACACTTGCAGTAAAAGCCACGTTGTAAATATATAATGTTGGCAAAGTGTGATTTTTTTTAAACAATTCTTCTGTGAAACCTACTTAACAGAGCATGGGAGGCCTACTGTGAGCCTAGGCCTGACCATTCTTTTCACAGCTTATTACATCCTTAATTTTTGTTGCTTTGTTGTGTTTAGTGGTGGCGGTAGCTGGGTGTAATAGTTATCGGCAGGGAGCTTAAATCAATAACGTTTCAGCAAAAATGAATGCATCAGGCAGGCTTATTTACCTAAACTATATTGAAGTAAACCATTTGTTTCACCTTTAATACATGTTTTCAAATCCATATAATTTTCCATCTCCCACCAACTGTACCACCAGAATGTAACTATTGAAGGTTTACCTGAAAATGAAAGAAAGATCTTGTATTGACAAAGCACTCCTTAATTGTCCATAGAAACTAATTTGTTGTCATAAGGTAAAAATTACTTTCTCTAATAAATCCCTTTGGGCTTTGGTTGTATGGATTGCCTACCCATTATAAATGAAGCATTTCCCCTACAAAATGAACATTGATTTCCTTTGAATGAGTAATCTCCAGCTAACACAGGGGTCATACTCCCTATAGTAAAGTGATCATGTCCTACTTATGGAGCAATGGTAGCCATTTTTCATTATTCTGGGAGCAAAATGTTTTTACCGTTAAAATTATTCAGAATATATAATATACCTATGCTGTGAAGCATATAATAGATTTGTTTTTTAAAGCTTATGCTATTTTTCTTAACGAATATTATTTAAGTAAAGCCAAAAACAGAATAATAATATAGTCACAGTCACAAAACATGAAATAAGGTAGATTACGAGACAAGGGAGCAAAGACCATTCCATGCAGGGTATTTTATGAAACCAAATGTGGCAAATATGAAAAATCCATCACTATAAAATTGCAGGGGTGTATAGGGAGTGAGGTCAGACTAGGCATTTTAATGACCTCCATGCTGCAATAATTGTGAGTCACCAGTTCAAGGTCCCAAATAAAGCATAACAATCTGTGGAAAGCTCTGTAACTAATGTAGAACATCTGAAGTGAGGCTGAAACCAGCACTACATGATGGATCATATGGACAGGAGCCTGGTTAGTGTCATGGAGAAGTAAGTTTTATACATGAGTTTTGTTCCTGCAATCAGAGTGGATCACCCAACATCATCCTTTATGTTTGGAGGACTCTACTCTACCTTCTTCGCAAAAGTTATGATCTCAGCATGACTTTATCATCATGCTTTAATGCTGGAATATTCATATGGGTAAACTGAAAATGTGGCAGGTAGTGCTCCCAGTACTGGTACTGGGCTGAAAACACCTTACTCTTTTGGTTTGTTTTTCCCTTGAGTTTCTATTAAAATTAATGAAAATGCATCAAAACGGATGACAACATATGTTGTCACCTGTTGATGGGTCACGCCTGTCATTCCAAGATATCATCAGAACAACATGTTCAGAGAGGAAGACAGAACACTTTATTGCCACAAACAGGAAGCAATGTTTCGAGTCCACTATGGATCTCTTCCTCATCGGCAGTGACTGCTGTCATTGCTACCTAAGGAAGATGTCCCTAGTGGCGTCGAAATGTTGCTTCCAGTTGCTGGTAATAAAGTGCCCTGTCTTCTTATATGTTGATATGCATTTTGATGCATTTCCATTCATTTTAATAGAAAACGCCTCAAGGGAAAAACACACCAAAGAGGAAGGTGTTTTCAGCCCAATTGGGAGTTTTCCGGTATTGGGAGAGCATACCATCCACTTAATGGCTGTTGTTTACAGTCAAAAAGGCAGAGACTATCTACTAAAATTCATTCATTTGAAAATCAAGGAATTGAAAACATTTTGGGTGGCCTGAATACATGCAGTCATGCTTGACCAATATGTAGCAAGTTATAGAATCCATGAACCACTGGTGGCAGTATTCTCCACAGACCAAATAAATCTGCAGGTAAATAATCGGGAATAATCAGACTCAATCATCACTGCATGTCACTAAGCTTCCTTGTGCAGCAGATAAAGTTTTTCCTTTATATTTTCATTGGTACATATTATAGACACATACTGTACCTATTTTTATGTACTTTGGTTCACCTATCACATCATATGTTTATTTCAGTGTAAGCAATATATATGATGCAGAATTGTCTCTAACGAATAAAAGTATGTACTAAGAATACCTCTAGTTTTTTTAGTTTTTAGAATACCTCTAATTTTCCTCTAGTTATAACTTTACGCATATATTCAGTACTGTTAATAAGCTAACAAAAAGCACAGGGACTCTAACAAGGCTGCTCCATTGCTTTTCTTTTTTCTCACATCTCTTGAACATTCTAGAAGCGCCTGTAGAATGTAAATTATAGCAGTAGTTTAGAGTTAGCTCTGCTTTCTTTGCTTCCTCGGGCTCTGCGGCTCTAAATGAGGCACAAATTATAAATGGGACACTTTTCTTCCAAATTATCCTCAATTCACATGAAATTGCCCCTGAAAAAAATGTTTGACAAGGCCCGGGCGATAAATTGATTTCTTATCTGGAGAAAAGAGTTATAGCTATAGCTCGCAACAAGGTGCTGTTCTAGGAAATGAATCAGAAAAGCACATTCACAAATGCTGTGTCCTGATATACTAATCATTTAAATGTACTGTGCAGCAATAGACAGATATATAATGTACTGTGCATGATCGTTGGTTCGCATTTTGATGTAGTGGTAAGGAGATGCCTATAGTATGCATCAGAATAATGTTTAGTGTGAATAATATATTCATGTTTAATGACGTTGACTATTTGCATTAAGGCTTTGAGGGAAAGCCTGGAAAAGCAGGAACTGATACTGCAGTTTTATGGCCCTTGCAATAAAGTGCATGCATGCGTTATACAAACACAATTTAGAATGCTCTGTGTTGGCTGACCTAAACGGTACATATGACCTGCACTGAAAATCATTCCAGGTTGATAAAATGGAGTGGTTCTACTTTTCTCGCATTGATTAGAAGACTGCTTTATAAAGCATGAAACATAAAAGTGGTAACTGTGTCCTTCTGATCCCCAACAACCAAATAGCCGTCTAAGAGTTAGCACATGATTTTTCAACAAGGCTCTTTATTATATAATTTTGGGCAACCACACGGTACAAAAGGAGAAGTATAATAGAATACAACAATAGGAAATATTGTGGATTTCGAAGCTCATGTTTGGAAATTACTTCTGATGCCTTTTTCGATGCCCACAATTAGGCAATATGTAATATAAATAGTATCTGATATGTCCTCTATCCCTTCAATACATTTTTAGTTTCTAGACCGAGAGCTATATTTGGTATATTAGAAACATATAAAGTAGGGCAACATCTGCTGTTTTGTCTTAAGATTTGCAAAATGTGAGAAAGTGTTTCTAAAGATGATTTTTGGGGATTTCTGCATGAATAGCTCCTAAAATATGATCTAATCTTCAACTAAGTCATAAAAATAAAGAGCATAGGTGGCATTCCTGCTTCCTTTACACTTAGAGGGTTATTCACAAAGCTAGCCGAAGGATCAGCTGATCCTTCAGCGGAGCCAGCCGTGATCTCATGGCAGGCTCCAGCCAGAACTGTCATTACAATGACAACTCGGCAGGAATACATTGGTTACCTGGCAACCAGGGGACGCTGAACTAATGACAGCTGGGCGGAGCAGAGTTGTCATTGTAATGGCAGTAACCAGGGACGTTGAACTGTCATTAAACAATGACAACTTGGCGGAGCCAGCCGTGATTTTCCCAACTTTTTTCACTGTTTTTCTATTCTGCTCGGTACCACGGAGGTACCGAGCAGAGTAACTGGCTGGCTGCCTGCCGGGGGCTCGTTTCGTTACAAAAACTAGAGGCCATCACCTAAAATTGGTGGAAAAAAAATTCCAGCACAAGGGGCGAAGGGGGTTCTTCACAGTAAGATCAGTTAGGGTCTGGAACTCACTGCCACAGGCGGTGATTTCAGCAAATAATGTGGAATTGTTCAAGAAACTTTTGGACGATTTCTTAAGGGACCGTAATATACAGGGGTACGGGTACTCCTAGAATGAGATCCTAATAAGTTGGACTTGATGGACTAATGTCTTTATTCAACCTCAAATACTATGTAACTATGTAACTGAGCTGAATGCCACTCAGCGGCATTCGGCTATTCACTCAATGCTGTTCAGCCCCTATGAGAATGTGGCGAGCGGCAGCGAGTAGCCTGCCGGAGGTTCGGATCAACTGATCCAGATGTTGGATCGGCTGTGTCAAACTCTTTCTGCACTTCGGCTCAGCTGAACATGCAGAGCATGTTCGACCGAACCGAAGCAAGATGATGTAGGGTTGATTTCAGCCGTTGTACAGCGTTTGACTCATTTCATGTCGGGTCAGGTGTTCACTCGGCTGCCTATGGCAGCTTTGTGAATAACGCTCTTAATAATATTAAAGAAACACAGTCTTATTTAACAGAGAGCACATTGCATTTTAAACTAATATACCTTTAATAAAGGAATATTAGTTTAAAGCAAAAAAAAATGTTTGCACCCTATTATTTAGTAACTTGCCAAACCTCCTTTACTGGCCAGAAATCCACAAGATTGCTTTCTGTAGCTGCTAACAACTCTGTAGAGATGTGGAGTTTTTCTTTTTACTAATTCCTGCATAAAAACCTTTCAGTTCATGTATATTTCTGGGATATCTCAGATCAGTGGTTCTCAACCTTTCTGAGGCCGGGACCCCTTGGTAACATTTGCCAAGTTGTGGTGACCCCCAAAGGTAAAATTTAGGGATGACGCGGCTGCTGCAGCGACATCTGGAGGCGGGAGAACTGACACTGCTGCGCTAGGAGAGAGCTGAGGAGGACTCTCACCTTGCACAGCGACTCACAGGCTGAAAACCACTGCTATAGGCAAAGACCGGACCGGGCTATGCAGCTGGAACTAGAAGATCTGCGTGTGTGTTTTTTTTTTTCTGACTTACGGCGGCCCCCGATTTTTCCGGGAGAAAGTGTTTCTCTCCTGGCGTCCGAGAGCCACTAGGCGACCCCTGGCAAATCGTCATTCGACCCCCATAGGGGGTCCCGACCCACAGGTTGAGAACCACTGTCTTAGATGAACAGCCCACCAAAGCATTTCACTGGAATTGATTTCAGGAAGCTGACTTGTCTGAGCTAACAAAGGGATTTTTTTTAATTACTCCTGTGTTTCAGACCATTGTTTGGATTCATAGCCCATATTTAGATAATGGACAAAAGTCCTGAC
>NW_017306520.1:583656-586013 GCF_000935625.1 Nanorana parkeri | reverse complement strand
AGTGGAGGGGTGAGCTGATATAATTTCTGTTTATACAACCTTGAGCTAAAAGTAGATGTGCAGAATAGAGCATGCAGCATGCAGTGGGGCTACCCCTGCACTGCAAGAGTTATGTGCTTGTTTTGGTCTACAGGTGAAAATAAAGAAAATGCACTCACCTGACCCTCGGACCTGTGGCAGTAAGCCCTCACTTCCCTTCTGCTCCATCACTGGTATGTCCCTCAGTGTCCTCATGTCTAATAGACTTAAATTAGACGTGATCACGTCACGGGTCCATAGTCTGCCGGAGCCCAGGGAAAGAGAGGCTGCAGGGACCGGTCTAGTAGCTAGGCTGGACCAAAGATAAGGTGGGTGTATCTTTTTTATTTTTGCCCATAGAACAAAACAAGCATTTAACCCTTGCTGTAGGGGGGGGGGGGTAGCCCCACTACAATGGTTAATTTAAAAGAATAGGCAACTTTTGGTTCCTGGATGATTGACACCAATCTAAAGCTGCCAATACACCTTACAACCATCGCACGACTTTCGTTGTGCTATGGTTGTAAGGTGATTTCAATTTCATATGACCTGCCCATCTTGGACAGGCAGATAGTACTTGCGATCATCGCTAGCCCTCCCCGCTGAGGGGAGGGCTTGCGATGACTGCAATGCTAAACGGGCAGTGTGCGCTTGCGCACACCAGCCAGTGCAGCTTTCGTCTTGTGATCGCGCTACCAATCGTATGATTTTCGGCGGGTTTTCTAGCGTGCTCATAAGACGAAGGTCATGCGCCTGTACAGTAAATGCAGTCGAACGCTGCCCATACATCTGCCGATTATTGTACGGTCGCGGGATCACCCGTGAGGGTCAGGTGTATGGGCACCTTAAGGCTGAAAAGTTACCTTACACAAATAAGCTTTTCCTGTGAGTATACAGTGTTTTGTTTATTTCTAACACATTTCAGATTAAAGTTCAACTTTATTTAACTGTCCACTGAAAATTATTTTGGTAGTGAGTGGAACATCCAAGAGCAAATGTTTTGTTACAGAGCAGAAATCTCCCCTAGATAAGCTTTCATTTAAACGGCTCAGAGTTTTCCTGTTGTAAGGACCCGAACCTCATGCAGTATGTGATGATATCTGTAGCTATATACAGATATCATTACATACTGTATGAGGTCCAGATCCTTGGCTGTCCTCCTAGGATTCTTTGTCAGCTTTTGAAGCTGGAGGCTATGATCGTTAATGTATTTTCCATTGTACTGTCTGTCTGATTATGGACTTAACTTCCTTTTGAAACCTCTTACTTGTTACTACAACTTGTCTTCTAAGGTAATTTCTGATTGGGCCATAATACAGTCCATCAAGATTCTTGTAGAGCAGAACACCACTTTATCTTTACAGAGGGGCAGGTCACATTCCCACCTGAACTGACTGGAACAACTCTCTGATTGGAATACTCCAGTTGCCATCTTCAAAATTATATAAGAGGCCAACATATTTCCATCAAGGACCCGATTGTTCTATTTGTTCAGTAAAGATATGTCAATGGGAAACGTTGCATGTGTTCTTTCTTAAATAACACTGTCTTTTTATTACATGTCAGAATCAAACCAAATCACATGTAGGACCAATTCATACAGAAATTCAGAGAATTCCTACAGATTCAAAAATTGTTTTCCCTTAAAACTACATGAAAGCCTATTTAATAAGACAGTACAAAGTGTATCAACCCATAACAATCAATTACATCTCATTTTGATTTTACTGAGTTCACTTAACTAAGCTGAAGTCTGATTGGCTGCCATAGGTTGCCGCATTGAGTATATTGTCTTAGTACTTCGCAAAGTTAAATAATGCTACTTCAATTCACTTTTCTAACTTTCTAAAAATATAAAAAGTCTTGTTTGTTCAGTATCAAAGTATGTTTTTACACCAGCAAGGTTTGTTGATATATATAAAATTACAGGTTCAACTGTCTCTCATATAAGCACAGCTAAACATAAAACAAAAGATTTTCAGGTTGCTAACTGATTTTATCTCTGTACAGGGAGATCTGAAGATGAAAGAGATTTTGAAGTATACACACCAGTTTCTGCAGAAATTCTGTGCCGGGAACCCAGAAAACCAGACTCTGCTACATAAGCACCTTTCCTTGTTCTTGTCCCCCGGTGTAAGTTACATAAACATAAAGAACATTGTTAGTCACTGATATATATTTCTTTTGTTTATGTATTAATTGTACTTATTGGGTCAGATAAACTATTATAATAAATAATATAAATAAATGAAATAATAATGAAAAATAATATATATATATATATATGTATATATATATATATATATATATATACACACACACATATATATATATATATA
>NW_017306520.1:579319-583622 GCF_000935625.1 Nanorana parkeri | reverse complement strand
TATATATATATATATATGGTATATATCATTTTATTAAATGATTTTATTTATTTGAGTTTGTCAATGTCAATGAGTTTGTCAATATTCAGCACAATAAAAGTGGGCAGTAGTGCACCAAGACAAGGACAGCACCAAATTAACTCTATACACTGTGTCATAATAGTTTATTTGACATGCAATGTGCCAAAATATGATGTCGCACGTGCAACAATTTGCATTCTTCAACAACTGCCAATCTTAGTTTATCTGGTCCACTGAGCTTAAACCACATGACCACATATTTATAGCTGAATATGAAGTTTTTGTTGTTGTCTAAATCTCACTGAACTAGGCCAGTTACAGGCCTAGAACTGTTTAAAACATGTTTTTGCCTAGCATGTTTCATAAAAGCCACCTATGAGGATACGAATTAGCAAATTGCCATTAAGGACTTGCTGTTGATATGTGCAGGTTCCAGGGCTGTCACCATTATGCCAGCATAAGTACCTTGTGAGTTGGTAACCTGGAGAAAGCATGAAGGATGGGAGTTCAGACTTCAATGATTACATGCTTGTTCCAGTTTAGTTATTCACTAGGTATATGACAGACCCCAGAGCCTGCACTTATAACACGTCAGCAGTGGCAAATTCTGTGGTTAAAAAGGTATGCCTGGGATACATCACATGCTGTGTGCATTCATGTGGCTAGTGAAAACCTTCTAGCAATATTCTTTTGCTTGTCAGTTCTTAATTTTATTGTTAAGTAAAATGATCATACCGCATTATACAGGGTTCCGTGACATTTTTTTAAACCATCCACCTGTGTAAGCCTACAGTGAGCTAAACGAAAATGTGTCCAAATATCTAAAGCTATCCATACACTAGTCAAGGCTAAACATTGTGGATGGGGGAATCCGCCTGTCAGGCTAATGTATTCTGACAGCTGTTATCCGCCGCTGTCAGAACACTGCACAGTGACTGCAACTGATAGGCTGCAGTTACTGTTTCAAGAAAACAAAATTTGACTGAGAAAATAACTTTTTTTGAAGGGGGGTCCTGAGGGGGCCACACACTACTCAGTATCCAACATTGTTTTTTGCATTGGATTCCCTCCACAGTAGTGCCTTTCTTGTCCCCAAAGGTTCTGGGAAAAAAGGGTTTTCTGCTCATCAGCCGTTGGGGTAGGCAGTGTATTAGTACCTACACAACCAGTGTTCTATGTGCATATACAACTCTGTTTTGGGGGTTCACATGCTTTTAATTCTGCTTCAGTCAACTTCAAAAGAAGGAATTATTCTGCATTTGGGATAATATGCGTTGTTTCATACATTAAAATGCATTAGGTAACTGACAATAAAAGATTTAGTTTTGCATAAATTATTACACAGACATATGCTGCTCTACTACTTTTTTTCTGTATCTTTAGCACTTAGGCATTTGGCTTACAGATATGTTTAGCTGATTAGACTCTGTCACTATGCACAGTTGGAGTTTGTCAGACAATGTCATAGAGGGTGACGTCATGACGGATATCAGAATAAAAATTTTGATGCCAGGCAAGTTTTGCAGTTTTCTTTTAAGTTCAGTGACTTGTAATGCCTCACCAAGACACTAGCTACCCCAAGGGTTTTGCTGTGTCACATCATTCGTCAAGGGCGAGACCATAATGAAAACACCATTATAGGGGAAATTTACTCATGTAGGTTATTTGTAATGCTGTATGTGTTTGGTACGTTTGGTATATCTTGGTTTATCTTTTCCATTTATTGATAATCGGATGACCTGCATTCCTCTAATGCGTGAACTGTAATTCGGTGTCTGACAACAAGCTAAGATATGATAAGAAATCTGGTTAGCCTGAGGCTGGAGCTACATTTGCAACGTATAATCTCAGAGATTTCGAAACAACTCCTATACAGGAAAATTCTAGTTCATGGTATTACAGGAAATTGTTTAGTGATTGGAGTTAATTCACTAAAGCAGGAGAGGCTGTTCATTAAAGTAGTAATAAACCCTCAAACTTTTTTTTCAATAAGTCATCCAGGTGTAACAAATACAGATTACCCAGCAGTATTTCTTAAAGGTTTTGCCCAAACACTTAAGGGGTTATTCACAAAGGAACCGAAGCATCCAGCCATAGCTTGGGCTGATTCTTCAGCTCTCTTTGGCCGCCGGAGCCCTTTGGTTCATGGCTGCTGTACGGGCTATTCACTATAGCCCGTATAGCAGCCGAAGGCATATGCTTCGTCTCCACTGAGCCAAAGTGACACCCAAAGAAGGGCGAACGGCCAGCCAAAGGCCGGCCTTTCGCCCCTCGGAGCCAGCCGTGATCTCATGGCTGGCTCTGTCCAGTTGTAATGACAGATCAGCATCCCCAAATTACCTGGGGACGCTGAACTAACATTAAACAATAACAACTGGGCGCAAGTGGCCGTGACGTCACGGCCAGCTCCACCCAGTTGTTATTCATTGTGTTTTAATTCTGTTTGAAAAATCTGGTCCTGCTCATTCCATAAATATCGACAGAGCATCTGAGGAAAATACTACCCTAATAAGACAGCACTCTTCCTGTACAGTTTCTAGGTTGTTCTAGGTTGTTGCTCATGTGACTTGTGATGTCCGCATTTCTTCTCCCCACTATCTGCATAAAGGTTGACATGATTTTATAGGCTTTGAGGGCAAATTAAACATGGTATTAACCACTATCTATGCACTCTGAGAATATTCTACTTTGGTGGCAACCATACACAACTAGAAAATAAAGAAATAAATGCTAGTGTAAAGGTACACAAAGGTACCTCTACTCTAAACTGTGGTATGTAATTATATTGAGTTGGATATTTACAGTGTTCTATTCATTTTTTAAGTGATAGTAATACAAGGTCCTCATGGAGAAGTCACTTACATACATGATGTGTGATGCTGATGAGCTGGTTGTAGATTTTCCCTGGATCTTTTGTTGTATTATGTGATTGTGATGAGATGATTCAGGCTTATGGATGGCCTCATGTTCCAATGTGTTTGTTTCCCCAGCTACAGGAGGCTGAGACCATGCAGCACATCTTCCTCAACAACTACCAGCTGTGTACAGAGATACATGAGACTGTCCTTCAACACTTCATCCACTGCTTGGCCACCCATGGACGGCATGTCCAGTATTTGGACTTTCTGCACACCATAATCAAAGCTGAAGGAAAATACATTAAAAAGTGCCAGGACATGATCATGACAGAGGTAAAGGCTGGTTGAGAATCCTTATCACAGCAAGCGGATATTAAGTTAATGAAAACACAATTTATATAGCAAAATGAATCCGGTACAAACAGAAAAGATAAATGAAACACAATTATAGCATTGTGATATTATGCCAAGGTTGTTTGTGGTTCTGAGAGATCTCTCAGAGCCACAAAGAGCAATAAATGTAAAGGAGTTGTATGTTTTTGTTTCTAATTGTAGTGCATGTGAGCAGCTTAGATGCGCTATACATAGGATCTGAGAGGGATGTTGGGAAAAGATGTAAACTAGTTATTAAGAACACTTGCTTCACTATTTATGGCATGCAACTTTTCATTTCAGCTGTCCACAAGTTACAGTATTTCTGCTTGTCAGTGTACAGCCTGTCTTCATATGTCAGATGGTTTTTAAATAAGCTAACAAATGCTATTTGGCATATTTATGTGTACCCCAAGCAGAACAGGATGGGGCATGTACCTGCTTTATTCAGATATATGTATTAATAAGGTTATATAGTGTTCTACAGAATACTACCAGAATCTAAATGATAATGTCAAATATGCATTTATTTGTCAAGTTGTCATGTTATTTTTATTGGAATGTAATGTCACACAAGTGTTGCCACACTAGTATACTGCCCTGATTTGGACTACAAACACCCTCCTCTCCTCATCTTGATAACAAAGGTAGAAGGGAGCTTTGTGGCAAGATCAACATGTACTTTCCTGTACTTGCAGAAATTGTTCGTAGCCTGAAAAAAGTAATGCAGCCACCACATCTAAGGACTAGTAAGCTGCAATATATTCTCTGTTATTTGTTCTTGGGTATATACTTTCAGTTTAAGTTACATTTACACATACTAATAAATATGTCAAGCGAGTTATTCATTTCCCTTTCCTTGTCCACCTTTCCTGCCGTGTTCATAGAAGGCCCAATACTGTTTCTGTCAGATAGATATAGTTTAAAAGAAACAAGAAACAGCTTCTGGTGTGCTCGCTGTTTAGAAAACCTGCAATCCTCTGACACCATTGTCATAGGTGCACCCTATATTATTGATTTATTTGTAAAATAAACATTATATTATATATATA
>NW_017306520.1:575015-579188 GCF_000935625.1 Nanorana parkeri | reverse complement strand
TATACACACTATATGTACACTTAAAATGTACAATAACATTTCCCTACATATTGAAGTTCAATCACAGCAAAGTAACACAGTCTCTTGTTAGCCCACCCCTGACCCACGTTTTACCTTCCACTCTTTTCTCCGTCACAACTGCATGTGCTTCTGAGTGTAGGGGAGTATGTGAACTGCTCTCATGATGCAGTGCTCGGTCTAAGCAGCCAATAACAGGGCCCAAACACTGTCTCATGACAGGCATGGGGGGTTGACATTATCATCCCTTTGTAAGCATCAACACCATTATACATAGAGCTTACACAGGATATTTTGTGTTGGCTATGATAGAGGAAGGAGCAGCCCAGGAGCACTGTGAGGGTGACTAAAAGTCGGGAAGGGGAGGGGGGCTTTTAAGTGATTCTGCCATGAATACCTAGAACAATCAAAATGGAGGTCCCTTGCAATAAAAGAGGTATTATACTCAACCGTTCAGCAGCACGTGTCCTAGTGCTGGAATTTAGAGAAGGTAGGTGACTTTTATAAACTTCTCTCTGACCTCTGACAGATTTTTAGGGAGAATCCATTATACCATGTTAGTTTTAAGCACTGACTAGATTGTCTACACATTAAACATGCTTGTTTTTCTTCAGCTGACCAATGCAGGAGATGATGTGGTAGTCTTCTACAATGACAAGGCATCATTTGCTTCAATGCTGGATTTGATGGCCGCTGCTCGTGAAGGCGTGGAAGACAACAGTCCCCTTATGTACCACATTTCACTGGTTGATCTTCTTGCTGCGTGTGCTGAGGGAAAGAATGTTTACACTGAGATTAAGTGCACATCTCTGTTGCCCCTGGAGGACGTTGTACGAGTGGTGACCCATGAGGACTGCATCACAGAGGTAACAATAACTGTAGTCTTCTTGCCATTTTCTCTTATGAGAAATATTGAATTAAACTTGCACTTTATTAACAAAAAGCTGGTATATTACACATACTGTCAAGATATATGCTATCTCTTTGATATCAAAATAAGGTTTGAAAGGATGTCAAGCATAATACCCTGGGCCAATAATGTTTTCACACGTGGATTCAAGGATTAACATTCCTATTTTGCAACACTGATGTCCTGCATATTATTCTCATCAGGGCTATTTGTGCATAGAATATGTATGTGTTCCCGGTAATTTTACATTTTTTCATCATTTGTTCCAACTTTTTCATACAATGTAAACATAATTGGACATGACCTGATTTCTGATGTGAGATTTTTTGCAAGACTAAGGTCTTTTCTTTTAAAGGTGAAAATGTCTTATGTAAACTTTGTGAACCATTGTTATGTGGATACCGAGGTAGAAATGAAGGAAATCTATACCAGCAATCACATATGGACACTCTTTGAAAACTTCATCTTAGATATGGCACGCGTAAGTGTAAAAGGCTTAATGGTATTTCTGGTTTTGCTCTATTTGAGCTCAAGGACACCTACAAGTAAATATCATAAATTGTTGATGGAATGTCTCAATAATTTTTTCATTTGACAGGTATGTAATAAACGTGAGAAGCGTCTGCCTGATGCCACCTTGGAGAAGTATGTTCTTACTGTGGTCTTGGAGACAATAAGGTCCTTTTTTAACTCCCCATTTTCAGAAAACAGCACTTCACTGCAGGTACGTGGCTATCAAAGTTGGTTTCCATTCCACTAAGTGCTTGATCAACAGGCTTATGTTTGAATCAGAATTGATTCTCTTCTCACTCAAGTCTGTGGGAAAGGCGAAGGTCAACTCTAGGTCTAATGCACCTGTCAATAAATTCTGAATTATCTCAGAAGCATCTTAAACTGATGTCAAAAGCAAGTTTATTTACACAGCCCTAAGCTCATCAACACCATCAGTCCATCAGTCCTTAGCCTATTATTTAAAGTGTAAGTAAACCAATTATTTATTTTAAACCAATACACAATATTATTGCTTAAGATAATGTTTTTTTAAAAACATTCTTATCTACTCGTTTAGCATTTATCTACTCATCTCAAGATAAAATTATTTACTGTCTAAATGTAGATAATAGATTAGAACAATGTACCATTTTGTGTTAATCTACTTGAATTAGTGTCAATTTGAAAAATATGCTTATTCATTCTGACATTTTATGTATATGTATAAATGGCAGTCTTTTTGTAAAATATGCTGTGGGAAGAATTTATTGACTGACATTCATTTATTTTAGACTCATCAAGCTATAGTTGTTCAGTTACTCCAGTCCACTACTCGTCTTCTTGAGTGTGCTTGGCTTCAGCAGCAGCATAAGAGCTCAGTAGAGGCATGTATACGGGCCCTGGCCATGGTTGGTAAGGACATAAAATTCAGCAATAGTTATATTTACTGATTAATGGTGATACCTCTAGCTTTTTTTTTTTTTTTAAGGAATCATTAAGCAGACAGTATGCATGTAAATTACTTATTCATGAACAAGCAGAAAATGAAATACAAAAATATACCTTTAAAATGTTTTGTTGCAAAAAAAAAAGTGACAATGAACCATGTCTAACTAGGGATAGCGCTTTATACTAGGTTCATCGTTTATTTATAAATGCTTCTACTACATATCAGGCTAATGTAACCATTTCATTGTACAGTTCACTTTAAAGAGTATAGGCTTCGCTATTAAGTGTCTGCTTGGGTATGTGTGTTATGAGTTACTGCAGTTTCTACATTACAACTGCACTCTGCACTGCCTTGGAGCATAAGCTTGATTTGTATTCAATCAGCTATAGATATGTAGAATAATAAAATACCTACAGTCTTTAGCTTTCTTTCAAAGTTTAGCTTAATTAAATAAAAAACATCAAGAAACACCAGTGATACAAAATCTATAAATTATGTATTTATGTAAATATTATGCAAAAACACAATATTAAAACTGTATACAGTAGCTGTATGGCTTACAGAAGAACCAGGGGAACAGGGGCTTCATTCTAGACCCCCCAAGGCACAATAATATAGTGCGTAGTTTTGTAGTTTAATATAACCATTTTAGAGAGTGCATGGTAATATGTACACCCTCTCCACTATTTGCATTTCCTGGCAAGCTACAAATCATCCTCTGTCATTCTGAATATGTATTAAATTAATGGACAGCACAAAGTCCTAGAGTTACTTAACATTTCAGATATTCTGCTGATTTTTAAGCAGCTGTGTCATTAATAGGTATTTATAGGTACGTCTTTTCTCGTGCCAGTACCCAAAATAAATTGTTTATTGTCATCTAGGGGGTCTATTCACGAAGCTGCCGAAGGATCTGGCCGTATCTTCGGCCGATCCTTCGGCTAGCTTCGGCCCCAGGACCCCTTCGGTTCAGTAGAACCGAAGGGGTGCTGTACGGGCTATTCAGAATAGCCCGTACAGCTCCCGATCATGGCCGAGCGGCTCAGTCGAGCCGAACGCATATGCATTGGCTCAGCTGAGCCGTGCTGAAAGCCGAAGCTGGCCGAGCGGCTGGCCGACAGCCTGCTTCTGACAGCTGGGCGGAGCCACTAACCAGGGACACTGATCTCCAAACAGCAAACTCTCATTGTACTCGCCCTCTGCTGCAGTTCTCCATCAGGTGCATCAGCAGAGGGCGGGTACAATGCTAGTTTACTATGGGCTATTGCTAATTGAAATAGCCAATAGTAATGTACCAATGCTTTTCAATGGGAAAATGTATTTACTTATTTATTTTTCTATTCTGACATCGCTCGTGTCAGATTAAAGAAAAAAAAAAGACACAGCAGTGCTTCTCTCCTGGGCGGCTGGGAGCAGGAGACTCCCGGAGTGCCCGGGAGAGTTTTTTTTTCTATTTTTTTTTTTACAGCAGCAGAGACGCCGGACAATAGGAAACTATTGGGCGGAGCGAGCTGTCACTGCTAGCTCTGCACAATCGTTTTCTATTTACTTTTTTTACCTTTTTTCACTCTTTTTCTGTTCTGCTCGGTACCTCTGAGGGGCCGAGCAGAACAGCCGAGCCAAATGCCGCTCGGCGGCCTTCGGCTATTCTCTCACTGCTGTTCGGCATCTTTAAGAATAGCCCGAACAGCAGTGAGAAGCCTGCCGGAGGTTCGGCTCAGCCGATCCAGATGTTGGATCGGCTGAGTCGAACTCCTTCTGCACTTCGGGTCAGCCGAACATGCTGAGCATGTTCGGCTGATCC
>NW_017306520.1:564871-574417 GCF_000935625.1 Nanorana parkeri | reverse complement strand
CGCCGGACAATAGGAAACTATTGGGCGGAGCGAGCTGTCACTGCTAGCTCTGCACAATCGTTTTCTATTTACTTTTTTTACCTTTTTTCACTCTTTTTCTGTTCTGCTCGGTACCTCTGAGGGACCGAGCAGAACAGCCGAGCCGAATGCCGGCATCTTTCAGAATAGCCCGAACAGCAGTGAGTAGCCTGCCGGAGGTTCGGCTCAGCCGATCCAGATGTTGGATCGGCTGAGTCGAACTCCTTCTGCACTTCGGGTCGGCCGACCATGCTGAACATGTTCTGCCGACCCGAAGCCACGCGAAGCAAGCCGATGTACGGCTGAAATCAGCCTTACCAGTCTGAAGTGAATAGCCGAACAGTGTTCGGCTCACTTCACTTCAGATCAGTCATTCACTCGGCTGCCCTCGGCATAGTGAATAGATCCCTAAGTAAATTTTCAGCAGCACTACACAACAGCATAGGTGTCTGTAATTTTTTTAATCTTGGAGGCTGTGCTTAAGTTTCGGCAAACATGTTATTAAAAATTATTAATAGACACACGTTTGTTCCATGCCATATTTATTGTTGTCATCTTTAGGTCATGTTTGGTGTCTGCAAATGTGGTCTACAAACCATACAATTTTGAAAACCACTGTACTACTTTTACTGATGCCCTTTATTATTTAATAAATATGCTTTTAACATGTACATATTCATCCTGTCTCTGCATTTTGTTTCTAGCCAAAAGTCGGAGCATATCTCTACCTATGGACTTAGATTCACATGTGAGCTCTCTGCTGAACAGCTCCTCTAGTTCATTACTGAGATCCCAAACCGCATACAAGCAATCCACAACCACACGAACCTTCACTCGTGTCATTGCCAGTCAGAATCAGTGGGACTACAAAAATATTGTGGAGAAATTACAGGTTTGTAAAATGGTTTTAGATGCAATAAGCAACAAATAAGTTGTTTGTTAAGAATTGTATGCAATTATTTTTTTCATCTGAAAATAAATATATGATTTTGTTACATGATTAGAAGTAAAGTCAACTGTGATTGTAAGTCAAGTGTAGGATGTTGATTCTTGAGGATTCATCTGTACAATTGAAAAAGAACTGGCAGACTTAGGAAGGGTAATTTTATAAAACTAATACAAGTGTTAATAAAAAATGCTGCTGCAGTACAAATAATTTTTTGGAAAAATGTTGGTTGTAGACAACAGCTTCTATTTTGTAAATTTTTTACTAATTTTTCACAAAACTGATACAATGGAGCTTGTTAAAGTGGAACTCTGCTTATTTTTAAAGAAATATACCTTACCAGAGTTATGCATTAATTTAAAATAATTTTCTTTCTCATCCATTAAGGGACAAAAGATTTAGGGGGTTATTCACAAAGCTTCCGAAGGATCTAGACGTAGCTTCAGGTGATCCTTCGGCTAGCTTCGGCCCCTGGACCCCTTCGGTTCAGTAGAACAGAAGGGCTGCTGTACTAGCTATTCACTATAGCCCATACAGCTCCCGAAGTTTGCCGAGTGGCTCAGTCGAGCCGAAGGCATATGCTCGACTTATTGATGTCATCTCACGGCTGGCTCCGGCCACTTGCAGAGACAGAACAGGTAACCAGGGACGCTGATCTGTCATTACTCTCCCGGACGCTCCGGGAGTCTCCCGCTATTAGATAGCGGCTCCCGGCCGACCGGGAGAGAAACACTTTCTCCCAGAAAGGTTTATTCTGACCGAGCAGAGTAAACCTTTCCCTGCTCTGTTTTTTTTTCTTCTGACATCGGAGCCGTCGGCCACCATCAGTCAGAAAAAAAAAAAACAGCATAGGAATGCATAGCTACATTTCTATTGGCTATTTCACTTTGCAATAGCCGATAGCAAACTAGCTATTGCACCCGCCCACTGCTGCTGTCAATCAGCAGAGGGGACCTAAAGTTCTCCATCAGGTCCTCTCTAGTGATTGACAACAGCAGAGGGCGGGTACAATAGCCAGCTTACTATTGGATATTGCAAATTGAAATAGCCAATAGGAATCTAGCTATGCATTCCTATGCCTTTCTTTTTTTTTTTATTCTGACGGCAGCAGCTGTCAGAATACTAAAAAAAAAAAAAGAAACTTGCAGATAGCAAACATGCTATTGCTTCCTCTCCTATCTGCCATCATTTCAGGGGGATGCTCTCCCCCCTGCATTACAATGAGAGTTTAGCAGAGGCGGAGGTGATATGAAAGCCGACTCTGCTGAGCCAAGCTCTTACTTGGTAGCCAGGGGACGCTGATGTGTCAGTACCATGAGAACTCAGCAGAGTCGGCTTTCATATCACCTCTGGCTCTGCTAATCGTTTTCTATTTTTTTTTCTACATTTTTAAACTGTTTTTCTATTCTGGTCAGGACCACAGAGGTAGCGAGCAGAATAGCCGA
Source organism: Nanorana parkeri (assembly GCF_000935625.1). NCBI lineage: Eukaryota > Metazoa > Chordata > Amphibia > Anura > Dicroglossidae > Nanorana > Nanorana parkeri. The sequence goes on along the minus strand of NW_017306520.1, from coordinate 572,008 downwards.
GCCGAATGCACTCACTGATGTTCGGCCCCATATGAGAATAGGCCGAACAGCAGCGAGTAGATGTTGGATCAGCTGAGATAAACTCCTTCTGCACTTCGGGTCGGCCGAGCATGCTGAGCATGTTCGGCCGACCCGAACCCAGCCACAGCTAGCCGATGTATGGCTGATTTCAGTCGGTATACGGCTGAAATCAGCCGTACAAGCCTGAGGTGAATAGCCAAACAGCGTTCAGCACACTTCACTTCCGGTCAGTTACTCACACGCCTGCCCTCGGGAGCTTTGTGAATAACCCCCTTAGTTAATCAGAGACAACTGGTTTATATTGCCACATTAAGAAAGAAGTGGACAAACAAAAAAGCTGTTGACCATTCTAGTATAACCCACCCCACTAAGATCATGTTTCAGTTTTTTGCTAGCTGGGCCCTTTCTTTCTGGGCATATTCTCATCAATAGCTTTGGAGGCTGTACTCCCACTGGACTGAAGATTGCAGGGTCTGCTTGGAATGTGTCCTTCGGGCACTGGACTCTGTGAAGCTTTCCAAACATCAGTGTAATGTGTTCATTTGCTGCAGAAAGCTTTCCAGATCCAGAGCCGTGTCTCTGGTGTGACCCAGTCTCTGAAGGCTCTCTATGAGTACGCCATGTGGGCTGAGCATTGGGAACTACTACATTTATTGCTAAAGTTGGGCACCATAACCATATTGATTTCCACAGAAAATGTAAAGGAAGAGGGCAGCGCACATTTATTATAAGTCCACTATAGATTTATTCATCTTGATAAAAGATTAGTGGGTATGTTCAATGCATTAAATACGGGACAATGCCAGCTTTGGGTGTAAAGTCTTTCAGGAAGCTTTTTTTGCTGCAGGCTTCCCCCTGTTTTCCGAGGGGACTGGCCGGCAAGGGTTACTGTTTGCCGCTGGATTAGCGGTCGTCTTTGCCGTTGGAAACAGCATCATCGAGGGACCTAGATGGGGTGAGTATAATTTGCTTTATCATGTCAGAAAAATAAAAAAAATGGCAGGATAGGTTAGAGGGGGGTGAAAGGGATGGATGGATGGTAGAGAGTTTTTGAGTGGAGTTGGCCTTTAATGAACTCCAAGAAATTGATTTTAAGGTATGTACAACAATCATATTATTACCATACTGTAAGCATAATTGCCTAAAATGTGTATTTATATGACCTTTCCTCAGTTTCCTGCACAGCAGAAATCACTTCATGTATTGATTATGCACTGTGAGTCAGTCAGGTTCGATTTTGCTGTGCATTGCTGCCAATCTATTATGTCTTCATGTTCCTGGGTAACTGGACTGGGAGTTTTTTTGCCAGCTTGCAGTAGAAGAGCACTGGTAGGACCTCAGACGTGTTTTTGCTCATTCACAGCACAACGATTAGGCACACTAGTGACACTAGAAAGCAAACCTGTTGACTAAGCATTGTGGTAGGGGTGTGAAAATCACTAGACTGACTGAATGGAATGACAATTTTGTTTAAGGTAATTAGTTGAGATACTTATATCGCAAATGATGTTTGGCTGGAGTACAGTTTTAAGGAACCACGGTCATTTAAACTGTTCACAACAAAGTCACTACATACTAATTTACTATTTTGTTTTAAAATCTCAACTTTCCTCAAATTTCATTCAGTGAATAGGGCTTGATATTGATAGTTTGAAGGATTTAGCTAGCTGGATGAAGGAGTGGTCTCCCCTTCTAAGTGCTTATATCCAGCTAATATTTCCATATGCCTCTTAATGGGACTGATTTAGAGAAAGGTCTGCACTGGTACTTATGCACAGCAATCAAATATGCAGACCAACATAATCACTATCAAGTATTAATCACTACATAAAACAACCACTTAGAGAATTTTTTTTAACAGCAATTTATATTAAATAAATCTGCCTAATGTAATGGTGAATTTACTGTAATCAGTTATAATGGCAGCTATCCATGCAACAGCCACATGATTAACTTGCACATGGCTCAATAATGACACTTTTATTTTACTCTCACTAGGATATTATAAACACATTAGAGGAAAAGTTAAGGCCGCTTGTAGAAGCCGAGCAGTCTGTACTTGTAGATGTCCTCCACCATCCTGAACGACTTTTTGCTGAAGGAACTGATGCCTGTGTACGATGTGAGAGCGGAGGCTTCATTTCTAAGTATGTGTCACATTCTGTTTCTGCAGCACTTGCATAATTAACAAATGATCAGAGTCAGCAATTTTGCAGTGTGGGTGAACCATCTACTGTATTATCGGGAACTCCTGGAACTTGGGGCTTTGAAGATAAGGGATGTTTGAATAATTCAGAGCACTATGTCTAAATATATTATTAATCCGTGCCATCTCCATAATACACCTACCCTTTCTGTACTAATACAGCCATTAAATAGTGTACATACACTGGGAAAATGCTCAGTACACATGTGCATAGAACATTTTAACAGAAAAAGATCCCACATACAAGTTAGTTTACCTTCATGCATATTTTAGCAGTGCTACAGACAATTTAGACCGATTATTAAAAACATCAGTGAAGTTTTATGAATGAATACAGAGACACTTGATGAGATATAGTTTACATTTGAGTTCATTTCGTAAAGTTTAGATCATTTAGGAATCCATTTTTACAAGGAAATATTTACATATTTCACACAATTAGGTAATTAATTTAGCTTTACCTTATTCACTAAAATAAGGGGAAACTTCCCCTGCAATATGCATATTCTTTTGCAAATGTAACAACCTTAATGAGTGGAACAGACAATAATAGCTGACTGGAAGGACATTCTTAAGACATTAAGTTAATGTTTTTGCTTTTTTCCCTAAGACTGATTCAGCACACCAAAAATCTTATGTCCTCTGAGGAGAAGTTGTGTATAAAGGTTTTACGAACTTTACAGCAAATGCTGATGAAGAAAAATAGTTATGAAGAAAGGGTAAGAGAAATGTAGTTAAAGCTGATATCTCTTGGTGTTAAATATTGAATATTGTTAATTGAAACCAGAGGCCTTCTGTCATCCAAGCCATCCAAAGCTGACATCTGCTTTATGTTTTCCATCACTATGGAGCATATTTTTAAAAGGGAAGAACTTGCCCTTTAGCCACCAATCAGATTAAGGGGATTTGGAATCATCCAACATAATCTTGTCTAAAGTCATATAAAAGATTGCCATTGCAGCCAAAGTCACTATACATTAGGAATTAGAACACATCTGTAAGAGCAGCAGGTCAATATGCATCCAACTTGTTAGGATTTCACAACTAATGTGAGCAATTCTAATGTCGCTGAGAAGAAAATGGAGAAAGGTGTAAACATTGTTCATAGCAGCCAGCTAAACTCTGGATGTTATTTCTGTATAGCAGATTAGAAAACAATATTAAGAATGTGATTTCACAAAGCAGTGAAGACATTCCCGTAAATTAGTCACATTAGTTTGTCATCAATTGCTAATTGCGAAAGGATTGATTCACTGAAGGAGTGGAGTATGAGGTAAATACGGTGAATGAAGTGCAATTTTCTGAAAAATAAGGTGAATGAGGTGGAGCTAAGTGGAAATTTACAGAGCATACCCAATCATGTTCAAACAAAATTGAAAAAAAAAAATGTGTGCTCGCATTGCATTATTAAAGCCAGCACAACTCTACCTCATTCACTCTTTGCAAAGTGAACCTGCTCTACTCCTAAATAAACCAAAATGTTTTAGGGCCCATTCACACTTATAGCAGTAACCTGCATTTTTCTGCGCAAGAGAAATACAGTTGTTTTCTCTGTGATTTGTTCACACTACAACGCAGGTGTGAACAGCAGTGCGCTGCGGAAAAAATGCAAACATGCTGCATTTTTCCACAGCGCATTGGATTCCCCTGCGGGTCACCGCACCACAGTGCAGCCCATCGCACTGCTATGCAGGGACCTGGATGGGGTGTAACATTGTACACTAATGATAAAGTAAAAAATAAATAAATAAAAGTAAACAGTGAGAGCTCTGGCAGTATGCGATGCACAGCACACTGCCAGTACTGTCACAACACACTAGCCCGCCCGCTAAAATGCTTAGTTTTAGTGTATAGGCCAGTGTGAACGGGCCTTAAACTTTTGTATGATGGCTCAAATTATTTAGATGTTGGGTGCATTTATATAATTAGATTGCTTTATGTTTTTATCATTATTAGGTAGGGATTATGTCATAAACTGTGATTTGTATGTCAGTACATGGCATACATAACTTTTATAGGACATATAATATATGTAGCCCTCAATTTACACTGGGACTAGGTTCCTGAGGGAATGGTTGTAAAGAGAGCCTGGTGTAAATTGAAACCCTGTATATAATGTAAGTCAATGGGAAGCGAGGGAGTTTTGTTCCAGACCGTTCTCAAAATTGACACAGGTAATACAATACATTTACATCGTATGTAAAGCTGCTGCATGAGCTCACACAAAAAGCTTTACACACACATTAACTTAAATGTAAATTTAAAGTTGGGAGCATGAAAATGCCCAAAATGTCTTGGTATGCTGATGCCTTAAGAATTCCCTTCACTCATTCTTTCACAAATGTTTGCAGAAGCAGTCTACATGTCTAGATGCTTGATTTTATACACCTGTGGCCATAGAGGTGTTTGGAACACCTGAATCCAATAATTTGCAGGAGTGTCCTAAGGGCCCGTTCACACCAGATGCAGTGCGCTCCGGCCCGATTCTGGCCAGAACGCACTGCCTCGCATTGCGGTGGGCTCACTTTTTTGTGGGGCAGGAGGGGGCGTGGCGGGCCATTGAAGTGAATGGCACCGTAGCCATGCCCTCCGGCCGCAATGCGATCGGCTGCACAGGATAGCAAGGCACATTATGCCTGTGGTCCAGTGCGATCAAAATGCTGCAACCACTATTTTGATCGCAACAGACTGGACCGCAGGCATAATGTGCGTTGCGTTCCCGTGCGGCCAATCGCATTGCAGCCTAAGGGCGTAGCTACGATGCCATTCACTTCAATGGCCCGCCACGCCCCCTCCTGCCTATGGAGGCATGTTTTTAAAATGTTCACATTAGGCATTTGTTGAATCTGTGAAAGTTGTCTGATGATGTCTGTGTTGTTTTCTCTCCAGGTGTGTACAGTGCATAAATCTGTGACACACATAGTTAAGATCAATTCTATCTTATAATTAAATCTGAACAGCAGCTTCACCATAAGTGTTTAATGACGCTCAGCATCATTATGCAGAGCGGTTTGTTCATTATCAGTATACAGATAAGCAGCATGTTTATATAGCTCAGCATGTTCATTATTAGTTCACAGATACTCAGCATCTTTATAAATCAAGCTTGCAATTTATGTTTTCCTCCCTCCCTGTCTGACTCAATCTCGCTCTTGTCCCCATAGGGAAATTTACTAAGGAAAACCCTTCTGAGTAATTACCTGCAAAACAAGAAGTCAAATACTAAAGGCGAGACACCTGACATCTTTGCCATCGGTAATAAATACCTTTCCAACCTTTTCTCCCTAGTAAATCAGTATCTTTCTAGACCCTCATTTCTCCATTGCCGCAAGGCTGAAATACACTGCCCTTTGTACACAAAAACATTGTACATTGTAAATATAGAGTCCCTGTTCATGCTCCGGGGCTTCATCTAAAATTTGCTGACATTATACTTTGACACCTATCTATAACTCACCTATATATAACTTATATTTCGAAACTCTGTCATTCCATTCTTCTTATTTTCATCTCAATGGCTTTCAATTGAAAAATGAAATATTGTTTTTAATTAATTTCACAGGTCAGGATCAAGACTGGTCTGTAATAGCACCAATTCAGTGTAAATTAGACCGAGAAGGAGCCACCAAACTTGTAGCTGATCTAATTATGAGCTCAAAGAATGATAAGATCTTTCAAGAAAGCATTTTATTGGCCATTAGATTACTTGATGGAGGCAACACAGAGATACAGGTATACCTAATACTCTAACTGGCATCAAAATATATGCACATATTTTTACTTAATGGGTCAGTCTACTTAATACTGATATTTTAAAGCGTAATTCCACCTTTGCAACCAATGTGGTGTAACACTTATTTCATATTTGTTACATGTTCCCATCCACATAACATTTATTTATTTTTTTAATTGCTGCTTACACAATACATGCTCTACCACCTAAAATTGGTGGAAAAAAAATTCCAGCACAAGGGGCGAAGGGGGTTCTTCACAGTAAGATCAGTTAGGGTCTGGAACTCACTGCCACAGACAGTGATTTCAGCAAAGAATGTGGAATTGTTCAAGAAACTTTTGGACGATTTCTTAAGGGACCGTAATATACAGGGGTACAGGTACTCCTAGAATGAGATCCTAATAGGTTGAACTTGATGGACTAATGTCTTTATTCAACCTCAAATACTATGTAACTATGTAATACAGAGACACTTGATGAGATATAGTTTACATTTGAGTTAATTTCGGTAAAGTTTAGATCATTTAGGAATCCATTTTTACAAGGAAATATTTACATATTTCACACAATTAGGTAATTAATTTAGCTTTACCTTATTCACTAAAATAAGGGGAAACTTCCCCTGCAATATGCATATTCTTTTGCAAATGTAACAACCTTAATGAGTGGAACAGACAATAATAGCTGACTGGAAGCACATTCTTATTCTGAAGCAAAAGTTGTTCACTGTATTGAGTTTTGCTCTGGAATGCAAAGGGGGCTAGGCAGGATAATGTCAACATAATTAATCCTGTCTGTACTGTGGTAGCAGATCTCATAATCAGTTGTAACCTACATTGGAACAATGTAAATCCTAACAAAGGTTAACGATTTAGAAACATTGCATGTTAATGAGGGGAAGCTCAGTCTTTTCCTAATCTTTTTATGGGGACAAACAGAGATTCCTGTAACTTAAAAGTGAATAGAGAAGTTTTCAAAAACCTAACGCACAGACAGGGGCGTATCTGCCGCGAGGCAAACAAGGCGTTTGCCTGGAGCGGCAGATTCGCAGAGAGCGGCACCCCGAGTGTTACTCACGCGGATGGGATGACGCGGACCGTCGGCCTGGAGAGTGGACGGCGTTACGGCGCGTGGAGACGGCGGGCGGCGTTGATTCACGGTGAGTCTGTAAGCCCGC
>NW_017306520.1:542342-564819 GCF_000935625.1 Nanorana parkeri | reverse complement strand
CTGGTTAAATACACCGCTGCTCACAGACACATCTAAAAGGTAACATATATTTAAAAAAAATTGTAGGCATCCTGTGTAAATGGGAACAAATAACAAACATATAGTTGAAGTTTTCTCAAATTTGACTGCAAAAGTGGAAATACTATTTAAGTCATAACTGGAGTCTGGTGGGTCGAGTCTATGATATATATAGATATATCTATATAGATAGATAGATAGATAGATAGATAGATAGATAGATAGATAGATAGATAGATATTGAAATATAATATTTATGGAAACAAATATAATTTGTACATTTTGGGTGGACAAAATCTTAAAAGAAAATAACAATTATAATTCATACCCAGTTTCTTAAGTTACTTAGGCAGTTTCCCCACCTGTCTGTTGCTGTCTGAATGGATGTAAGAATATTCACATTGACTACACTGGAGTAATTAGTGCTCAAACCAAACTATTTGACAGCAGGATTACAGATGGGAGGAGAGCACTGGAGGCGTCGTACAGTGCTATGGGACTATAAAGATAAATATAACATTTAAAATATAAAAATGAAATAATACCGGCATCTGTCATGTATTTTTTATTTAAAAAGAAAACTCATTTTATTTAGCAGTAATACCAATTAGGTTTCTAAAATTAGTAGGTAATAAGTAAAGTAGACTAACCACTAATTAGCTAGCTAAATAGAAATAATCAGTTACAGGAGAATTAATATAACATAAAAGAGAGGTTAAAAAAAAATCATAGTCTTGTGCTGCACACAAATAGAACAAAGAGATCTGCTAACAAGGTGATATTTTTTTAAAAAGGTCAAAGAGCAAAAACTTTTATTAAATAAAAAAAATCTATTTGATGGTTTGCTTTGACAAGACCTATGTAAAAAATAAATGCATTGAAATTGAGAGCTCTATGGGCTCATTCAAAGCACATCCAGATCATCATCCAGACAAAATGAGACATGCAGTATTTCTCTAGTCTGGTCTGAAATGCAGTGGAACTGCAGGCAGGTTCACACCATTTTCCGTACCAGATCTGGACCAGAAAATGGTGTGAACCTACCCTAAGGGCCCATTCACACCACATCCAGATCATCTCCAGACCAGACCAGATTGTTTTCGGACTCAAAATGCATCCTAATGTATCCCTATGCTATTTCTGGCGTCTGTTCACACCAGTGCAGTCCGTTCCAGACCAGAAAAATACGGCATGTCATTTTGTTTGCTCTGGAATGCACTGGAATTGCGGCAGATTCACACTATTTTCCGGACCATATGTGGTCCGGAAAATGGTGTCAACCTGCCCTAAGGGTGGCAGCTAACTGCAATGTATCAATTTTTGTTTACATTTTAACAAACACTCAGCAAAAGTATCTGTTTCTAACGATTAGGGTTAATACAGCAGCTCTGCTACAGCAGGTCCTGGCAACTACATTCAAAGTTGGAAGCTCTGCTGGGACTCTAGGCCATACAAGGAAAGTCCCTGATCCCACTCTAGAAAATTTGGCAAATAAAATAGGCTACCTAAACAGAAGCTCACTTTTGCTACTGCTTTCTTCAAATGCAATTGTTTTAATATATAAGCCACACTATATCTGTTTATAACATCAGACCAAATATATTAACAGATTTGTTTTGTCCTTTCTCAGAATTCAATTTACAACTTATTAAAGGGTGACAATAAGTCAGAAAAGTTCTTCAAGGTTCTGAATGAAAGAATAAAATGTGCCCAGCAAGAAATTAAATCCACTATGTCTGTGAACATGAGTGATTTAGGGGTTGGGGATTCCCTGGAACCTGTTGGGAATCTCAACTCGAAAGGTAAGTTACACAGAATAGTAATAATATTAATTATACTGTTCATTGCATTTTATTTCCGGAGAGTTCGAAGAAAACCCATTATAATACATGGTAACGGCCATTCCTGGCTTTTTTATTTTATAAACTTCAAGCTCTTAATCTGTTATTGTCATCCTCTGGCTTTATTACTTAGTGAGTCATAGACTTGAAACAAGTGTGAAAGTCAAGCGTAAAAATTCACTCTTAGCATACTAGTACTTTGTCAAATATGCACTATGCAGGAAACGTAGCAGGTGACAATGTTTCAACCTGCAGGTTTTAAAACAAGTCAGCAGTGGCAGCTTCTGTATTTATATTGTATTTTTAACCTCCATATACTGTTAGACTGTCAGGTTCATAATTGAAAAAGCTAAACAAATAATTCTGAAAGTAATAAGTCTGACGGAAAGCAATACGTTCACTTAATTGATCAGGTGAGGCAGAATTATAATACTTTATATGTCAATAAAATCGTAGTGCTAAGTGTGTTGTTCTCACCGGTCAGACTACAAGAATATTCTTATTGTTATTCTTGCTGTACAGCATTTATATAGCACCCACAGTGTGTGCATCACTTAATATAAGGAAGACATTACAGTTGCAATACAATTCAAAACAAGATGGTTAGGAAGGGCCTGCCTGTGAGAGTTTCCAATATAAAAGGGGAGGGAAAGTGATACAAAAGGATGTAGCTGTGTGGGAATGATTAGTTTGAGAAAGTAATATTTCAGTGCTTAGGTAGAGGTGGGAGAGATGAGTTTTTAGGGATCGCCTAAAGGCAAAACAGAGAAGGAGATAACCAGACAGGTTGGGGTAAGGTGTTCCAGAGGATGGGAGGGACTCTAGAGAAGTCCTGGGGGCAAGAGTGGGAGGAGCTGATGAGGGAGCTTGAGAGCAGGAGATCTTGGGAGGAGCGAAGGGAACGGTTAAGGTGTAACTTTGAGGCAAGATTGGAAATATAGCTGGAGCAGAGTTGTGGATTACTTTGTAAGTGGTTGTTAATATTCTGAATTGTATTCTTTGGGTGATTATATTATGGGTAAAATATCATTGTTATTTATTTAATGACACAATGCACACTTTGTGGTGCCTGCTTCCTCTTCAAAAGCTTTAACAGTAGGGCCCCAACAAAAAGGTCATGAAGGAGGGGAGATTGGAGAAAGAAATGAAGTCGGCCCACTCGTTTTGATCATGGAACCCATTCTGAGATTTCTTCAGCTGTTGTGTGAAAACCACAACCCAGATCTGCAGGTAACTGTATATTATTGGTTTCAGCCTCAGCCACTGTAGAATTATTAGCAGTACAGTTGAAATTGAATCTCTGCAATTAGATTACCTGAATATATTGGCTTCTCTGTGTTTGCGTGCCGTTTTTCCTAAATACATTGCTTTGTTTTTCTAAACTGCTAATTTGTCTAATTTACAGATATTTATTGATGCAGAAACCTTTATGTTGCGTGAATGAAATACAATCTCTAAATCTTTCAAGATTTTGCTAAATAAAAAATGTTAACAAAAGATACAGATGAAAGCCCCCGCAATAGAAAAGCTCTTATACTCACCTCTATGTTAGCTTGTGTCTCCTATCTTCCCTTCATTCCAGCACTGCAGCCTCCATCATCGCCTTCTGCATTCAACACATCTGGGAGTGTTGGATGCCTTTGTCCCTGCTGCATGGTGTGGTTTCCTCCTCATAAGCCACTGCTAAGTCCTATAGTGACGTACACTATGCAGCACACACGCATCCAACGCTCTTCGAAGTTTTGAATGCCACTGATGGATGCTGCAGCACTGGAATGGAGGGAAGGTATTTGTAGTGAGTATAGGAGCTCTTCTATTGCAGGGACCTTTCGCCTGCATTTTATGTTAACCTGGCAGGGTAGCTTAAAAGGAAAAAAAAAGCATTGTCCATATACCTATGTTCTGATATAGGCTTAGAAATTGTGAAATTGTGTTAAAACATAAGAGCAACGTACGCAAAAAGGACGCAAGTCAAATGCATTATGTTTGCAAGCGCTTCTATGTTGCTTTGAATTGCTTCTAAGTTGCTTGCCTTCAAATTGCTCAAAAAATGCTTAAAGCTGATTGGAGCTGCTTTTGTTTTTACAATAACGTGTTTGAGGGAAAAAAAACTCTCAGATGCAAGAAAAAAACTGTGTACATGCAGCAAAAGCCAAATATATAGATTCAGAAGAAAATAACATTGATATAACACTGACACATGTCATAGATCTGCTACTAGCATGGCCAACTTTGAAACATAACTGGAAAAACAAAATGTTTTACAGTCTTGTGTATTCATTTTCCATATAGAATTACCTGCGGAGTCAAAATCATAAGACCAATTATAACTTGGTATGTGAGACCCTGCAGTTCTTGGATATTATGTGTGGGAGCACTACAGGAGGACTGGGCCTTTTGGGTCTATACATCAATGAAAAAAATGTGGCTCTTATTATCCAGACTTTGGAGACCCTCACAGAATATTGCCAAGGACCATGCCACGAGAATCAGGTAAATACTTCGTAAAGTATAACTATAGTATTGAGGGGTTAGAACACTGTCAGTTTTTTTTTTTGCTGTCTTTAACCCTGCTATAGAGATTCAATATCTCTTTATGTCTTCACCACCAATGTCACTGGAAATAAATGTAAGGGTAAATAAAAAATTTGTTATTGCCACCAGAAATTAGGGCAAATCTTCCAACGGGACACTGGTTTCCATGGCCAGTGTCTAGAAGCGGATTTCCCTCACTTTGGAAATATAACCTCTCACTTCCTGTTGAGGCTACAGGACAGCAAGTGAAGGGAAATCTCCCTAATTAGACACAAATTTGAAACAAAGCTGACAGTAGTTTTAACCCTCCCCTGACCTATCTATAATTAAAATAAACGTTTGTTTTTACCATCACTTTTGGAGAGTATCTACAAAGAGCAATTTCAAGTATCAGAAGTGACTCAACTGATTCATGCATCTCTGGTGATTGGAATGTGTATGGGGGTGTGAGGGATCCGGAATGCTGCTAGTATGTATACTTTACGGTGACCATTTCTTTATCATCCCCTTATGCATGGCAATTATAGCTGTGACAGGAAGATCTTGCGCTTGTCTGCTCATACTCATCCCTTATTTACACCTATCAACATCTTTCATATTGATAACACAATGGAGTTGATTTACTAAAGGAAAAAAGGTTTGGTAATTTTGCAAGAGATTTTGCACTTTGCATAATTTTCACTTAACTTTGAGAATGTGGTGAAAATTCACTTTGCAAAGAACACCCACTTACAAGCAAGGAAAAAAAAATAAAATAATCAACTTTTGTCAAGCTGGGTGGAGCCAGGGCTAAACAGCTTGGATTTTAGCCAAGACGAACAGTCTATGGCCATCTTTAGGTAGGCAAAACATAAAAAAAAAGCCTGGTTTTGAATTGTAAATGTCTGCAATGCTCGTACTGTTTTAAAACGAACCTCCAGCATAGTCCAGCATGTGATATATTTTTATACAAATGTGGAAACTGACATCTCTCGTTTTTCCACATTAAGATTTGCCTGGATAAGTCAAACAGACCAAAGTCTGGGGAGCCACAAACTGTGGAAGACATGGTATCTTGTTTCGCTAAACAAAATTACTTTTTGCTTAAACCCTTTTATCTTATATCAAAAGTTAGGAACTGAGTAACAGCTTATATATTTATTCATAGGATAGGCACAACAAATCTGGCCCAAGGCAATACAATCAAAAATACAATCCTGAATGGATGTTAAAATATGCATCCATCTTCTCCTATATATTTGAAGGAATTTTTCAGAAATTTGAAAGATTGCCCTTAACACTTAACACTGAGGACACTTCCTCCTGTACACTTTTTTTTTTTTACCAGGCTATAGAGTTCAAGAAATATGGAACTGTAGACTGTTTGTGAAGGCAAGAATTTTATTCCTCATGCAAAAAAACATAACAGGACAAGCATTTAGTCCCAGATACAAAAAAACGAGGTTGACCATCTGGAATTGCAGTCAGTTGCAAGGATGTGAATATACACAAAAACACATGTAATAGTTATACTAAACTTGCTTCCTGGCTAGATTTTGCCAACCGGAATGGAATCTTTGTATTCTTCAAAGTGAGATCAGAGTAATGTACCTGTGAGAAAGTCCACTGACCAGTTTTTTAGCTAAAGAACTGGATGTGTTTTTCTGATATTTCACATTGAGTCTGTGATACAATTAGAAGGTAGGACATGTTATAGCAAAGACAAGGTAGGACATGTTATAGCAAAGACAAAGGACAGCACGTGTGAATCAAAACTCCATATGGTGGTAAAGTCTCCAAATTTATCCAATTCCAAGAGGTACTTCACCCTTATCATATAAATTACAACAAAGGAACCTTTAGAAATGTTTACTAACGACAATCTACAAAGAGATACTTCTAGATAATTGCAGACCTTTATTCTTTTCATACATTATTTTTATTTTCCTCCCCAGTTTTCTCACAGTGGCCATTTTCACCAAGGTCCGATGAATGCCTCTCCCTTTACTTCCTTGAACTCTAGGTCTGTCTCCGGGAACATGCGGCAGTGCACATTATCCGAGGGGGAAAAATGTCTCATAAGATTTTGCAGTTTACAGATTAGATTTCCTAGGAAGGTACTGGTGATGTAACCTTCTCATAATGTATATGTGAAACCAGGACTACATCACCAGGGCCTCAACCAATTCAACCTGGAAGTGAAAAATCAGTAATTGTACATAAAAGCAAAAATGTTAGTCTAACTAATGAATGTAAGATGATTTCATATCAGCATGCAGAACTGCATGCTGATGTGATTTTTAGTGAAAGGAGGTAAAGGTACATTAGGAGCATAGCAACACTGGGATGCATTATGGGAAGAACCCATAATCACAGTCTTCCCAAAACATGTCTATCCCTCACCATGTTCCTTTGTATGGTGAAATTGGACTGTTTTGATGTGCATTAGATTACTTCCATATTGCTATTCTTAATTGGGTTTGTGAATAAATGCTACATGGGTTAGTGGGACTGAGTTGTAACTCTGCCTTGCATTGTAGGCTGTGTCATAGTTATATTGTAGATAATATCTCTTTTTCTGCCTTCTGGGCAGATATTACAATATTTAACAAACACAGTAGATAAACAGAGCACACGTGATACTTTTTATTATACTGCTTCAATGTGTGTCTCATCTATGTTTTATAGCTTGGCACATGTAACAAGAGAGCCAATAGTAATTATATTAAAAGCAGTTGTAGTCCATAACTGGAAAACATTCAGTTTGCTAAAGTTATATGTATCATAAACAACTGCCATGCTTTTTTCTTTTAGAATATACTGTTTTCACCTTGTATAATGCTTTTCTGCATCTCAGTGCTGCTAATCTCCTGCAGCCTCCTTCCGCCATTTCCTGTCTACACGCATGCTCTTTAGCAATAGCTGTGTGCATTGCTTATGGTGGGCTTCCTTACAGTGACTTTGGTGAAACATGCCTGCTCAATGAGCAACTGGAAGTGCATGTGACATGGTGACAATTCAGGAGAGCAGTTAAGAAAGGGACAAAGTGTTGAGATCTCATAAAAGGAAGTACTTGATCAAGGACATTTAGGGCAGGGTCACCAGGTATTATTTTAGTGGAAGCTTAATATAACATGGGTGCAAAAATGGAAAAAAGGGCCTCAGTCATGAAGGGGTTAAAAAGATTGGAAAGGATTTTTGAAAGTTCATTAACATGTTAATAATTATATGAGATTTTAGTAATTGGGCTTAGATCTAATTTAAGTAAAATTAATTGAGAGCTACCTTGGAGTGGCTACATGCAGCTGCTAGCCAGGCATGACATCACACAAGTTCAGCCCTGCATTTATACTTCCATGTGCAGCCAACCATGGTCGGCAGATGGTAGGAGATTTTGGACTCGGGGAGAAAACAGCTGAAACTCTTCTATTTGAAGGGTAGCCATAGGCATAATCCACAGTTGCTATTTATGTTTTCTTTTAGACAATGCAGTTTTTACCCTTTTCTCATCTCTTTTTGCATCTCACTGCTACTGATCTCCAGCCTCATTATAACTACTTAGAGGGTTATTCACTAAGGAGCCAAAGGATTAAGCCAAAGCTTCGGCTTGCTTTGGCCGCTGTAGCCCTTCATTTCAGCCGGACCGAAGGGCTGATGTACGGGCTATTCACAATACGCCTATGCTTCGGCTCGGCTGAGCTGAACACACAGCAGAAGCAGGGAGAACGTTCTACTGAAGCAGACGTTCTCCAAGCAATAATGTAAAAAAAAAATGGCGTGGGGTCCCCCTTCCAATCCATACCAGACCCCGAGTTAAAAATGAAAAAAAAAGTGCGTGGGGTTACCCCCAAAAGTCATACCAGGCCTTTTAGGTCTGGTAGGAATTTTAAGGGGGAACTTCACCCCCAGAAAATGGGGGAAAAAACGTGGGGTTCCCCCTAAAACTCCCAACCAGACAGGAAAGGGAGGGGACAAGCGAGCGGCCCTCCTCCTCCCTGCACCATACCAGGCCACATGCCCTCAGCATTAGGAGGGTGCTTTTACAGGTTCCCCTCTGAAAAAGCACCTTGTCCCCATGCCGATGAGGACAAGGGCCTCTTCCCCACAAGCCCTGACCCGTTAGTTGTGGGGGTCTGTGGGCAGGGGGGCTTATTTGAATGGGTGTACCCCCTTTCATACGGAGGCACCCAGATGCACTTCTGTGTTCCACCCCATCCCTGCTGTAGCCACTAAAAAAAAAACATGCAGGTTAGGGATTGGATAGAAGGGGAAATCCTCTGCTCACCTTGCAGCAATCAAGGCCTATGAAGACAATGGTGCTTGTAGTGATGCACACGGATGGCACCGTGCAGACACAATAGGAAAAGGAATCACCAGCACTCAGTAGAATAATTCAACATGTCCATTTATTGGACATAGACGTCACACAATCACAAGAGCCAGTGTTTCGAGACCACGCAGGGTCTCTTCATCAGGGCATAAAGAGTGACCCGTCAACATGTTTCATAAGACCATATAAAATACCTTTTGTGTGTTTTAAACTGGTAACCTTTTATATATTGAAGTGATATTGCGGTGGACTAGAATTGTGGAATTACTACTGTAGGTTTATGAAGAAAAAGTATCATGGTAAAGAAAAAAAATTAACAACAAAAGTCGATGCAGCTCCTATTGATGTGAACTTTGTTTGAACTTCCCGGCAGTATGCACTAGTGTACAGTATATCAGCAAAGCTGCCTGCATTCTAGCGGTTCCTGTCTTCAGATCTCAAGAAGACAAAGACTTGTATCAGGGTTGCCTAGTGTCCAGAAATTAACACACAGTCCATAAAAAATGCAGGTTGATTCAGGTTGTACATATAATCCATATATACAAATTAAATGTCTGTAAAAGGTATTGATTTTTTCATGCATTTGAAAATGACATCCACAGTCCTCCTATCATGTATAAGTCTGATGAAGTATTAAGTGTTTACATTCATATATTCCTTGTTCATTTTTCTGCACTCAGCAGTTTGATGCTAGCCTACTAAAACATTGTTTTTCTCACACGATAGTCAAGTATCCATACATGGTATCAGTGTCTAATTTACAAGACTTAAAGGAGAACTATGGGGTAAGTGTTTTTCCCCATAGTTCTCCGAAGGGTCACGGGAGGACATATACTAATGTCCTCCCGTGACCCAAAGCTCAGTATATCGTGAGCTACAGATCGCAGTATACTGATACCGCCGCAGCCGGGACGGATCCCGACATTACTGTTGAGATCAACCCAGCTGCGTGAGTGACAGCTGGCTCTGCCTATCTAGAGGCAGAGCCAGCTGTACCTGCCCCTCCCCCGTCCGTTCCGCTAGTCAGCGCTGGAGGATCGGAGAGGGGGGGGGAATAGGGGGTTTAACACCGCGGATGTCAACTGGTTAAGTAAAAAAAAAAAGGAAAACAATTTTTAAGTCCCTCCCCAAAAAAATGTAAAGTAACACATAAAAAAGAATTAAAAAAAAGAAAAAACATTTTTAAGTCCCCACCCATACATACACGCATGCAAACATGCGTCGGGGGCACTTATGGGCAAAAACGACGATTGCGCCCATTACGCCGCACATGTTACATATCGCCGCGAACGTCGCAGTGAGAGCAATAAGTCTAGGGCCATCAATCACTGATAACACTAAACTGATGAGTGGTAAAAGCTTTTAAAGTGTCGCCTATGGCCAATTTTGGGTATGGTAGTTTTCTGCGATTTCGCGGGTTCACGCAATTTTAAAGGTTGACATGTTTGGTGTCTATTTATCCGACGTGACCCCGACTTTTATATTTTACCAAAAAACTGGGTAATAATAAATGTTTCCTCACATAATGTAAAAAAATGCAAAATTTTCTTTTATTTTTCCTAATTATAGTAAAAAATAAAAACCCCAGTGGTGATTAAATACCACCAAAATAAAGCTCTATCTGTCCCCAAAAAATGGTATAAAATTCATTTCAGTACAGCGTTGTACGACGGAATAAACTTCAGTCAAATTACTGCAGCGCTGAATACTGAAAAATGGCCTGGCCAGGAAGGGGGTCTAAACACCTGGTCTTGAAGTGGTTAATACAGTGTCAGTATTGAAAATTAGACACTGTAGTTATAAGTCTGATGCTGTTATTGCAACATATGCAACATATCTGTTACATTTTCAAGCTTTCCATCATTCTTTGAGAAACTTTAGTTGGTTCTTTTCTGTTCAATTATTACTCTAAACCTACAGCTTGATCACTTGCTTTGGATAAGCAAATTTTTTGACCTTGTTAGAATTATGCATTCATGTGGTCTCATTTTCTTGGTCCGTCTCGTATGTAACCTGTGAATGTCATTCCATTCATGGGCACCTCCTGTGGGAAATTGTCTAACCAATTATTGTGCTAAAGGAGGAATTCAGGTTAAAGAGTTATGGCATCACAACACTGATAATTAATGAAGCATTTTACAGCCCATAATTGTCCATATTGTAAATACCATTTGTCGGGCCAATAACATAATAAATACAGTTCGGAAGATTGTTTTGGCCACATTTCCAAAACTACATGAATGCAGCAATAGGAGAACATCTTCCTTGCCAGTACCAACTCATATCATTCTTATGTTTATGTTTCTAACTCACTATAAGCAAATGTGGTTGGCTTTGATAACAGTTCTTACTTCAGGACACTTTGATTATGAGGTACATGGTATAAACTGTTTCTGTGGCTTGTAACAGCCAATCGGATTCTACATTTGTTTCTTAACTGATGCACTGAGATAATGAAAGAAAGAGCATAGTCTTTCTTGGTTTAGACACTTTGATAACGTTGACCTTACCATGTTTTGGACTACTATTTTTTTTAACTTGCTTTTCATGCTTTGTTTTATGTTTCTTTTAATTATTTTAATGTTTATATATGTGTTAACATATAATTGCATATTTATGAAGTGCTAATGTACAGTCATATCACACAGGAAGTATTGCAGTCATTGTCATTCTAAGAATAGTTTAGTATCTAGAACAAACTGGTAAAAAGCTGACTCATCTGGGTGGCATGAGAAAAGAAAGTTATAAATTAGAGCAGATTTTATAGTGAAATAACATGTTTGCCAGAGCTGCAACTTTGTTTAATTTGCGAAGAGCTCCCACTCTTCAATATAGAAATGGATGGTAGGCAACCCAGCCACAGAATCATTTAGTATCAGGAGTTCGGCTTCATACCTGGCTTATCATACACATTAGATGGAATTTAGATGTTAGAAGTCAAACTACACACAATTTTTTTTCTCTTAAACACACAAACCTGACCTGCTACTGTAAATCCTATGATCTTGCTTGGGCTTTGAAAAAGAGCCCTACATGATTCCTATATTAACACAAGGAAGCAATTAATTATTAGACCAGTTTTCTTTTTTAAAGGAGAACTATGGGGTTAAGTCTTTTCCCCATAGTTCTCCTTAGGGTAACGGGAGGACACAAACTAGCATCCTCCTGTCACCCCAGGCTCAGTATACAGCGAGCTTTAGCTCGCTGTTTACTGAGACGCCGCAGTATACCGCGAGCAGCTGCTCGCGGTATACTGAGATGCCGCAGCTGAAGCGGATCCCGACAATTGTTCCGGGATCTGCCCAGCTGCGTGACTGACAGCTGGCTCTGCCTATCTAGAGGCAGAGCCAGCTGTACCCGCCCCCTCCCCGTCCGTTCCGCCAGTCAGCGCTGGCGGATCAGAGCAGGGGGAATCCAGCCCCTCCCCTGTCACGGCAGAGAGCCGTGACAGGATCGAGAGGTGAGCGAACGCCGGTATATGTTCGCTCACCTCCCGATCTACTGAGCCGACCTGTGACAGTCTCATTGTCACAGGTCGGCTAGAACTATGAAGTGAGTGAAAATCACTCACCTCATAGTTCTCCTTTAACTCTACTTTTGTCTTATGGTGACTGTGGTGATATCGTCAGGAGGCCTGTTGCCATTTTTCTGCCCCATGTACCCATTTGTCTTGTTTTGTCTGATTTTGATTAGTAGGAATTACAGACATCAAACGATAGGCTTCTAAAAGAAAACTAAGCTCAGCAAGTACTCTGTTACACTGTGGCAAAGATAACTGAGTAGTGCAAGGATTGATAACAAATTCTCCAGTTCAAAAAACAGGTTCAACAGACTGAAAGATTTTCAGCATACTTAAAGGGAGTTTATCACCAAGAAAAACACATTTGCGTTTAGATTAATGGAAACAGCCATTCTCCATCTCAACCTTTTACTGCCCTAGACTTAGTATGTGGCACTTCAGTCAGAATATGGCACCTTCCATGGCAGCTTAATTACACAAGTGTTCTCCATGTAAGTTAAAGTCCTTTGCTTGGGACTCCATAGAGTAAAAAATGTTTCAAGTCTGATATGCCCCCCAAAAATGAACCAGTTGAGTGCTCAGTTTGATAGCAAATCTGGCATTTTCTCAGTATTCAAGATCAGCTTCTGTATGGTCAGCTCAAAGCATACCCTATTATTTGTCTTTCATGTTTCTAATAGCTTATATACACATTATATATAATTTCTTTACATTTTTGTTTTACAGTCTTGCATAGTGACACATGACTCCAATGGTATTGATATAATAACAGCCTTAATTCTGAATGACATCAGCCCGTTGTGTAGATATAGAATGGACCTTGTTTTACAACTTAAGGTATGGTATACATTTCAACTAAACAGTGTGCAATATTATTATTATTACAGGTACTTAAATAGTGCTGACAATTTACGCAGGTCTTTACGTACTGCACATTCACATATGCATACAGGGCCAATTTAGACAGTATCCAGTGATTCTCCCAGCATGTCTTTGGAGTGTGGGAGGAAACCGAAGTACCTGGAGGAAACCCACGCAAGCACAAGGAGAACATGTAGACTCCTTGCAAATAGTGTACCGACCTGGATTCAAACCAGGGACCCCAGTGCTTCAAGGCAGAAGTGCTAAAGTGTCTTCTCCTGTTTCTGCAACATTTCGGTCGTGTTAGTCTGCTGTTTATAGACAAAATTCCATGCTATATAATCAGACTTTTATGGATGTTCCTGCACAGCAAAATAAGGTGCTTAAGCAGGAGAAATAAGCTTAAAGGAGAACTATGGGGTCAGTGTTTTTCCCCATAGTTCTCCTTAGGGTAACGGGAGGACACAAACTAGCGTCCTCCCGTTACCCTAAGCTCAGTATACCGCGAGCTACAGCTCGCGGTATACTGAGACGCCGCAGCCGGAGCGGATCCCAACGTAGATGACGGGATCCGCCCAGCTGCGTGAGTGACAGCTGGCTCTGCCTATCTAGAGTCAGAGCCAGCTGTACCTGCCCCGCCCGTCCGTTCCGCCAGTCAGCGCTGGCAGATCGGAGCGGGGAGAGGGGAATCCAGCCCCTCCCCCTGTCAAGGCAGAGAGCCGTGACAGGATCGAGAGGTGAGCGAACCTGGTATGTGTTCGCTCACCTCCCAATCTGTGACAGTCTCATTGTCACAGGTCGGCTAGAACTATGAGGTGAGTGGAAATCACTCATCTCATAGTTCTCCTTTAATGAATTATATTTAACGTGGCAGGTTTGTAAGTGGACAACTAACCTATTTGTTTTTTAATACTTAAACTTGTGTATTGTTAAAAAGAGGGTGGAGAAAGTAGCTATAGGTTATTCATGATATTTTGGAACTTTTAGAGTAAATAGGATTGTTTAATACTGCAGCAAAAGCAGGTATAAGTCACCTGCAAATATGTTTGCCCAGGCTTTGGGAAACGATAGAACAGGGGTCTCAAACTCAATTTACTCGGCGGCAACTGTCACCCATTCAAGTTAATGATCAGGTGACAGAAGTTGCATGTAAAAGCCGACAAAAAGCATGTAAATGGTATGTGATATGATTACATCCAGTTAGGAATGAATCACTCTACCTGGATGCACGATTAATGCGTCTGGGGAAAGTGACTGTTTTCTAACTACATGTAATCATATCACGTACCATTAAATGCAGTGTGCAGGCGTTTACATGTAGCGGCTGTCACCCGATCATTAACTTGAATGGGTGACAGTTGCCACCTGTAAACACCAGATTAGGGATTCATGTTGCAGGAAGACGCAAGTTCCTGACACAGAAATCCCTAATCGCACCTGAAATATAGGTGTGCATGGGGCCTAATATATACACAAAGAAAAATACAACTCCCCACACACACACATACTAATACACAATAACACACTCCCCAACGTTACCCGCCACCCCCACACAAAATAATACACCCCCCCGCACACATAAAATAATACACCCCCCCAGCAAAGAAAGGAAGATGATATTTTTAAATGCAGGTCATCCTTTGCAAACACTTTGGGACACGTTGAATATGTAACTAAAGAAGCTTTTATCAGTGTTCCTTATTTACATTTGTTAAATCCTGCTTAATCTTGACTCATTACAGGACAATGCCTCAAAGCTTCTATTAGCTCTTATGGAAAGTCGTCATGATAGTGAGAATGCAGAAAGAATACTTATAAGTCTAAGACCCCAGGAATTGGTAAGTTTGTTTTAGGCACAAAATAGCTTTATATAATGGCTACTCATCCCAGTAACTGTGACACACAACATATCTCTTATGTAGACTGTTACCTTTAGTTTTCCCCATAATCACTTTTAAGAGAAGTTTTGGTTCTGCTTGATTGTCAGGTGGATGTCATCAAGAAAGCATATCTGCAGGAAGATGAAGGGGACAGTTCTGATGTGTCACCCAGAGAAGTTGGTCACAATATTTACATCCTTGCTCTGCAGGTCAGATCTACAAATATTTGTTAACAATAGTGTAAAGTTTTTTTGTGTTTTGTTTTATAAGGGGGCAGAGTATTATTTTAATTATGAAGATAGCAGAGGTCATTAAGGAATTCCTCGACTATGTCATGTGTTGTTGCATTTTAAGAACTGTTCTTCAGAATGTTCTACAGTGTCTCCATAATTCATTGTGCACTTATAGTCCTATGAGATATAAACATCACAGAAACACGTAGACATTACTGTGCTGGAAGATTGACCAAATACAAAGACATTTTTCTTTCTTTATAGCTTTATGTGCTATAAAGCTATAAAGAAAGAAAAATGTAATTGTATTTGGTCAATCTTCTTTTCCTTTTTTAGTTTACTAGATTATAAATTGACCTTTCATGCTTGTATAAAACCCCCCCCTTTTTTTTTTTTTACAAATAAAAGTAGTAGTATGGGATGTATCCATGAGAGCTTGCAAAGCATGGTGGGCTTTTTTTTTTATAACAAAGTCCAGTATTCCCTGAACATTGGAAGCACCCTGTGTATAACAGTCACAATGTAAAAAAAAAAAAATGCTGGTAACAAGAATAAATTGTAGGCACCTGTAATTACTGCCTGATGATGGGCCACTCTAATTGGGCAAGGCTGCTGCACTTCATAATAGTGTCAAAGCTTGCCCTCTCCTGTCCCACGAACATTCCTATTGGCAGTGGAGGCATTCCAACATAATGACAGGCCAGTAGCATGTGTAGGGCTTAACAGTCCAGGACACTGTTTTAGCAGCAGGAAGCCACTGACCCTGAGAGTTGTAGTGCCTTGGAGTGCTGTGGAAGGGACCCCTATTGCAACTTTAATGGAACTAGAAAAAATGTGGTCCTCAATACAATGTACTGCAAGTCTGGCATTCTGGGATTCTAAAAAAATACCCTGGGGCCCCAATTGGGGGTTTAAGCTCTTAGGTTTTTCCCCTCATACTTTCAGTTAAATGAAGTGGAGAAGAGCTGGCACTCGTAGGAATCTTTTTCATTGATTTATTGCTATGATTAACATGAACATGAAACATGTTGGCACCCTTTGTAGCTGCTTTTATGCCTTTTCAATAAAGAAATGCCATTAAGAGGAAATCCTTTGAGTGCCAGCTCTTTTGCACTTCATTTTGTTGATTGGATCCTGCAGAGATTCACGCTGAGCACCGCAGTCCCCATGGAGTATTGGGTCTGAGAAGGTAGAGCGGCTTTATTCTTGCATTGCATTCTCTTAGTTACACTCATAGAGATCTGTAATCAGACCCTTCACTGTTTTAAAACAAATTCCTGATAGCAATGAACATTCATATAACTTCCTTACCGAGTTTTGTAACAGGTAACTTGCTTGAACACAACATGATAATTTAATACAATGAAATGATAAGGGTACCCACAGATGTGAGATGACAGTTATCTGGGCTGATCATCTTTTGCCAGACAATGATGTCATGCCTCTGGGTCCCTGCAGACACTAATGGCCAATGGTTCTCAGAGTAATAAATGATCAGACATATTGGAAACCTTGTTCAGTCACTAGTCCAAGTTAGTTTAGTGGTGGAGGTGTCAACACAGATGCTCAGTTTTCATGTTTAAAAAGGAAGCTGGTCATAAAGATATCTAAAAGCATCTTTGGGGGGAATTTATCAAAATTGGAGCAGGCAGAGTCTGGAGCAGTTGGTCATAGTAACCAATCAGCGACTTTCTTGAGTTTGTTTAGTAACCAATTAGCGACTTTCTTGAGTTTGTTCAGTCAAACTTTGAAAATTAAAGATAGAAGTCGATTGGTTGCCATGGGCAACTGCTCCAGATTTTGTCTGCTCCATTCTTGATAAATTCCACTCTTTGCGTTTTGCTTCTATGTTTCACTGTTCAGATTGAGGCAACATTCAAATGCATTATAATAATTAATGTATTAGTAAAGGAAACATTTGATATTTAGGTATAATGGTTTCATTATTTGTGCATGTCAATTTTAATCTAAATCTATGCCATGTGATATGTTAACCATATAGAGCCTAACATTTAAAGCCCAGCAACTCTGGAATAAATAAGAAAGTCTTCTGCCTTTTTAGTTTTTTGTTCCTTTTTTGTGTCCCTGTCCCCTGCTATGTTCTGAGAGCAAGTCAGAGCGACAAGAAGTGATGACAAATGCCTCCTGTAGGGATACATGATTATAAACCCTTAGTAGAGGGACAAACTTAAAGAAGAACTCTGTGAAAAATTATTCTTAACCCTTGCAGTGGGGCTGCTCCAGCACTCTAAGGTCTTGTGAGTCATCACATTCTATACAGTGCATTAGGCTTTATGACGCTGATGACATACCATCTCTGCAAGAGAGAAGGAGACAGAAGGAGAAGGAGACCGCACTAACAGCCAGCCAGCTGCGAGGTTCAGGTGAGTATAACCTTGTTATTTTAGCTCCCTAGACAAAAATGAGCACTTAACCTTTGCAGTGCGGGGTAGCGCAAATATTTTTTCCCAGAGTTCTTCTTTAAAACTCTGTAATTTTTTTTCATTGTTTCTGGTATCTTCCTGTCCCAATAACTCCCAGACCCCTAACTTCTTGCCCTAGTGTCACACGAAATAGAATGTGAGGGGAAATCGTTCCAGGTCAGGGACAGCATTAAAACCTGGAAGATTTGTAACTCTTTTAAAACCTATCCAAAAATGTTTTTATTTGGTAGGACATTGGGCTTTAGTGGTTACTTAAAATCTTAGCCCTTGCAGTTGGGCTACCCCTGCAATGCAAGAGTTAAAAGAAAACTATGGGGTACGTGTTTTTCCCCATAGTTCTCTTTAGGTTCACGGGAGGACCTATACTAGCGTCCTCCCGTGACCCAAAGCTCAGTATATCGCCCGCAATATACTCGATCGTCACGCGCAATACTGTCGAGATCCACCCAGCTGCATGAGTGACAGCTGGCAAAGCCCGTTGTGCCCGCCCCCTTCCCCGTTTGTTTCTCCACTCAGTGCTGGAGAATAGGAGAGGGGAATTCCTGCGGGGAGTGGTGACTGACACCGTCACCGTTCACTGCAGGGAGACGATCGGGAAGTGAGCGGATCGGTGCATGTTTCTGTTCACGTCCCGATTGATAGAGCTGACCTGTGTCAACTTCTTTATCACAGCGATCCGAGATCATGGTTCAGGTGAATATAACTTGGGTTATTTCAGCTCTCTAGATAGAAAAAAGCACTTAACCCTTGTAGCCCCACTGCAAGAGTTAAGATTTTATTTACACTTCTAATACACTCCCACTGTACCTGTTTCTCACCTGGAATATCATTTACTGGGCTGCTGTAAACCAATATCCCAATACTTGCTTACATTTGGAATTAGGTCAGAAAATTATGGCTGATAATGAGTTGAAGATGGTGCGGAGGCACTAATGGCGAAATTTCTGCAGGTGGAAAACTGGAAATATGTCTGTGCTGTACTAAACACACAAAGAAATGGTACATTTTCATATTTAGAAAATTATTTATAAAACCTTTTCCTGTGATTGTAGCCAATATTAACACAATCTGAGAATATTCTATATATTGAATAGTCCAAACCAGTAGTTATTACGGGTCTATACGGGTCTATTCACTAAGCTGCCGAGGGCAGTCGAGTGAACAACCGACCCCAAGTGAAGTGAGCCGAACACTGTTCGGCTATTCACTTCAGGCTTGTACGGCTGATTTTAGCCGTATATCGGCTGAAATCAGCCGTACATCGGCTTGCTGCGCATGGCTTCGGGTCGGCCGAACATGCTCAGAAGTGCAGAAGGAATTCGACTCAGCCGATCCAACATCTGGATCGGCTGACCGAACCTCCGACAGGCTACTCACTGCTGTTCGGCCTATTCTTATAGATGCCGAACAGCAGTGAGTGAATAGCCGAATGCCGCTGAGCCTCAGAGGGACCGAGCAGAACAGAAAAATAGTTTAAAAAGTTAAAAAAAGTAAATAGAAAAAATCAATTTGCAATAGCCAATAGTAAACTAGCATTGTACCCGCCCTCTGCTGATGGACCTGATGGAGAACTGCAGCAGAGGGCGGGTACAATGCTAGTTTACTATTGGCTATTGCAAATTCAAATAGCCAATAGGAATCTAGCAATGCATTCCAATGGGCAAAAAGTTTTTTTTTTTTCTTTCTTTTCTGACACGGCTTTGTGTCAGAATAAAGAAAAAAAAGAAACAGCAGTGTTTCTCTCCTTGGCGGCCGGGAGCAGGAGACTCCCGGAGCACCAGGGAGAGTTTGCTGTTTGAAGATCAGTGTCCCTGGTTAGCAGGTAACCAGGGACGCTGATCTTTCTGTAAGTGGCCGGAGCCAGCCGTAACATCACGGCTGGCTCTGCCCAGCTATCAGAAGCAGGCTGTCCGCCAGCTTCGGCTTTCAGCGCGGCTCAGCTGAGCCGATGCATATGCGTTCGGCTCGACTGAGCCGCTCAGCCACGTTCGGGAGCTGTACGGGCTAAAGTGAATAGCCGTACAGCACCCCTTCGGTTCTACTGAACCGAAGGGGTCCTGGGGCCGAAGCTAGCCGAAGGATCGGCCGAAGCTACTGCTAGATCCTTCGGCAGCTTAGTGAATAGACCCCTTAATGTATGAAGCACAACATAGTACATTTTACACTTATGTACAGTAAAGTTACAATAAAAACTAGACTGAAATTTTGGCTGGTGTTCCTTTTTAAGGTTATAGAAACCTTCCCTTTTATTTTCCTTTAAAAGTGGAAATAGCAGGTTTGTATAAGTGGAGGCATATCACATTGTACTGTGACATCTCTTCCACGTTAACATCCTACTACAGTATGTCAGCTTTTAACTTACCCACTGCACAATCTACTTGTTGTTATATTGTAGCTGGCACGACATAACAGACATCTTCAACAACTTATGAAGCCAGTTCGAAGAATTCAAGAAGAAGAAGGAGAGAGCATCTCTAATATGGTAATTATGGCTGGAATAGCTTGTCATTGTAAATGAATGTAAATCTGTTTAACCACAAATCCATCTTCTGTCCTATTTAACTATTATTGTGTTTGAATATTCTTCTAGAGCTATCGCTCCCGGTCTCTGTCACTAGCATCATTTTCTTTGTCACTGTCTCCTTTCAGACACACTTGTTAATCAGTGGGTGAAATTCACAAGACTGTTTCACATTTCACATGAATTCCAAATTCTCTTGACAATACTGAGTAATTAAATGGGACAAAGTTCATTAATTTATTAACTTAGATGGTAAAACAGTCAAGTGTAAAGCAGCCCTAATTGCTAACATTTATCAGGCCATCCAACTTTTCAGAGGTGTTTGATTGCTTCATGTTGATATATTTCTCTTGGGTTAACTAGGGTTATATATAAAAGTTCCATCATTTCTCTACCTGATAAGCTTGTTAAATATCACAAGTTAAAAATATCGACCTGCACAGTACATGACTAAGCATAAACGTTGCAACACTTATTCAAAGTTGAAATGAGCAAATATGTCATAAAGTAATTAATGATAAAAACATAAGATGCTTATATTTATAATCTGTTGCTCTGGGACTACAAGAATGTTTAGTTCCCATGGCAATACAAAACACTTTACTAGTAATAATCTGGAAACCTCAAATATTGCTCTTGGGGCCATTATTTGATCCTCAATCACAGGATGCACCTGTAGGTTTTCAAAACTGTAATTGGCAGCAAAAGGGAGATTATAGAGAGGCCGTGTGGTCAACAGTGAACAATTGGATTAACCCTTTTATGAACAGGGGTCATTAT
The DNA here is from genome assembly GCF_000935625.1 of Nanorana parkeri. NCBI lineage: Eukaryota > Metazoa > Chordata > Amphibia > Anura > Dicroglossidae > Nanorana > Nanorana parkeri. The sequence continues at coordinate 543,877 of NW_017306520.1, read as the reverse complement.
TGTTTAGATAGGGCTCATTGACACACGTGGATGAGTACAGAAAAGAAAATCCACTATTCAGTAATAAGCTGAATTTTTGTATTCAGTGTATGTATGTATGTATACGTGTGTATGTGTGTATATATATAAGTCTTGAAAAATCTGCTTGTCGAGAGGATGCCGGAGTCGGACAAGTAGCTTCCCGGATAGTCGTGGCAATTAAACGGCCGGCCAGGAGCTTTACATTAAAGCGACACCCGATAGTCTGTATTAACTGCGGTTCCCCTTCCCCCACAGCCGCCACTGTCACTGCTGTTGCCGGTTTGCCCCGGACCGGCATGGCTGCTCTGTGACAGGAGATCAAAGAGAGATCAATACACAATCTTAATACACAATTATATTCACCTGCTATATCAGGAGATGTGGTTTTATAAGTTTTTTTTGTATACTGGCTTGTAGCCTTTGATTGTTTATAAAAGCGAGTTTTTAATATTTTTATTATATTTTTCATTTTTATCTTCCACTTTTTCCAGTTTTATCCACATTCTCTTCCATTTTATCCACATTTTTTCGTTTTTTATTTTTATTTTTGATTGCCAGATGGAATAATTCACTTGTTCAAGCCATTTTCTACCAGATTTTATAACCATCATTTTTTACAATACAACCTTTTTTCACACGAAAAAATGTTTTATATACACTATAGATTTTTTACATTCTATACTCACAATCACCATTGCTAACCCAATATATATTTAGGAACACATTTATTTCCTTTTCTCGACATGTATTTCATTATACAGCCGCAATAAGGATTTGATCACTGGCACTGTATTAAGTTTGTGATACTTCTACACAATTTAGAGACCAATTAATAGGTGGATCACACACAACCAAGCGCAGCACACCGGCCTATACCAATACACAATCTCCCTCTGATTTCATCTCCGGTCCCCGATGCAGAAAGTGATGTATATTACATCACTTCCGCATTCAGCTGGCACTCTCCAGCTACAGAAGCTGGTGAAGCAGATCTCTGCTTTATCAGCTTCTCTGGGGGTCCCTAGGTGACATTAGGGGTCTTGGAGATCCCTGATGTCTCCATAAAGAGGACCTGTCATGTAAATTGGCGCACACATAGGGAGCTTCTTAGCACCCTATGTGATAGAAATAAAGTTAAGTGTAAAAAAAAAAAGCATAAAAAAAATAGAAAAAACAAAAAAAATTTTTAAATCCCCTGCCCGTCAGACTGAGAGCAACAATTTTAGGGCCAATAATCACTGATAACCCTAAACTGATGAGCAGTAAAAGCGTTTAAAGTGTCGCCTATGGCCAATTTTCTATGTGATAATTTTTTTGCGATTTTTGCGGGCGCGCACAATTTTAAGACTTGACATGTTTGGTGTCTATTTACCTGACCTGACCCCATCTTTTATATTTTACCAAAAATATGGGTAGGAATAAATGTTTTTTAACATAACGTATCGAAAATTAGTTTTTTTGAAATTTATGGTACTTTTTTCATTATATAGTAAAAAATAACCCCCCCCCCCCCC
>NW_017306520.1:536415-542295 GCF_000935625.1 Nanorana parkeri | reverse complement strand
CCCCCGTGGTGTTTATATACCACCAAAAGAAAGCTCTATGTGTCCCCAAAAAATTTTAACATAAATTGCAAGGCTAGAGTCCGGTCATGCTGACTGGTGACATTTTTGGCTGACTGGTGAGACACCCTAAAATTTTTCAAGCCCTATATATATGTATATATATATCAGTATATGTCAATTGCCAATAATTACAGGCTCATGTACACACTTTCATACAGTTCTGGCCCATCATAGTTCCTAGTGCAAAGTACTGGCCTTTTCACATTTAAACAAATGGTACTAGTAGAAAGCTGCCGTTAATTATTTTTGGGGGGTCTTTGTTAAACATTATCAAAATTGCTTGGCAATCTGATTACGGTGCCAGCCAAACTATACCCTAGGCATTATTTGGATTCAGTTTCCTTATAAATTACAGTAGTACATCACATTAAAGCTTATAAAAGGCATGAATGCAACGTCCTTAAATTTATTTTTTAAATATAAGCAGTGTAAGTACCTGAATTTGACCTGGTATCAGCCTCTCACAGTGCCTGTACAGGAGGGCTGGAGTGTGAGATGAAGAAGCCAATCAGTTCATGTGCTGACAAGGAGCATGCTGATAGCAAAAGAAAGCAGAGTGACAGAGATGAGCTGATCACTGCACTGCTTCTCTTTCTTTTGTCCAGTTACAGAGTGAGGTGTGTCCAGGAAGACTGGGAGCTCAGAGGAATGGTTTGAATGATGTTGACCATCAGCCAGAGCACATTTAGTAGCAGAAAAAAAGTACTGTGGTGTAATCTTTGGACTGAAACGGAATATTGCAGGAAAAGCTGGTTTTGCTATTTAATCTTTTAATGGGCTATTCATTTTTATCTTGTATTTTTTGGCTGGAACTCAGCTTTAACGATTACTGTTAGAAATCTTGCTGAATTATTTTTTACCAGTGGTATGATGGAGACAACCACAAACAAAAAGGTATAACATGGTCAAAATCACAATTAATGAAACTGCCCACATTGAATTATTTACAGTTTGATAAGGATACTGTTTTTGGTGGTTTGTAATGGGAAATGCTCATCAATAATTCAGATAAGGGAATATAATGGCACAGAATTAATCTGTGGTATGAATTAAATATGATATTTCAGTACACACACTCAGCCTTTAGAAAAACTTTACATTTCAATTGTGTTTCATATGGCAGTGTTTCAGATATGTGGGACTAGTTACCTGGGGCTACAGTGTATTGTCACTGACTCAACATGAGAGTGAAGATTTTTTGCTTCTGTGGACATCAATGGTCTTTTTAGGTTTAAAACATCATTTTTCAGAACATCAGGTGACATCAAGATAAGGAATGAAACAATGAAAGCAAATATAATATAGCAAACCTCGAATTAAAATCAAACATAGATTATCTTTAAATACTTAGCAATGAAAGAGAATATTAAATATCTTAGGTTAGAGTATGAAGGAAGGATAGAGGAAAATATTTTTTAGGGCTTGGTAACCTATGGTGGTAATAAATAGAATAATTACCATGCAACACATACATTTATGGAAGAAGTAATAACATAAGGAGAGAGTCTCTAAACCGCATACAAATCTGAGGGGAATTAACGGCATGTGATAAAATGTGTTAAAGTATGAATACTGAGACCTTTCTCAGAAATGATGTTGTACCTTGCAGGAATAAGGCCTTACAGAGGCAAAATATGTGTTTAAGGTATAACAGAGGCATACATTGGGAAACAGAGAATCCAACATGAAACAGTCCTGTCAATCTAACAGTTGGAAATGCACATTTTATCATTGTTTACCATTACTGTTTCTATTTTTATTATACCAGTGTAATCAAGTAGCAGTAAGAACAGCTCCACCAAACCTGGATTTCCTATCTGTATAAAGAGAGGCTGGCTAATGACAAGCCTTCCCAGTTAATAATTCAATGTAACAGTCTCTGAGATATCAGGAACATGGGTGCCAATGCTGGAACAGATAGCCAGGAGTCCAAGAGTTTGATTAACTATCCCGGACAGTCCTTATATTGATAAACCATTTTGTCTCTCAGTAAAGTGCCTCCATTCCTCAAATGTAGGTGGACTGGGAGACAGACACTTTTGGGCTATCAGCTTCCTTGACATGGAAAAAAGCTGAACTATAGGGACAAGTGGGGAAGCTTATACTCTTTTACAACATCTGAAAAGAGACTTGATCACATTGTCCTGATATAATTGATGGAGATAACAAAGCTTGTGAGTGTATCAGTGCTCAGACTGCTGTAATTTGTTAGGTTCCTCATAAAAGACATTGTTCCAGATTGGAGTATATTTATTATAATGCATGGCAGTTTTCATCTCGCTCGATATTCTGCTTAAGAGCAGGAGAGTGGAGTACGTAACATACTTGGACAGGTTACCTCCAAGTAGAGAATGAGTGAATACTTAGGGACAGTAGGACCCCCTGAATAGAATCACTCCAATCTGCATTGCCTCATCTTGCCAAGTGCTGCAGTTGTGACACCACAAATGTTTTGACATGTGGGACTGTTTAGCCTCCTGCCTTTTTAGATTACTGTTGTACAGTCAATTTGACTCTGGGAGATTGTTTTTTTTATAGGTCAAAGCTCCAAAAATGTAATTCATAGTAAATCCTGAGGAAGATCAAAACAAGTTTATAAGGTCCATCAGGAAAGACACTGCAATTTCACCACATTTGCCAAGCTAAGGGGAAACATACCCTGCAAAGTGCAAATTCATTTTTATAGACAGCAGTTTATTTGATTTGATTAAATCAGCCCCAAAGAGCAGGTTGCGTTACTAGAAAGAGTAAAATATCATCTATTTTGGGTCTCATCTCTAATGTACACCTGGAACCAAAGTCAGCATATAGCGGGCTACTGCCCGATATCTCCTGACATCGCAGAGCCATGCTGCAGCCGGAAAGGATCCCAACAATATTGTCAGGATCCAAACAGCTGCCTGATTGACAGATGGCTCAGCCTCTCTAGAGCCAAAGTTAGCTCTACCTGCCTCTTCCCCTGTCTTTCCCTCCAGTGAGTTGAGCAATAAGCTCTCGGTAGAGTGTCCCACATACTGAGAAAAGTATATTTTACTCTATTAATACTTCTCATTTTAAGTATTTGATAAAATACAAAGCAAAATGAAGGAGGACTCCATATTCTGAAATAATCTGCTGACATTAACAGCTGTTGATCTTGAGAGAATGAAGTCTGATTGATCAGTATGTATGATTGTTTTAATTATTTTGGTAAGTCACTTTGCTAAGGCCATAGATAGTATTTTTTTAAATTAGGTGTTAATGGAGTAATGCCATATCAAAAGGAACTTTCAACGGGGAGTCAGGAGACAAATATAACTGCACTAGGTGGTAGAGGAGACATGTGAGCTAAAATGGTCTTCATACTAAGATTGGAACCTAACTAGAATATCTTGGATGGCCTTTACATTAGTACCCTAACCATCACAGATAGCTCCAATATGGGAGAATCCATGCTGTAAATGGGCCATTGTAGCTAATAAATGTCCCATACTTTCACCCTCCCCATAGTACTTTTGAATCATGAAGAATTGTATGTTGTCTACCTTTCCCTGATACCTTTATAAGTATATCTGATTCTCTAAGTTCAATCCAGTGGAACCAGGTAAGTAAGAAACTCTGAAATTTGCAATTGTGACTATTTAAAGAGGGCAATATGGTTTTAGACAATTTCCTGGCAGTTTCAGCCCACATGCCAGTAGGAGCTCACCAGAGTCACTGAAATAACTGAAAATGGTGCTGGGATGAATAGCCACAATTCCAGCACCATTTGAAAACAGTGTCTGAAACTTAAGTGGTTAATGAATATATAACTGCATTAAGTTGCATTTTATATCTGCTGGCTTTATGGCATTATTATTATTATTGTGGCTATTATTATTATTATTATAATTACACTAATGTCATTTGCTTAAATTTGATTTGCTTTAATTATCCTTGTAACATTCTCTACAGAGCTGTTATTTATAAGTGTTACCCCCTCTATAAGCATCATTCCCATGTTTTTAAAGAAGAATTGAAGAGAAAAAAATATAATCATAGAAATCATTGATCTCTGTGGCATAATGTGCCTTCTATATACAAATTGCTTTCTGGATATTTAAGACAGAATGAGTATAGCATGTTCTCTTCCTTTCTCAAGATCCACCTGTGATAGGTGCCATAAGCTTGGAGTACATATTATTCCACAGAGATCAATTATGTCTCTGCAAGTGTTTGTCTGTACCGTTTGTGACCACTTTAAAACACAGATGTATGTTTCAAAAACAAAAATCACAATACATTCTTATTTTCATTGAAAGCTGTACAAGGAATATTAATGTTTTAAAGATTGTACTAAGTTGAAATTTACATTACAAAAACATCACCAATTTAGCGTTTCAGAATAATCAACGAATGGTGTAACTGATCCCCAGATACATCCATTCTTGCACAGACGAAAGATGTTGTATCAGGATTAAACAGGCAAATAGCTGAAAGTAAAGTAAAGCAGTGTCCAGATGTGCAGTGTCACCTGCACTCCTTACAGCATTTAGGACCATACAGTAAATGTTGATGCTCACAGTGATGATCACGGATGGCGCCGTGCAATCCCAAGCCTTGATGCAAATGAAGATCACCAGCACTCGATGAATACTTGTAAATTCTTCTTTGTATTTATTTTAAAAGGTGCGTCACGTGCAAAAAACAAAGTTTTCGGGGCCATGCAGAGTCCCTTCATCAGGTGACATTGTGACCTCTGACTATGTCACCCTGATCAAGGGACCCTGCGTGGCCCCAAAACATTTGTTTTTGCACGTGACGCACCTTTTAAAATAAATACAAACAAAAATTTACAAGTATTCATCGAGTGCTGGTGATCTTCATTTGCATCAGGAAAGTAAATCAAAGGCTACTATGTGAGGACCCTTATATTAGGTTGTATGTCATCTTCACATACCTACTGCCTATGGCACATGGGCTACTGGCTGGAATGCTAAAATTGCTACGCTAAGCAACACAACTATCCAGCCTGCTGTGGGAGGGTATATGTCACATTTCTGCAAGGACATACTTTAAATTTTAACATTACCAACAGACATTTTTAAAAAAAAATCTTATTCCAGAATGCTGTGCAGATTGCAATATGGCATATTTATTTATTTTATTAATTACAGGTATTTATATAGCGCCAACAATTTACGCAGCACTTTACATAGTTGCACATTCACATCAGTCCCTGCCCTCAAGGAGCTTACAATCTGAGGTCCCTATGTCACATGCATACATACAGGGCCAACTTAGAGAGGAGCCAATTAACCTACCAGCATGTCTTTGGAGTGTGGGAGGAAACCGGAGTACCCGGAGGAAACCCACGCAAGCACAGGGAGAACATGCAAACCCCTTGCAGATAGTGACCCCAGTCGGGATTGGAACCGGGGACCCCAAGTGCTGCAAGGCAGAAGTGCTAACCACTACACCACTGTGGATATTTTTCTGCATCATGTTTTCAGGTCCTAAATGAAATAATTCAATACCCAAGAAGAGAGTGTTGAGGCGTGCAGCAGTTTACTAATTATATGTGATAAAATGTTTCGGTGGAATCTTGCCTTGCCAAGAGTAAGGTTGCATTTATGGTGGGTGCAACCACTCTAAATAATTATAGAGGACACAAAACAGTGTCAACAGCTCCTAACTCTATGCAGTTTTATCATGTAGAGTCAGAGGTTTAAACTGGAGGCTTCTGTTTTCTTTCACTGCGGGTTACTCAACATGAATTTGAAAAGTAAACATGTTTGTATTGTTTCAGTCTGTTCTGCAACATTGTAATCTTGCTTCACACATGATTTGCTTTGAAATGAA
>NW_017306520.1:528016-536054 GCF_000935625.1 Nanorana parkeri | reverse complement strand
TATAATAATATTGTTTATTACTTTTGCAGCTAAGTCTAAATAATAAACAGCTTACTCAGATGCTAAAATCAACCAAGGCTCCTGTACTGGAGGAGAAGGAGGATGCGTTAGTATATTATGCCAAGCATACCGCACAAATTGAGGTGGGTATTTTCTCACTGAAATGAATACGCACATAATGTATATGCTAGGATTATAAAGACATGCTAGCAGGAAAGCAGATTAGAGCCAAATAAATGGTTTGGAGTTGATGATTAATATTTAGGTGTTTATTTAGAAGAGACAGCAAGATCATGAAAGTGTGAGTACATGGTTCTGACAGCTCAGTGCTGATATCTTGTGGTCCAGAGCCATCAGCACAATGTTAGGGTTAGTCATGAATACTTATATTGCAGGATGAGGTGAGTATACAAAACAAGAGGTTAGTTTAGTGCCAAGGATTAGTTTAGGGTTTACATTAGATTAGTATTAAGGGTTTTAGGTTAGGTTTAAGATGTGAGGTTAAGTGTGAAGGGCTTTAGTGTTTACTTGATACATTAAAGGTTTAAACCAGTACCCCAGTAATTAAAAAATATACTGTATATTCCTTATCTGCCTTTTATCTTGGGCTTAGGACATGTGCAAGTACAGCTTTCCTTTAAGCGCCAGGGGGTGCTTCAATACTCTGTTTTATACTCTGTTCCTCATGCAGAAAAGGCCAGTACTTAGCCAGAATCCGACTAAAATAATATAGTTAATTGACCTTCTCACATGCAGCTCCAGCTTTGTGGAACTCACACACCACTTCTTTCTGTGAGCTTCCATCCCTGGACATAGGTGGAGACAGTTATTTTATGCAAGCCCATGGGTTTCATTGTCTATTACCTTTAAAATATTGCATAGCAATTTACCATGCTTTAGTCTATAGGAGAAAAAAAGTACTCTATAAATACTATTATTAGTAATACAAAATACATCACCTTGGGGAACATTCTTTAACTTAATTCCAGTGAAAAGAGTGAATTCCGTCAGAAGTATAAATTACCAGCAATATATTTTGTACAAAAAATAAAGAGGAAAGTCCTTTATATTTAAGCCTACTTGACCTTTTATAAATAGGCCCTTTTAGCGTTGACACATTCCATATGAACAGAACAGAACGATAACAGGAAGAGATGGCTATTCCATAGACTACTTGCAAGTGTTATGTTAAATGTCATGTTACATTTTAGAATACCAATAATATGCGCATATCTAAGGAATGTGTGGAATTATGGTATTTATGTGGAATTTATGGTAGTGCAGTCTAACGAATAAATTGTCATTTCTATATATAATTTTGCTTGGGCAAAAAAAAAGAAAGATATAATGTTCCATACACCTGCTGTAGAGGGTTATTTTAAAAAACCCTCATAAGGGTTTTAAAAAAAAAACATCACATCCCCGTCTGCTTTAAACCCAGCAATACACTGAGGCAACAACTGGTTCACCCAAAAGACCCAACGCCAAAACACAAGATGAACAACATTGTGTAGGCAGTCCAGTGCAGTGAGGAGTGCTCAAAATTGTATGTCGGTGAAACAAAACAGCAGCTAAACCAGCGTATGGCACAGCATAGAAGAGCAAAACCCTCTGGTCAGGATTCGGCACTGTACCTATACCTAAAGGAAAAAGGTCACTCCTTTGAAGACAGTTAAGTGCACATCCTAGAGGACTGATTTAAAAGAGGTGTAAAAGAGGCCATTTATGTAAAAATGGAGAAGCCAAGCTTGAATAGAGGTGGGGGGTGAGACATCTATTGTCTGCCACATACAATGCTGTTTTAACACCTCTCTCTGGGCAGGTTAATAACACCTCCTAGACTCCAATTATGCAAATGCAATCAACACTTAGTTGTGACTAACATATTATGTGGATTAGAGCGAAAGTCACCATATTTATTCCCAGATAATGTTTTGTACAAGTCATTCTGAATTGAGAAAGCTGGTTGGATGTCCAGGGAAATGTATTCAAGAAAAATACAGCAAGTCCAGTTGACTTGACTTATATCTGTAAAAAATATCTAATCTAATACACATAGCTTTGACTAAATGTGAACAGAAGAACAGTGAACATATGTTTAGATTGGTTGTTGTGGGCAATATTTCTCAGTGGAGAGAAATCAGGAGACTTTTATTTCTGAACTCTCCCTCTGAAAATGCTAATTGCTTAGCTTTTTTATTTATTTAAAGGATTTTACACTTTTGGAGTCACTGAACTTGAACAAATACATAGAGAGGGAGTTCAAAATCACTCACTGCATGCCTGTTCTAGATCAGTGATTTAGAAGATATTGAAACTGGACAGCCAAGCATCTAGCATTTTAGGAAGGAGGTCAGCAATGGCAGCCTCCATAGTTATCTCACCGAAGGTGTTCTTTAAATCTTCACATTGCAGCTTTATGTCTGTACACTTATTGCTGAGTACGTTCCAGAGTTACTTAGATATTCTGTTTTTGGTCATTCACAGATTGTGCGTTCAGACCGAAGCATGGAACAAATTGTGTTCACTCTTCCAAACATCTGTAAATTCCTGACTGAAGAGACCAAGCACCGCGTATTCACCACCACAGAGCAAGATGACCAGGGCAGCAAAGTTAGCGATTTCTTTGACCAGTCATCATTTCTTCATAACGAGATGGAGTGGCAGAAGAAACTGCGAAGTAAGATGTTCCCAAATATTCAATTAAAATATGAGAACATAATGTGTTCAGCAGTTGTATTCTTAAATGTACAACAATAGTGCCCACACTTCTTCTGCTGTTACATGAAATGGACTGGATGGCTCTATTTGTGCTATCGCTGTACTTCTGGCCTGCTGCGGCTGTAAGTGCTACGGTTCACACTAGTGTTGTTTATACATCCCCTTCTCCCTCTGTCCATTTGCATAACACCTTGTATTATGTGAACCATTCACAAATTAATTGAAACTATAGCCTTGATGTGCACACCTGGAGCATAACTCAGTTCCTCAGTTTCTTCCTATTTACTGTATTCCCTTAATAACCCCTAGATTATCCCAATCAGACCTAATTAACTATTTTTTTCCCTTCTACTTCCCCATAACTATTATTTTCCTATTATTTTCCTGCTGATTTTTTTCCCTGTTTTTCTAACCATAATATTTTCCTGCTGTTTTTTTGTTTTTTTTATACCTGTTTTTCTAACCATTAATATTTAAACTAGTTTTCATCACAATTTGTTTAATTATTTTTTTTGGGTCACATTAAAAAAATATCAGAATTGAAAAAAAGCCTTTATTTAATTTGTAAATAATAGAGCCTTTGTACTACTTTGTACCAGAAGCATATTTGTATTGCCATTTTAAAAGGTAAAAAGTATAGAATAAAATGTATGCTTGATACAGTAACACTTTTTTTCCAAAATAATATAACATGGGTGCAAAAATTGAAAAAAGGGCCTCAGTCATGAAGGGGTTAAAGTTAGAAAAAAAGTGTGTTTTTTTAGTTTTGTTCTGTTTTTTTGTCTATGAATTGCATAACAAATATAATTTTTGCAGGGCAATATCACCAAAAGAAAGACTTGTTTGTCCTACAAAATGATATATGTATTACTTTGTTATCTTAAGTAATAATAAAATGTAAAAATGTTTCTAGTCCATAGGGTGTGTACAGGTGTGAGAGCTGAGGATCTATGTTGACAGGCTTTGATGGACAAATCAGCAGCATGTTTTGACATCAGTTTGAGACTGAGATTATTCAGAATTCATTTTAAGGTGCAATTGACCTGCATTTGACCTGCGTCAGCCACTTTTCCATTTACATAGACTGGTATGGGGAGAAAAGTAGCTCTAACATGAACAAAAGGCCAGAAGACATTGGCCTTAATGGTAATTAAAGCAGAACTACACTCACCAATGTAATTGTTTCCCAAAACACTTTCAAGGCACTCCTCTGGTAATAACTCAAGGTTGTCAGTGTGCTTATTTCAGCTCTTAACCAAACTTTCAAGCCCTCAAATGGCTGCTGTCATAGTTTATCACATATGCAGCACCAAAGCAACTGCAATTGAAATAGAAGCTAAGATGGCACTTCCTTGACTGTAAAGGATAGGTGGGTATAGTTCCACTTTAAAGGTATACTTCAGCCATAATAAAATATTTACCTTGAGATGCTTACAGAGAGCACAGTCTACCTGATCAGTGCTTAAACAGTTTATCCAGCCATTGCTGTACTGCACCAGTCTATTCAAGCCCCTTTTTGTAAGATTGAATTCAATTAAGTGACGTTCACAACTTTAGTACAGATGCAGTGTTTATTTGATGGCATTAATAGCTTTGCTGTTTGTTTTCGTTTATTGCCTAGAATAGCACTTTAATAGCACTTAATAGGTACACTCCAGCCATAATTGAAAATTAAACCTTGAATGCATAAAGGGAAAACAGCCTACCTGCTCTGCACTTCAGTTGTTTATCCAGGCATTGCTGAACTATACCAGTCCACTGCAGTCCCTTTTGTAAGATTATGGTAAATTGAGTGAACTTCAGTACACACAGGCTCTTTATTGGATAACATTAGTAGCTCACTGATTGCTTTCACTTATTGCCTGGAATTGCTCTTTAAGGAAAAGTTTTGGAGAAAAAAAAACATTGCACTAACAAAGCCAAATAAACCCGCTTTTGGTATTTTAAAGCTGTTAAGCCTATTTTGTAAATGCCTATAAATAGCCTATTGTTATAAAATGTTTCTTTATACACTTCCTAGTGCAGTGTGTGTGGAAAATGAGTCGTTACTTGACCTTTTAAATAACATTGAAGTGGGAAGTCATTTGGGCTAGTTAATCAGTATTGTGCACCTCAATGTATATGTATAAATGTGAGTATAGAGATAAGCAAACAGAGTAAAAATAATTTAATAAAGTAAAAATGATTTTGCATTTTATTTTATTCATTTCACTTTTTCTCAGGTATGCCTTTAATATACTGGTTTTCTCGAAGAATGAGCCTTTGGGGAACAATTTCCTTCAACCTGGCAGTTTTCATTAATCTGATCATAGCCTTCTTCTATCCATATGTAGAGGGAACATCCATGGGTAAGATACACTATTCCTGTCATCCAGCAGACAACTACAGGCATATATCCTTCATGCTAGAAATTGGGCCAGGAAGAGAGATAAAATATATTTTTAGCCTATCACCCCATGTATGTGCTACTTTAGATTTTCTAATGTGCCCTATGAAACTAATGGATTTAATCTGGTCACTATGGGCCACATTTCTTTGCCCCAGTTTTAGATTTAAGGACTGATGTTTATGTTAAGTGTATAAGATTAATTCTTGTCTTTAATTGCCTATTTTGATTGAAACTTTTTTGCATTTTCTTATCTGCTTATTTTATTAATAGGTCTTTTAATAATGATGTTGTGTCAGCCCCATAGCTTATGTTTTGCTAAGTGTTGGCATATAAACACAGTATATGCCTGTAAAGCATATGTGTACAGTATGTTTCTTTGGTCCCTTCAGGCAATTTCATCATTAAAATTGCAGTTGAAAGAAGGCATCAGTATTCCTATTACCAAGTACTGTGCTGTACTAATAGCACAGTGCAATGTCCAGAAAATTGCAGTCAGAAACTGAAATGCCCACAGCCCCACACTATTAACCCTTTCCCTGGCCAGGTCTGGATGCCTTACGTCGGGTGCATTGCCTTAAACGATAAGATCTTGTTTAGCTTTTATACTCATGTGCTATTTTGATTTTTAACTAAATGAGCCCCGAACCGGAACCAGGACGTGACAGCACAACTGTAGTGATCAATTCAAGTGGTTTAGTCGTCTAGTACAGGGCATATAAATTCTCAGAAATGCAAATACACACATCAGAATTATACAATACCACTAGTGCAGGAAAATGCCATGGCATTGCATCTTGTGACAGTGTAAACCAAAAGTTACAGACATCAACATGTACAATCAGGTATAAAATACACATTTATTCTGATTGTGTACATTTACGTAAATACATTGAGGGGGATTTATCAAAACTGGAGCAGACAAAATCTGGAGCAGCTGTGCATGGCAACCAATCAGCTTCTATCTTTGATTTTCAAATCTTAACTGAACCAACTGAGAGAAGCTGATTGGTTACCAACTGCTCTAGATTTTGTCAAGTATTGATAAATTCCCCTCATTATATTTATTTTTTTCACAAGATGTAAGACAATTTGACCCCTTCAAGATAACAGATCATGAACCAAATTATGTTCTTCTGATTCTTCTTAGGGAATGGTATAATGGTTTTGTATATTTTTGTTATATATATTTTTAATTTTGTTTTGTCAGGGAAATATTCAATTTTGAACATGAACAGTTTGGGGGGAAATTATCGACAGAATCTGGAGCAGTTGCCCATGGCAATCAATCAGCTTCTCTCTATAGTTTGTTGAATTAAGGTTTGAAAATGAAAGAAAGAAGCTGATTGGTTGCCGTGCACAGCTGCTCCAGTTTTGTTAAATTCCCTTTTTTTTACGCTAGACTCTTTTTCCATAATTTCTGTAACTGCTTTGCTAAAAATCATTATAGTTTTCTTTAAACCCTCCCTTTAATGAACACTGGGTTGATCTCTCATGATTTTGATGAGATCAGTGGGAATTTGACATGCGGAGCATTTTGTCTGTATGTGCGGAGTCATGTTAAGGCATATGATATTAATTTGACTTATTGCGCTTCACTGGTTGAATAAACTGATTTGAGAAGTTCCACTGCCACTTTCTTTGACTCAGTACTGCACTGTTTGGAACACAAAATCTGCATATACATTTGATTTCCTGCTTAGTTATCTGATGCATTTAAACGTTATTTCAGAAATTCCCTCTAACAGTATTTTATTTATTTTACAGGAATACTGGATTCACCTATAATCTCCCTTCTTTTCTGGGGCATGGTCTGTTTCTCGGTTATGTCCCTCTTTACCAAGCGCTATGGTCTACGACCCCTTATTGTGGCATTAATCCTGCGTTCTGTGTACTACTTAGGAATAGGTCCTACACTTTACCTATTGGGAGCACTAAATGTAAGACTTTATGCATGCTTTCTAATGAAGAAAATGCATGTTGGCAGTGCAACTACAAATTGTTATGTGTTACTTATTATTTTCCATAATATGATTGGGAGTAGAGGTGGACGTCTCACTCCTATAAGCCTTACTTCTCAATACCGCCATTCTTCACACCGATGGCCTATATTTGGAAATCCGAAACCTGAAATGCCTTTAACGTTAGTCTCTAACTGCCAGCCTTTGTTCCAGTTCTGGCATCAAATACAGTAAATGCTGTAGGATGTATCTGTGTTTATAAAAATGAAACTGAGTCAGCGAAATATTTCCACTGATAACAATCATTAATATGTGATAGTCATCGTATAGCATATCTTCTGCTCCTAATAATAAGTGTACTATACATTTTCTGGCTTTGTTACCTTAAGTTCTGTTTTATAGTACCAGAAAAATAAAAATAAAGCATAGGTATATTTAACCTCTATTTAGTAAGACAGCGAGCAATGCGCACTGACCTATAGAAGCCAATTACAAACGTGCTAAATTGAAATGTGAACTAAGATTGGTCACTGTACATTGCTGTCTTTTGAACCATGTTATTCAACATATCTTTTCTTGATTGAGATGTAAATGGTGGCTAATAGCTTTCAGTAGTGTTGTGATTTTCCAGCAGTAACACTTCTTTTTCTTTTCATTCTTTGCAGTTGACAAATAAAATCGTTTTTGTAGTTAGCTTTGTGGGGAATCGCGGTACCTTCATTCGTGGCTACAAGGCTATGGTGATGGACATGGAATTTCTTTACCATGTGGCCTACATCCTTACTAGTGTCCTGGGAGTCTTTGCGCATGAACTGTTTTACAGTATTCTGGTATGTGCTACTGCAAACACAGGTTTAACAACAGGAAGAAATATACTGCCAGTTTTTAGATTTAGTTGGGTCTGGCCACGAGTTGATTTAAGAAACAATTGCTCTAACTGCTGTCAAGAGTGAAAACTGCATTTGAAGCT
>NW_017306520.1:513352-527967 GCF_000935625.1 Nanorana parkeri | reverse complement strand
TTGAAGGATGTTTTACATGTCAAAAGGATTTGTATTTCTGTCCATTCAGTCCTGTGATGTACACGGCAGCAGAGGGGACCTTATCTTTTTTGCTAAACTTTCAATTTAATTGACAGGACTCTTCTTCAACCCTGTCCTGTGACTGGACAATGAAAGGAGAAGCAGCACAATGATGAGCTCGTCTCTCCATCATTGTGCTCTCTCTTCCTATTAGCATGGTATTTGCACTGAAACACTGATTGGCTTCTTGTGCTGCCCCTCCCTCCCTGAGCTCTGCAAGCCACTGATACCTAGTCAAGTTAAGATACTTAAACTGCTTGCATTTTAAATATTTAAGGGCACATTAATGATTGCAGAGTAGCATTATTTCTGCAAAAAAAAGGTGACTTACGTGGATAATCAGGATAGTGATTATTTTCTAATCAGTATTCATGGCATAATTAGAGAGAGGGACTGGTATAACTGCCACAGAAATACTTGTGAGCTGTCCATTTAAAAATACTTATCGCCTGCCTGGTTAGATCAAACCAAAGGCCTCAGTACTTTCTGTGCCACTGACCTGGAACAAGTATGCAGATTAGGAATTCAGAATTACCTCTGACTTAAAGGAGAACTATGAGCTGAGTGCAAATCACTCATGCTCATAGTTCGAGCCGACGTGTGACAATGAAACTGTCACACGTCGGCTCATTAGATGGGGAAGTGAGTGACCACATACTGTCGCTCACTCACTTCTCGATCATCTCCCTGCAGAGAGCCGTGACCGTCAGTCACGGCCCCCTGCAGGGATTCCCCCCCTCCCTGCTCCGATCCTCCAGCGCTTACTGGAGGAACGGATGGGTAGGGGGCGGGTACAGCTGGCTTAGCCTCTAGATAGGCAGAGCCAGGTGTCATTCAGGCAGCTGGGTGGATCTCTACAGCATTGTCGGGATCCATCCTGGATGCAGCGGTCTCAGTATACCGTGAGCTGTAGCTCGCGATATACTGAGCTTCGGGTCACTGGAGGTGGTTAGTATATATCCTCCCGTGACCCTTAAGAGAACTATGGGGAAAAACACTTACCCCATAGTTCTCTTTTAACTAAATACATGCTGGTTGCAAGTTAGTAAAAGGTAGCCCCTGCATTTCTCTTAGTGGAGGTTTCCATTCAGCATTCTGTATAACTAAACACATTACACTTTTTGTATGTTGCACCGATATACATTTTTAGATTCACATTTCATATCTGTTTGAAGCTGCCATCATTTAGGCAGACATTTATGATTCTACTGACTGAGAACATCCCTCCATGGGTCATTGTAGTCACACCGTGTCTGAGTGGTTTGGTGGATGCATTTGTTTTCTTTTTTCGGGCCTTTTAGCTTTATTTTCACCTGGTGATCCTGCCAGTTGCACAATTCCTGTACTAACATGACAATGCTAACTGTACTGTATATGTGGAGGAGCAGCGTTGTCAACCTAGAACTGGACATCTCCATTTCATGGTGGGATTTGTAGTTTACAGAAGATAGCTTTGAAGGAATATACCATTGTTTGAAATATCAGTTCAGTGTACAGGAAGCTACACTGGATTTCTGGCAGGATCAACAGGAATGTTCTGTAATTGCCGAATATTTACTGAAAACTAAAAATATTGCAGCCACCACATCTAAGTACTGGAAAGCTGCAACATATTATGGGGGGGGTTTTCACAAAAGGATGAAGAGTTTGGAGAAGGCAAGAGAAGTTACAAACTTGGCCAAAATAGCTCCAATTCAGCTCACTTTCCAGTTCAGCTATGTTGTCCTAGATTGTTCACTTCTCCTTCCTTCTCCAAACCCTTCACTCTTTTGTGAATAACCCTGTATGTTTTTGTTCTTGGGTTTAGGGGCACTTTAAGCATTCCTAGTCTAAAGCTAGAGAGCATATGGCAAGTTGCCTCCAGCATTTCACAGAATAGCTAGTAAAACAATTTCCTTGGTAAGAGCAGAAAATATTTACTGAACTAAAAAACATTGATTTTCTAAGCCTATGTTATTTATTACTATGAAAAAGGAAAGTTATACAGTATTTCTGTCAATGGCTGCCTCATTAATTTGTGTTAATTGCCTCCACCTCCAGCTGTTTGACCTGATATATCGCGAAGAGACGTTGTTTAACGTGATCAAGAGTGTGACAAGAAATGGTCGATCAATTCTTCTGACTGCCTTGCTTGCTTTAATTCTGGTCTACCTCTTCTCCATTGTGGGATTCCTCTTTTTAAAAGATGACTTTATTATGGAAGTGGACCGGCTACCCAAGGGTGAGCTGGAGGGGAAATGGCTTATATTGAACATTCACTATAGTTTTGCCTGAATCTTGGCCATCAATTGCATGTATAAAGTATGAGAATTTCAAGATACTGGCAGCAATATGACTGGAAGGCTTTAGCTCTGTGATTTGTATTATAAGGTTGACTTTTATGTCAGTCCATATAAATGCTTTATTCATGTAAGGCGGTTTTATGCAGTATAAATTACAGTATCTTGGTCTGGAAGGCTATAAAACCATGAATGTAATTCAAAAGAGTCTGCTTCTCCACAGCTCCCAACACAATGACCCAGTCATTGGGATCAAACAACTTTGCAGAATATTGCAGTAAGGACCAAACTGACTGTACTGTTACAGTACTGGATATTCCAGAAGGTGATTATAAACACCGTATTCTATAAATTACCGCTGTCACTTTTTATTTTCTTTCATTCCATATTTTGATGTCTTGCATTGTTCACAGATATGTTCTCTCGCTGCCGTTCTTTATTGCTTGTTTCATTTATGTAATGCTTTTTAGTCATTTTTTTCGTACAAAGAACCACAGGGTCTATTTATAAAATGATGTACAAAAATTCCTTACTCCGACTGTGCAGAAAAATGTAGAATTGCAAATAATAAAAAAGGTAAAAAGATGAGTATGCAAAACATGTCCTTGCCAAAGGAAGAAAGCTAACAATTTACTGTATAAAAACAAAAGGGATCAAATGCAGCCTTGCATGTGTTCACTGCCAGCCACCTTCTAGCTGAAAATAAAGGGTCTCCACCTTTTGAAAGCTTCAGCCGCACTTTTGCATATATCAGCATTTATAGTGGGTATTGTCTATTGTATAAACATAATAGGAATCTGATTATAAAATGATTATAACTTTTGAAATATCTAGATTAGCTTTAACTTCAGCATGAGTGTCAGGGGCCACCTAAAGTGTGACAGTTGCTACCTTATCAACTCCTTGACCTCATATACATCTCCCAACACCAGAGTGCTTAACAGTATTAAAAAACAAATCTCTGTAGTTGTGTACATTCTTTTTAACTAAAGGTTTCTGTTTCCTTAAACTTTTATGCAGACTCAGGAGTTGGTAGACAGTGGGCACATCGATTGTGCAAAATCAATTAAACCACGTGCTCATGGAATTTACTACGTGCCCGCAAGGCACGAAAAATGTGGTTTTCCCTATTGTTTTTGGGTCTATCTATTCTATGTTAGCGATGTTGCTGGTACCGAGTATTTTGGCGAGTACTCGTACTCACCCAAACGCTCCGATACCTTCCCCGATACTGGAACTTCCCATCAGCCGATTTCCTCTGACCGTGCCGTAAGGGAACATGGAGCTAGCTTCCCATAAGGAAGCTGGGGGGGTGAGTAATGACCCACCTGCCAGCTTTCTGATTGGCTGGGAAGCCGACTCCATGCTGATTGGCCAGGAAGCTGGCTTCCTGGTCAATCAGTATCGAGTCAGCTGAACAGCCGGCTTGATGCTGATTGGCTGGGAAGCCGGCTTTCCAGCCAATCAGCATGGAGCTGGCTTCCCGGGCCAATCAGGAAGCTGAGAGGTGGGTAATTAGTCGCCGCCTTCCTCCTGTATGGCCATGAAGCCGGCTCGATACTGGTTGAATTTGACCTTGAAAACGTCTTCTCAGCCAATCAAGCAGGTTAGACAACATGGAGCCAGCTTCTTGGGCAATTAGATTGCCCGGGAAGCTGGCTCCATGGCAGTGGAAGAACTGGTATCGGTACTCGGTAACGACTGGTAACGAAAGCAAAGTATCGATACTCATACTCAATACAGAAAAACTGGTATCGGTGCATCAATATTATTTATCATACAGTATGTCCTCGAATTGTTTTGCTGGTTGCTTGAGAGTGCCGGATAATGGGGAGTTTACTAAACAAACTCATTTAAACTCTAGCTTCCTAGCTTCATCAAACTTTTTTTTTGTAGAACCACAAACCTCAGCCCTCCTATAAGGTTTTACCAGAAGAGAAAGTCAGGGATTTGTGACTGTACTAGACATAGAGTTATTTTGAGGCTGTGTTCACACCATAGATATAAACGATGGTTTTCGATCTGGGTCCGAATGGTAGGTGCCACACCCCTAGAATTTAAATTAGACAAGTCTGCGGCAGTTAGACAGCGGTAGTAGATGTGGGTGGCGTGGGGGTAATCGGAGAACCTAATCTTGGAAGACAAACAGACAGAAACTTCTGCCTGGTCCATGCCTTTTCCGTTTTTTTCGTCTCCTAAAACTGTGTGGCCATCAGCCTGAGCGACCCAAACATCTCGTTGTTGTTGTCTCTTCCTCCCCCTTTTTCTTACCCCTTAAACTCAATTGACCAACATAGTACCCCTCCTATTTTTAGGGGGGACTACGCAGGGGCGTAGCTCGACCAGACCCGCCCAGACACATATACACACCAGAGCACTTGAATTGATATCTCCTGTACCTGAAGAAGCGCCTGGGTGCGCGAAACGTCGTACCAGCTCCTCCATTTATGAACCTCTACCAACTCCATACAGCATTTAAGTTTCTTAGGAATCATTATACCTTATCTTTGATTGTCTGTATTATCAGATTGTTTCCTAAACTATGTACCTATTTTGCTATGAATTAACCATGCTGTAGGAAGGGTACATATGGAGAGAGCGCACAGGGAGCTATCTAATCAACTGTTTTTAATTGGATTGCTTTCTAGCCCTTGTTTTTAATGAATGTAATTAAAATTAACTCTTTTATATGAATCTCTTAGTGGAGTAAGTTCCTTTGGTGCTCTCAAAACCCCACTTTCTGTCCTTGTCTAATGTGTTCACACCATGTCCAGACCAGATGTGGAGCAGATCTGTAAATGCAGTGCAGTGCATTTGTGCCGCGATTTTACCGCGATTATGCTGCATTCTGAAGCGGGTTTTCTTTTAAGCTTAAAATGGGCTTTCAAGGGCGGTCCAGTGCTTTTGCATGTGCTTTTGATGAGTTTACATGCATTCCAGACCAGAGAAAATGATACAAGCAGTATTGTTTTTTGTCTGGACCGGAACGGACTGCGCTGGTGTGAACAGAGCCCAGAAATAACATAGGAATACATTGGGATGCTTTTTTGGTCCAGGAACAAACTGTTCTGGTCTGGACATGGTTCGTACATGGTGTAAGCAAGCACTCAGTCTGTAACAGAAATTCAGAGGATAATCTACAAACAAATCTACACTGCTTAGATAGGTAAGAAAATACTTCTGATAGATAAGGAAATGTTGCACTGAGGGAATCTGTATATAGATGATGCTGAGGTCTAATTTCAGTCCTTCTATACTGGAAACCTCATAGTTTAGTTTTCTACCCCAGACACTATAGCAGCTGTGTGGGCTGCTATGGCTATTGGTATGCCACTGGGCATTGTTCAAGCACTAGCCAGCATACAAAATTTTATATCATATATCTTTAAACACAGTACACACACATGCGCATATATGCACACTGTCCCTTCCATGCAGGAGGTCCTGGATAAAATAGGGGAGTGGGCAATACTATAGTAGATGAGGTTTAATGTCGATAAATGCAAAGTAATGTACTTTGGACATAAAAATAAACAACTGCGGTAAACAAAGCTAGCAGGGTCTTGTCCTGTATAAAGAAGGGAATGTTTTGCAGGGACAAGTCTATAATTGTGCCTCTATATAGATCGTTGGTTCGGCCACATCTGGAGTACGCGGTCCAGTTTTGGTCGCCGGTACTGAGAAGGGATGTCCTTGAACTTGAGAGAGTCCAGCAGAGGGCAACAAAACTAATTAGGGGAATGGAGGACCAGAGCTATGAGACAAGGCTTCTGACCTTAAACATGTTTACTCTGGAATTAAGGAGATTAAGGGGGATATGATTTTCATGTACAAGATGTTCAATGGTGACAGCAACATTGGCAACAAACTGTTTGAGATTAACTCCATTACAAAGACTAGAGGCCACCACCTGAAGTTGGTGGAGAAAAAATTACAGCACAATGGGCGGAGAGGGTTTTTTACAGTAAGAGCGGTTAAGGTCTGGAACTCACTGCCAACGGCAGTGATTTCAGCCAAGAGTGTAGATTTGTTCAATAAACGTTTGGACAATTTCTTGAGGGACCGTAATATCCAGGGATACCAGTATCCCTAAGAATGAGATGATGCGTGGACCTATATGGGTTGGACTTGATGGACGTATGTCTTTATTCAACCCCAAATACTATGTAACTATGTAACTATATACCAGATTTCCAGAGATATGCTCAACTATACAACTAAAATGATCTACAACAAAAAATTAAAATCTGACCATGAAAATTGGTACACATCAGGGCATAATATTGATAATTTCATAAAGAAGAATGAAGCACATAGTTTTTGAACATCCCTATAATACCTACAATTTACAAAGTATAGGAAAATGGCATGTATTACCTAATAAATCGACATCTTTATTTGCGGAGAATTAAACTTCATCTTTTGACAAATAGGTCGCGGTGTCTCATTCATTATTTTAATCTTCTGCTTTTTCCACATTCCCATCCTTCTTCTTTATTTAATTCTCTCTATACCTTAATTTCTTAGATGAAGAAGATGACACAGAGAGAGCGTGTGACACGTTGCTCATGTGCATTGTCACCGTACTTAATCATGGCTTAAGGAATGGAGGTGGTGTTGGAGACATTTTAAGAAAACCCTCTAAAGATGTAAGAAAAAGTGATTTCATTAGCCTTTTAAGAAAATAACCTGTCAAAACGTATTTGCCTGTTATTAAATTTACCGCAAGGTTAACTGCAGCTAGAATGTAGAATGTATTTCTTACTGAAGCTTAAACTGTTATTTTGTATTTTCCAACAGGAATCTCTCTTTCCAGCACGAGTGGTCTTTGATCTCCTGTTTTTCTTCATTGTCATCATCATTGTCCTGAACCTAATCTTTGGTGTCATTATCGACACATTTGCAGATTTGAGGAGTGAGAAACAGAAGAAGGAGGAGGTGCTGAAAACAACCTGTTTTATTTGTGGTAAGAATCGAATATTCTTAGTGCAGTATAAATTGTGTGTATTATGAATTGATAAATTCTTAATATAAAACATGTTACTTGTATCAGTAACTCCAATACCTGTTATACATTAAAACCTATGTATAAAAAGTGTCCATTAGTATACAAGAACAGTTTAAAATTGTCTCATGTTTTTGGACAAGTCTAAAACTACCCACATTTGCCTTCTGTATTGTAATGTATTCAAGTCTATGGAAATGCAAAAGCAGCTTGAAGCGGGTCAGAACGAGGTCAACTGCAGGTCACCTGTCAGTGCATTTTGAATGATCTCATAAGCATCTAATAATGATGTCAAAAGCAAGCTGCTTTTTCTCATTGACACAAGCCCAAAGCAAAAGCCATTGACACAGCCTTTAAATGTGATCTATTACTGTAAGATATTGCAAAAATGGCTGATAACGCCTGCACAACGCTTTGCAATTATAAAAGGGGCGAACAAAACATCAAACATACCTTTATAAACTGAAAAAATCCATAAATGGACAAAAGTTTAGCTTAAAAGAGACATACCCTGATAATCAGCCTTTTAGAAAAGGCCTGTGCGATGTGTGTTTCTTTTTAATGTTATCTGATTGTATGTTCTTCTTTTCTTTTTGTTCCCCTAAAGTATTTTATTGTATTTTTCGATAGCAAACAAAATAAAGCGTCTAACATCACACCCATTTAAAACAGTAGGCAAAAAAACAAACCTGGAGATAAACATGTCCAATTACAAACAAGTATAAAGCCCACATGGTTAAATCAATCTTCAGCATTATAGACATGGGCTTGTTAAGCTTTGGTACAAGGGCTGTATACAATGGGGAGTAGGATTTTTTTTTAAAAAGGGAGGGGTGGTGGTAGGAGAAGAAAAGTAAGAAATATGGGTTGAAACAAATACAGAAAGACTGAGAGAAAAGTTCAGGAGAGTAGGTAGGTAACGCATTGCATGTGTCCCACAACCAAGTTGTTGGTCTCATGACAGGGAACTCACAGTCCCCCCACCATGCAACTCTGTAGCAAGGACCAGGTCCAGCCTACAGAAGGTCAAATCCAGAACTCAAATTAAGACCAGAACAGGCCTAGATTTGAATTTTGCATACAATTGTCCATATGTGAATTGCCTCCAACAGGCCCACAGCTTTGAAAATGTGTTAAGTTTATCCTGTTTGTTGAAATTAAGTTCCTCCATGTCACAAATGTAATCCACATGGTTTATCCATTCAGTTACCATGAGAACACAAGATTATTTTAATGACCATGGTTATTAATGTCCGTGCTGCGTTAATCAGATGTCTGTGTAGGGATTTCATGGTTCCAGTTCTAGCTAGATCTTGTATATAATGTAGGTAAACTTTTGGAGCAAACCTCCAATTTACTCCAGTTATTTGGCAGATCAAGTCATGTACCTGTCTCCAAAAAGGTTGGAGCAAGGGCCACATCTCCAACAGACCCTGTATACACTGTAATGAATTCGGTGGAGGATTGTTTCCATACCAGTATGTAAGAATGTTAATATTGGTTTCTCGACTCCTGCTGCTTACTGATAATTTGTGCACTCTCAGGTAGACGTGTAAGCCAGCAAAAAATTAAGTTCGGTTCATTTCGGATTTTTTGTTATTTAGTTTCTTGGGATTCGGGTCCGAAAGTCAATTCATTTCGAGATTCAGATTTAGACGAATCTGACATTTTTGTTAATTTCGGATGAGTTAAATTATATTTACGAAGAATTTTCATTGCAGCAAAGTAACAGAAAAAAGGTGAAATTTTTCTTTTTGACTTTTGGATGGTCCACAGATACAATAATAAAAAAACAAATAACAGCTTTCGGCTCCCACCCACCCTCTTCCCCAATTCATACCAGACCCTTTAGGTCTGGTAGGAATTTTAGGGGAGCACCCAATACCAATTAAAAAAAAAAGTGTGGGGTCCCCCCTAAAATCTCTTGCGAGGCCCTTGACCCGAGCAGCAACCTGGCAGAGCAAGAAGCGGACGGGCGTGTGCTCCCTCTCCTGCACCATACAGGTCACATGCTCTCAACATAGGGAGGGTTTTTTATTTTAACATTTGACAACAGAAATTCATTCTGATTGACATTCAGAATTTTTTTTGGATGCATCCAAAATTTTGGTTATCAAAAATTTGAATTCGTTATTTTTTTTCATTCAAAAATTTGGATGCATCCGAATATCTGAATATGCAGAAACTCGTCTGAATTTCAACTCGGAACAGAACGAATTGCATATGGCCACTCCCAGACACATGTCTTGCCAAGTTTCGCCTGAGATCTCCAGGCCTAACTCTCTTTCCCATTTTGCCTTTAGAGAAGTTGTGTGGGTGAGTTTGTCAGTACTAAAGCTATAGAGTGTAAAACCATGAAATTAGGTGTCTAAAATTACCCTTTCCTGTGCACGCTCTTTTGAAGGATGTCGGTCCTCTAGTGAAATTAGTCTGCTTAAATGGATCAGTCAGATAACGTCTGGCCTGAAGATAGGTCCACCTTCTTAGTGAAGCTGGCCACATCAGTCCTGCAAATGAAACAGCGATCTTTAACTCCTTCACGACCTATGATGGGACAATCCCGTCATGAAGTCGGAAGGGGTCACACAGACCCCCGACACCCCCGCCTTGTTTCCCGGGCTCCGTTGCCCCTCCTACAGGCCCGGGACCAGCTTGCAGGGTGTCAGCGGGAAGCTGGGGAGGAGAGCGGCGAACATCTGTGCGCCGATCCCCTCCCCGTACTATGGGACCGGGAGTGTTGCGTATTGCATCACTTCCGGTCCCATTGCTGTCAGTGTTGGGCTCCTGAAGCCCAGCAATACGCTAATGAAGTAATGTTGGACCCCCAACATCACCTTAAAGAGTACCTGTCACTGCCATTATGCTATCACATGGGGGGGCTTGTAAGCCCCCCTATGTGACAGCAATTAAAGGTTAAAAAAACAGTTTTAAAAATAAGATTAAATAAATTAAATGTAAAAATAAAAAAATGTAAGTCTCCCGCCCCTGCAATCACGCATGTCGTCATGTAAACAGACGTCGGCTGACCCTATGTACGAAAACGACGATTGCGCTAGACGTTAGGTATCGCCACACACGCCGGAGTGAAAGCAATAATTCTGAAGCCAATATTTACACATATCTCTAAACTGATGACCTGCAGCGGCTTTTAAAGCATTGTGTATGGACTTTTTGGGGTGCTGAATTCTGTCTCAGTTTCACAGACGCACACAATTTTTAACCTGGGTATGTTGGGTATCTATTTACTCGTTGTAACCTCATATTTTATATTTTACAACAACAAATGGTTTTATGTAGTGTTTTGGGGCACTAAATTTAACTTAAGTGCATTTTTCAAAAAATTTGGGGGTTTGATAATAAGTTGTGCTAATGTCGTGCAGCATAAAACTTTGAAACAGCCACCATTTTATTATACAGGGTCTTGGCTTTCAGAAAATATGTAATGTTTGTGGGTTTTAAGTAATTTGCAGGACTAAAATGTGGATTATAACGTAAACAAAAAATGAAAGGCCTTTGTCCTTAAGGGGTTAAAGAAAATCTGCGCAGTCAAAGGCTGTGAGGGTGACCAATTATTCAAAAAGTCCATCGAAGAACCTGGTGGGAAGTCCGGATTATCTTTCAAGGGGGTCAGAGGACAGTCTAAGGTATTTAGCATGTTTTTGTGTCAAAGTTTAGGAATTCTCTCAAAGAGGCTCCAACCAAACAGGATGAACATCAAGACTCTGCAGGCTGTATTTGTCCGAGAGCCAGGTAAGTGAAGGTAACAGTTGGGGTGACCAACCTGGCTCTTGGGATCGCCCAGAGTTTGGAAATTTTGTTAATGTGCCAAACTATGAACCTATTCAACTCTGAGCAAGGAAATAACTACAGATATCTGGGATACCCAATCCTCCATTACTCTTGGAAGCTTTCAGTAAAGACCATGCAGGTCTGGGATGTTTGTCTTACAAAATAAACCCCCGAAAATTCTAACTCTAAGCCCTTCAAGTAAGATTTGTGTAACTGTATAGGGATTGCCTGAAATGAGTACAATAGTCTCAGAAGCACATTCATTTTGAGTATAGATGCCCTACCAAACCAGGTAAAGGAGATATCCCTTCACTTCTTGAGATCACGTTTAACCTCTTAGTGACTCAGCTTCAGAAAATGTTTTTGTTCCTGGGAACCCGAGCAATTTTGCCATTTGTGCTGTGTTTGCTTAACCATAATTTCCATCTTCTTCATTCATTGCACGTACACATACTATATACCATTTTTTTAAAAGACAAAATGGGCTTTAAATTGGTGTGACATATGCATTTATACATTCTTATTTTTTTAATAAAAAATGCAAACAGTTTTGGCAATAATAATGTGTACAGAATTAGTGTAGCTAACAGAAAGTAATTCATAATAAATTATTTAATTTGTCCTGATTTATAGGGTACATCATATGTCTGGGATTCCAGTTTATTTTGGGAGTTATAGGTCACAAAATACAGGGAGTGAAACACAATTTTAGTGTGGAACAATTTTAGAATGCGGTATATTTTGTCTCCTATCTTTAATAGCATACTCAGCACTAAATGTTCTGTTTTATTAAATGTATTTTAAAACTTTTTTCCTTTTTTTTAATTTTTTTTAACTAGGGGGCACTAAGGGGTTTTTCGTTTTATTTACAGGGGCTTTCATACTTAGTATCTCTGAGAAGAAAACAGTATTCCCCTCAGAGATACTTTGGGGGTGATTTACTAACCTAAACACACACACGCACCAGGTGCGTGTACATTTTTACACAGCAAAACGTATTTATCAACCAAACACGAGCAACGTGTCACATTTTCACGCCGTTATGGCGCGTTTTTAATTATTTACGTACGTTCGCGTCATGTAGCATGCGCCATAGGCTACACACCGCTCTAATAGCGGCATGCAAGTCTCTAAAAGCATATTTCCACTAATGCCATATATGGAAAAATCATGCACATGATGCACATATAATGCTGCTTCACAGTTTAGACAAAAATGGTTAGCTAATGCATTTACATTCCTGTATTCATTAACGCAAGCAACACAACGTAGAGCTAATTTACACAACATCACCTTGCAATTCATGCAGGGCTTTGCACAACACACCTGCTGGGTGTGTACACACTACAAAAGGTGTCTAGATTCCACCAATAGATCATGCTGGGAGGGAACACACTACAGAGGTGTATACTTGTTCGTGGCGTGTTTATAAGGTTAGTAAATCAACCCCTTTGTATCAGTTTTGTAACACACAGCCGGGTAGCAGATTCACAACACAGTGAGCTGCTGTCGGCTCTGTGACTGTCATTGCTCTGCGATCACAGCGATCAGCTATTGCTGTGATCACAGGACTGTGACCACATAATCTGCTGTTGAGGGTCTGCCTCAGACCCCGAGGGGCCCATCAACAGCAGTAACTGAATGAGCCCTGATCCCTTCGGGACCAGCGCTCATTGTACTGCATGACAGGATTTTCCCGTCACCTGTCATTACTGAACTGAACGATCGTGATGGGATAATCCCGTCATCAGTCAGGAAGAGGTTAATCTCCTAGTGAATAGGTATGAAATAGATTGTGTTTCCGCTGGGAGTTTAATTCCTAAATATTTTATGTGTGAGTCGGTCCACTGAAAAGAAAACTCACGGAGGGTCTCACAGAGGTGGTGGGATTGCAGAAGTCTTTTTTTTTAAAAATCAATGTGTCCAGGCTAAAATCTGAGTCCCATCAAATGTGATCAAGTATTATGTAAAGGCATTCTGGATTTACCCATGACACAGTAGGGTTATGGGGGTAAGGGGACATCAACACACCTCTTATTATGGTAGTAAATAATCTCAGACATTCTACAAATGACTACAAATAATTCTAGTGCAGCAACTATAGGTAGAGTGCAAGAGGTCCCCACCTCCCCTCAGTGAGAATAGTAGGGGAAAAACACAAAAGTAAAAAAACATCAGAGTGAAGCAGAACACCTCATATACATCTACCCTTACTAGATAGAACTGCTATATACAACCCTTCCCATCCGACATCAAGTGGGGCTTATCTAGTCATGGAGGTTAGGAGGTAAGCGAATATTCAGTCTAGCGTATCCCCTGTTGTTGGAGGAGGCAGAGTCATATGTCTCTATAAAAGCTTAGCATTGAAAGCAAAAGAAAATCAGAGCATAAATAAAAACCTAGCCTGTCAGTTGCGAGCTGCATCAGTTCTCTAACACATAAGAAGCTACAGCCAAAGGTAGACACTTATACTTAGCCAAGTATGATGACTGCCAACTTTAACCACTTGCTGACCAGGTGTTTACACCCCATTCCTGGGCAGGCTATTTTTCAGTATTTAGCGCTGCGGTACTTTGACTGACATTTATTCCGTCATGCAACACTGTACTGAAAGGAATTTTATACCATTTTTTGGGGACACATAGAGCTTTCTTTTGGTGGTATTTAAATCACCACTGGGGGTTTTATTTTTTACTATATTAAGGAAAAATTACTGAAAACTTTGAAAAAAAAAGGATTTTTTTTTACATTATGTTAGGAAACAATTATTATTACTCACTTTTTTGGGTACAATATCAAAGACGGGGTCACGTCGGGTAAATAGACACCAAACATGTCAAGCTTTAAAATTGCGCAAAATCGCAAAAAACTACCATACCCAAAATTGACCATTTGTAACATGCGATATGTAACATGTGCGGCGTAATGGGCGCAATAGTCGTTTTTGCAAGTATGTGCACCCGACGGATGCGTGTATGTATGGGTGGGGACTTCTTTCTTTATAATTATTAATAATTATAAAGAAAAATTAATTATTTTTCATGTGTAACATAAAAAAAATAAAAAATTCCCCACCTAACTTTATTGCAATCACATAGGGGGCTAAGAAAACCCCCTATGTGATAGCAAAGAGGATGTGACAGGTCCTCTTTATAGAGACCCCTAATGTCACCTAGGACCCCCAAAGAAGCTGATGAAGCAAGGACCACATTGCTGAAAGTCCTTAGTGCCAAACACTAAACTACCATACTGTCTCTGGCAACCTCTGGCAGTAGAAAACATATGAAAGTGCGACTTACATTGTACTTCAACCCTATCCACTAACCAGGTATGCTTCTCTGTGCAGTAACCCAGGTGCCCTGAAACTAAGGGCACCTGGGTGCCGAGTCATTACACGCTGCCCGATCTCCTAAATTGGCTGGGAAGGCGGCTTCATGCTCCCTCATAATCAGGGAGCATAGAGCCAGCTTACCGATCAATCA
>NW_017306520.1:503385-512948 GCF_000935625.1 Nanorana parkeri | reverse complement strand
AAGGAGGGGGGGGGGGGGGGGGGGTGGGCGGGTAATGATTCCCCACCCAGCTTCCTGATTGGTCGTGAAGCTGGCCAATCAGGAAGCCAGGCGGCGAGTCATTAACTGCCCCCCGGCTTCATGATTGGCCAGAAAGTGGCTCAATGCTTCCTAGTTACCTGGTGATGAGGTAGCATGGAGATGGCTTCCCGGCTAATCAGGAAGGTGGGTGGCAAGTCATTACACGCTGCCCGGCTTCCTTAATGGGACTTTCGGTATCGGTATTTGGTATCGCCAAGTACCGGTAAAAAAATATCGGTGCTCGTACTCGATACCGAAAAATGGTATCGGTGCATCCCTAGTACACAGTTTTTGGATATAATTTGCGATGGATGCCACTGCAATGCACTGCACATAAAGCAGGTGCATTGCCATGTGGTGTGGCAACCACTGTAAACATATCTGTTTTACTGCGCATTGCCACTAAGGGGAAAAAAGCATGTACAGTAAATGAAACTTTAAACTAGAAACATTTAATTTTGTGAACATAAATTTGCTGTAGACTTCTAATTTCAAACTCTGTGACTGCTGCGTAATGATTAAAGCATTCAGCAGCGATGTAATTTGTCATATTACTGCCAAAGCTTCTGAGCTTCTTCCTGGCGTTTTTCAAGAGGAAGCCAGAGATCTATTTGTAGAGCTGTGACCGCAGATATTAACTCACTGAGTTCAGAAGGACAGATGGCATAATGACAGCAGAAGTGAACATTGAACAAGTGAACATCACTCATAAAAAAAAGATAAAGAACATTTAATTTAGTGTTTAGGAAGAGCATATATGCAGAGTGATGCATACATTGACATTTAACAATATTTGTGTTTTCAATATGGATAAATAAATGGTTATATAATGGTATAGGTAGCATATATCAGACTGGTTAAGCATATGTATATATAGGGCCTTTTTGGCAGGCATTGCTTTTCTTAGTTTGGCATTTAAAGCTTGGTTTATTCATGTACCTTCAGATGTTTATGCATTTTAATTGTGTGGCATAGATAACAATTCTGAGGATGTTTGGCCTGCTTTGCATCAGGTGGCTCTATTGAGATCTGTTAGCATTGCAGGCAGTGGGGGATGAGCTTGGGTGTGGTGCAAACCCCAACTCATGCGAATCTGGAAGTTAAGCATCCGTGCACACCCATTCAGCTACGGCCAGGACATTCCACACTCTGCAGACACACGTGAACAAAGGGGCAGGATGGTGGTGACATCATTGATCCTTTAATGTCACATGGCCAAATAAGTAACTATAGACTTTTAAAATCCTTATTCCAGACAATATTTTATAGTTTGGGATACAATAGTGAAACGTTAAAATTCCTGTCAAGGTTTTAATTTCTGTCAGTAACCCTATTGTAGAGATTTTCCCTCACTTCCTGTCCCTGTAACACTTGTGCAAAAAATGTGGGATATAGTTGTCACTAGGACAGTTTTTGTCTGTGGTCCATATTGAAGAGATTTTGCATCACTTTATTCCCTGACAGGAAGTGAGGGAAAATCTCTACAATAGGGAGGCAGGTGACAATAAAAATCTGACAGAGGCCCTATTTTAGAAAAAAATGTTGTCTGGTGTTACATTTTCGACAGGGTTCACAGTGCTGCAAAAAAGGTGTGTTGATGCGCTGCAGTGCCATTCGTTCTTTCTTTTTTTTTTATGGTGTTTTATTTATAAATATTTTTCAGTACAATACAAAACAAACCAGGTTAACAAAAAAGTTGTATATTGAAGCAACAGGCTTCTGTGTGGACCAGTTTACTTCACGCACTGTTTCTATTCACACGCTGGTCTCTGCCCACTTCCCCCTAAAATAATTAAACCTAATAAAAACAACTATTTATTATGAAGAGGTTGAAATACACTAATGAACGTCTTAGTACAAAGCCCTACTGCTACGGATGGCCCCCAAAATTTTTCACACTTATTTGGGCATGCCTAGCTAATATAAAGTTGTTTGTACTCAAGTGAGATGTGATTTAGTTAAGTTGTTTATGTCCAGAATTGTTGGAACCTTGCATTTTAGTAAGATTACCTTTCTGGCATAAAAGAGCAGTAACCATAGTTCCTGTTTGAGGTATTTGCCCATTATAGGCAGTCCCCGAGTTACAAACATCCGACGTACATACGACTCCTACTTACAAACGGAGGCTATTACTGTACAGCAGGGGTAGTTGTAATGCTCCTGCGCTCGTGCCGACGAGGAGTGCCCGCCTTTTTGGGTCTGGTTCATAGTACTCTACATACATTACAGGAAGTTGGCTCTTGTTAGACATGCAGACCAGGGGCGTCCCGAGGCTGGGTGGCACCCAGAGCGGTAACCGAGTGTCCCCCCGCCGAGACATCACCGCGCATGTGCGTTACATCGCCACGTGCGCAATGACATAATCGCGCACGCGCAGCAGTATGCTGATACCTGCCGGCGGCCATCTTGGTGATGGACGCCGGCAGAGAGAGGAGGGGACTGTCATTCGGTGGGATAAGGTATGCCGCCAGGTCCCCTCCTCTCTCCTAATACTGTCGGGCGTTCGGTCCATGACCGAACGCACGACTTTTCAGAGGGGGGTGTCACCCCTCCAATGTTGTCACCCGGGTGCGGGCCGCACCCCCCGCACTCCCCTTGTGACGACACTGATGCAGACAGGGGGTACCCACCTCATCTTCCGTGTAAGTGTGAGGTTTTTATTGCTGTCCGTATCCTCATTACAAAGATTTAATCTCACTTTCTGTCCTTGAGAACACGAAGTGAGAGGTAATATACCCCTAGGAAGGGAAATTCACTCCTGTAAGAGTTATGGGAAAAAGGTGTCTCCACTGAAGCTTTATCACCAATCTTTGTTTCCACGACAACCCAAAACTTTCAAAATCCAATTGTCACGAGGACAGAAAGTGAGGTGAAATCTACTGAACAGGGACACACACTTCAAAACAAGGGGGGTAACCCTTCCCTATGCTATCCAAAACAAAAAAAACATTTTTGGCTGGAGTTACACTAAAAAATTTACCTGTTCCAACTTACATACAAATTCAACTTAAGAACAAACCTACAGACCCTATCTTGCTCGTAACCCGGGGACTGCCTGTATATGATTTGGTAATAGAGCGAGGAGAATTTCGGGACATGAGGTGGATCAAAGCCCAGAGTCTGTGTCAATAGTTGGTGTATTTGCCTCCAGTATGGTGATATTTGAACAAAAGGCTAAAATACATACAAAACATCCCCTGGTGTTGTATAGTAGCAGAAAAATTGCATCGGGGTAATTCCCAGTTTATGCATTTTGATGGAAGTATATGGATAGTATATTTGTTGAAAAAGGTAAAACGGTGAACAAAGATACTCTGTACTGACAACTGTTGTGAAAAAGGTTCCCTCCACGTTATTAAAATCCTCTTTGGTTATGGACAGAAAATGGGTAGCCCACTTCAACCAGGCTTTGACAAAGGAAGGAGGGGTCTGTTATTGGAGAAATTGTTATACATTTGTCAAGTGTTTGGGATTAGTAATTGTGCTTAGGAAACTTTCATGAGGAGAGGCCAGTATATTTCGTTTTTTTTTTGTTCCCACTTGGGCCTAAAAAGTATAATGAAGAGTTAGAAACCCATTAAAGTGATGGTTATGTAGTTTTTCAACAAGAGAAAATGTTCCCTGCACAAATAAATGATGAACATCTTAGAGCCCATCATATGACATCTACATACTCAAGGTTTTTAAGTGCAGGTTTAACCATATAGAAGTATTTGGAGACATTTTCATGTAAGTATCCATTCACAAGGTTTTGGCTTTGTCATATCATTACCCTTATGCCTAGAGGAGAATTTGTGTTGCAGTTATGGAAGGGGAGTCTGAATAGTTTATTTTTCCGGCCTTCATAGGAACTCTGTAAAGTCACTGCCAGAACTCCTGGCTGTAGATCTGTAGCTTCTCAAGCGGCCGTGCAGGAGGATGAGAGCGGGTGCATGCGCAGTAGAGATCACCGGCGGGGAGAAGAGGAGAGACACAGTGAGAGTCAATGCACGCAGCCGGGAGTGTGTACGTCGGACAGACACCGTACAGGAGTCTGTCCAGGAGTCTGCGCTGGATCAGAGACCGGCACCAGCGCTGGAGGGATTGCTGAAAACATGTGGAAGGAAGTAGATGATCGGATCAAGAAGCATCATTTAAGGTAAGTCCTTATAGCAGCATGGAAGGGTGGTAGAAAAAACTATTGTAACTTTAATGTCACTTTAAGCCTTAAATTTAGGAAACTCACATCAGCATTTTTTTATTTGTGGCAAAAAAAATGGGATTTATGTACTTACTGAAAAATCTATGTTTTTGGGAATGAATTGAGGGACATAGGAATTCAGAGACTGTTGAGTTATACTGCTGCCTATAGGAGTATTTGGACAATGGAAAACAAAGAAATTGTGGCCAGCCCGGTAAAGCTCCTCCTTCTACCGGCTTACCTTATTTTTTGTTAGAAAAGCAGTACCAAGAGCAAGATTAAAAGACACAGAGGGGGGAGACCTGTGTCTCTCAATGAACTCCAAGAAATTAAGTTTACAGTAAGCACAAAAAATAAGAGAATGCCCCAAACTGCAGCTGTTTGGACATGCCAAGCATGAAATCAAGTCTGAAATACTTTTCCAGCTCCAAGACTGAAATACTTTTCCAGCTTCAAGACTAGACTAGAGAAAAACTAAAAAGTTTGGAGGCAACTGTCATTTTTAATATTTTTAAGGAGGATTGGCTACGGAGCTCCTGGGATTTGTGCATCGTTTTTTTATGTATGATTTGTTGTATGGTGAGTGGCCAGATTATTATGACCACCTGACGTTTGTAGGCAAATTAGCTATAATTTCGCGCTGAAGTTGCTAGAGGGCCAGACCATTATAAATAGGGAAGCAGGTTGTTTACCACGGCAGTAGAAGTGATTTTTTTCTGAAGATGTGGGTAAACAACGCAATTTAACAGCCTTTGAACGTGGGGTGATTTTTGGCGCTCTGAGCCATGGAGCGAGTATCAGCAAAATAGCAGAATTTGTTAAATGTTTAAGAGCAGCTGTTGTTAAAGTTTTTAAAGACTGGACTGTCAGCCGAAAATCTGGGTCTGAACGTGCAAATTGTGGCAGTCAGCGACTAGTCAATGTTAGGGCAGAACGGAGAGTGGCAAGACTGGTACAAGACAACAGAAGGGCAACAGTGCATCAAATTACTGCAGATCTTAATCAGGGATCCTCTCAAATGATCTCTGAACGCACTGTTCGCCGTACACTGCATCGTATGGGATATGGAAGCCGAAGGCCTGTTCGAACACCTTTGCTGTCTGCAGTTAACAAGATAAAACGTCTCCAATTCGCACAGGAACACAAGGATTGGACAGTCGAGCATTGGAAAAAAGTAATGTGGTCCGATTAATCACGTTTCCAGTTGTCACATGCAGATGGCAGAGTGAGAATTTGGCGGGAACAGCATTAAAGCATGCACCCCACATGCATGAGTACAACCCTTCAAGCTGGTGGGGGCAGTGTTATGGTTTGGGGCATGTTTTCCTGGCATGATTTGGGCCCTTTAATTCGGGTGGAACAACATCTGAATAGCACAACATACCAAAGTATCGTTGCTGATTAAGTTCATCATATCATGTTGATTGGCGTATCCCAATGGGGATGGCTTCTTCCAACAAGACAATGCGCCATGCCACGGTGCTCGTATTGTGCAGGAGTGGTTTCAAGAACACTTACCTTGCTTAGATAGACCCCACAATCACCAGATCTCAATCCAATTGAGCATTTGTGGGACGAAGTTGAAAGAGCCATCAGGCAGCTGGTTCCACAACCATCAAATCTCAAAGAACTGGTGCTATTCATCAGGCATGGTGTCAGATTCCTCGCATCACCTTTCAACATCTCGTGGAGTCAATGCCAAGAAGAATCCCTGGAGTATTCAAGACAAAAGGTGGCCCAACGAAGTACTAATGGGGTGGTCATAATAGTCTGGCCACTTAGTGTATACACACACACTGTATATACTGTATATATGGGATGCTCCGATACCATTTTCCCAGACCAAGTGCAAGTGCTGATACTTGTCCAAGTGATCACAGATACAAGTACTGATACATTTTTGTTTAGTGTCATGTGACAGTTTTTCGAAAACAATACAGACTAATGATTTCAGGACAGTAGTGGTACGCCACGGCCCAGTCGCAGCTGCAACTGCTGGAACCCTGGTAGTTCTTGTGAAAATGCCAAGTATCGGCACTGGTATCTAAACACACCCCTAAAAAAAAAAGAAGAGATTATATTATACAATCATTATTTATACTAGGCTGAATGATTTGGAATCTTTAACATTCACATACACTTGAAAAGACTCAGCATCAGACAGAGTCTCACCAGCTGAAGGCTCCAAGGCAGGATTCTGCAGGGGAAGACGTGGAAGTACGCCTATTTCAGTAGATAACCATGGAATGGGGGGCGAATTTATTGTTCTTGTTAGATTTACTTAGCACAAATAACTCACTGCAGTGGAACATAAGAGAAGACAGGCTGAATGTTTTAAATAAGTGAATAAGGTTGCAAATAAGTGTGTTCTTCTTACACACAGATAATCTTTAAACAGATTAAACTAATTCTACAGAATTGGATACCATTCTACCTTATGAGTGTGTTTTTCCATCTACAATTTCCCCCTGATGTTCTTATTGGCTGATGAGCTGTAACTCAGTGTTTTGCTCACATGCCAAGTACACAACAGAACCCAGAGTGCTCCATTATAGCACCATGAAATGTGCAGAATACTAATGCATGTCTTACTGATGCTGTGAAAGATAACTGAACTAGCAAAGTACAAACGCCAAGGGAGCTAAAGCTAAAAATGTCACAGCCAAGTTTTATTAAGCTTACAACCTACATTATTTTACTGTTAACCCTCCTAACAGTACAGTCATTTTTTTTTACTGAAACAGAACTTTTTTTGTGTGATTTTTTTCCTATCTCCTAATATTTACAAAATTACAATATTTGTATGACACCTTAATTGCAGAATTTGAGGTTTTACTATTTATGCACACAATTGGTGGTGAAACAGTTGGACAGATCCCATCAATCACTGATTATAAAGCAATGGAGAATGGCAACTGGTTATAGAGGACTACAAATCACTGCAATCCTTGATTATTCAGCAATCGATTATTGCAACCAGCAATAGAGGCCTATCAATCCATAATTATACAGCAATCATGCAGGGCTGTTGTGGTCTCACCAGGGCTGCGTTTGGGTCTCACCACGGCTGCTTGCAGATCTCACCAGGGCTTGCTTGTGGGTGCCGGGATCTCCAGGGCCCTGAGGGGGGGTTCCGGGCTGTACGGGCACTGTGGGGCTGTCCACTGTTTTGCCTGTCTCTGCGGGCGCCGGGAAGGAGATGTGCGGGTGAACCGGCGCTGTTAAAGACAGCTACAGCAAGGTCCCCAAAAGGCTGCCTAAGATCCACAGCAGGCGCGGGACCTAAGGCAGCCAAACTTGTTTAAAACATTAAAGGGCCAGTATCAGCCTTTAGTATTGGGGAATTTCACAAGTCTTCATGAGACTTTGCGACACATTGGGTTGGGAGAAATGATGTAAGGTTGGATAGATGCTGTCTACTCCCCTCCAACAAGCAGGGTTAGGGTAAATGACGTTGTATCTGATTCTTTTCCTGTCAGTAATGACACCCATCAGGGGTGTCCTTTGTCTCCCCTATTGTCTATCTTAACTCTAGAACCATTTGTACATACTATCCTGAAATCTCCTGATAAATCTGTAGTGCTGACACCCAATAGACATCATACAATTGTAGCATATGCCGATGATCTATTTTTCTATCTAACGAACCCGTAGGTATCACTCCCCAACTTATTGGCTCATGCTATGGTGACCTTTCCAGTTTCAAAATCAATTTCTCCAAATCAGCTGCCCTGAATGTCTCCTTGGGTGACCGTCAGCTTCAGGCTCTCAAGCCACAATTTCCTATTCATTGGGCTGACTCCTAGTTATTTAGGTACGTCTATTCCTGCTGACCCGGAGAGGGTATTTAGCCTTAACTTTCCACACCTATTACGATCTTTCTCAACAGACTTGAATCAATGGGACCATTTTACATTTACTTGGTAAAACATCCCTTCATTTGTAAAACTACTCACATTCGATAAGACAAATTAATGGCAAAGTACAAGTGCTCCTATGACTCTCACACAGACAGCGCGTCCACAGACTCCTCAGTTCTGCCTCATGTCAGCAAACTCTGCCGAAGTATGTTTCGTCTCAAACGACTTTGTCCAGGGCTGTACAGCCTCTTGGCTGTACAAATGTACTCATAAAATACTTTGAAAATCATGTTCTGCTGGGCATTGTCCAACAAGATAGAAAATAATTCTGTCTGTGATGTCCCATTTGCTGTATGCATTTATTCAACATTCAAATAATATACATTTTTCCCAGAAAACTTCCCAGCCTCAATGTGTTGCTGGATGTGGAGGAATTGTAACTGGAAGCTTGAACATTGATATACCCTGAGGAGATATGCTGTAACAGCTTTGGCCATTGTTGGAAAAATGGGTGAATGCAAGTTCCTGAATAAACAAGTGAACTATTGCATACGAGAAGTATTGTCCTTGGGTAGATAATGCTTCTTTACACCAGGAAAAAAGCTTTAAGCTGTAACCGTACAAAACTACTGGTATTGTAAATCTCATCCGGTGTCACAAGAAAGACTGGACAATCTAGTTGCTAGATTGCCACGACCTGTCATGCTGTTCTTCAATGCTTGTTGCTTTAATGAGAAGAAAGCTTGCGGGGAACTTGATGAACTGTGCTAAACATGGAGTTAAATGTGTGTGAAATACCATGAATTACTGACACTCTCAAACATGAATAAGTTATATTTTTTTTCTCTCTCTAAATGTCACGATTCAAAATGTCCTAAGGCGAAATTCATATTGATATCGGAATAACATAGCTAGAAAGTGCTAGGGCTTAAACGTAACTACAATAAAGCACTGACTACACCTTTGCCAATAAGCTTTACATCTCTAATGCCAAATCACATAGCTTATGTTTTTACGTAATCTATGTGATCTATATATATATACAGGGCTCGAAAAATCCACTCGTCTGCTCGTCTGTGACGAGCAGACGGTGGAGCCCGACGAGCAGCTTCCCGGCCGGCCGGCCGTTGTAAATACACGGCCGGCCGGGAACTTTACAGTCAAGCGATCGAGCGTCTCGAGATCGCTTGTATCAGAAGCTGTCACTGCCGTTGCCGGTCGCGAGATCCGCTGTGCCCGATGCGGCCGGGACCGGCACGGCTCTGTGACAGGAGATCAAAGGGAGTTCAGTATACAAACTTCCTTTGATCTCTCAGTCCCCGAATGCAGGAAGTGATGTATATTACATCACTTCCTGCATTCAGTGTCACTCTCCAGCTAGAGAAGCTGATGAAGCCGATCTCTGCTTCATCAGCTTCTCTGGAGGTCCCTAGGTGACATTAGGGGTCTTGGAGACCCCTGAT
>NW_017306520.1:497571-502619 GCF_000935625.1 Nanorana parkeri | reverse complement strand
TCCCTTTGTGCTCCTGTCACAGGGAAGCTGCTCGTCGGGCTCCACTGTCTGCTCGTCACAGACGAGTGGACGAGTGGATTTTTCGAGCCCTGGATATATATATATATATATCTCTATGTGTGTGTGTGTGTGTGTGTATATATATACACCCACACAATTAAGTTATGTTTTATAATAGACTAGTATAGCTGTATAATATCCTCGAATGAATAAAACACCAGGGAGGGAATCTATCTGACATGAGGAAAAGCAAGGAAGTGTATGATAAGTATCTGTTCATTTTCCATAGTCCCGCCTTATCTTATGTCTGCAGGCTTATGGAAAATAAGCTAAAGGACTGAGAAGCAGGGCGACATTCCCTATATAGTGTTTAATAAAGGTAGTTGGAGAGCTTCAACTGGCTGTGCTCACCATGTCGATGAGACTTTGGAGTAGGAAGTATAGAAGGGTGCCATGTCCCGAAGAAGTAAGAATTGTTGAATGAGCGCTTACATTTTCAGAAAGTAGAAAGCCCATTGATGCCTGGGCAAGTTGAATAGTCCTGACAACCCACGATGAAATAACTCTGGATGAAGCAGTTTCACCCTTTTCTTGGCCCTATAGGCAGAACAAGGAACATATCAGATGTACAAAAGGCCTTTATTCTCTACAGGTATGGGGACTAGATCAAATCTGCCATAGAAGAGCTCATCTGGTGTAGAGTCTTAGGTGATAAAGATAAGCAAACTTATTTACAATGGAATTTAAAGGATAATTGATTCCACACTAGCTGCAGCTAGAGGTCAGTGAGGGCTTGTTTTAAAGCTCATTTACAGCTTGCTTAGAATATAGAAATACTTTGATGCCCATTGGCAGACCACTGATTCACTTTAAGGCAACTAGAAAAAAAAAAAAAAGAGATTAATAGGGGATGAAGCAGAAATTACTTATTAAAAAAAAAACCTGATTTTGTTTTTCTACTTTTAGGTTAACATTGTAATTAGCTGTGAAAATCTATTCTATAAATCAATATTCTTTTAACAACTGACAGGTGCTGACATTTCTTTATAGCAGCTGTGCTACACAGATCAGGAATTCAGCTGTCAAAATGACAGCAGATTCACGTGCAGACATGTGCTTAGTGAGCAATGACTAAGATATTCGAGATACATAGGTTTTTAACTGATTAAAGATGAAACATAAACGCCAAGCCTTTCAAATAATGTTACCTATAATATCTACAAACCAAACATATGATCTCTTGACCACCTTGGAGCTAAAAGTGGTGTAAGGCAGTCATGTTAAACTGGTGTTTCTTGGACTGCATGTGGTCCTTTTTTGTGGCAGTCAGACAATCATCAAGTCAGCGTTATCTTATCCTCTATTTAAATCTGCAGTTGCCATTATGCTGCAGATGTAACCAGTTATCACAAGAGGTATACTTGAAATAGTTGCAGATACTACAGTGTATTTACAGCATATTCCGGATCCAGGAACAGCTGATGTGCTGAGCAGCTACCTCTGTGCTGTTATCACACAGCAAGTTGCATGCTTAGCACGGTTGCCATTCAGGAGGATGCCTAATATTTTTTTGATTGAATACTAGGCACTCTCTGATTGGAGCTGGAGGGGGATGTATCTGTATTGGACCTGAATATTGCAGCACAAGATGGTTTTGCTATTTTTTTTTTTTTAGTGGGCTATTCATTTTATCTCAATATTACTGGCTTGAGTTCTGCTTTAAATCTGTGTGTTTAGTTGCATTTTAAGGAAAACTTAAACTGAACAGGGCCCCAGGCTGTGGATAAAGGCCATGCTCACTTATGTAAATTTTCTGTTGAATACATAAGATATTTTATGGATTCTTTTTCTAAACAAAAATGGTTCTTCTTCCAGTCCAAGAGCAAACCAACCCTCCACTTTTGCATAAGGGTTTTGGGTTTCCCTGTGGCCCTCTTTGAGGTTGTTCTTTATGTTCAATATAACTCCAGACTGTTGCAACTCAACATTCTGGTCACATAGGACAGGCAGCCTCAGTCTCTGGACCACTGCATTTGCCTGACCTTCAAAGCCAGGCTTGCCTTGGTCTGGTGGACCACGTGTTTAGTGCTGGAAATGGGAAAAGCTTTACTCCCTATGAAA
Source organism: Nanorana parkeri (assembly GCF_000935625.1). Taxonomy (NCBI): domain Eukaryota; kingdom Metazoa; phylum Chordata; class Amphibia; order Anura; family Dicroglossidae; genus Nanorana; species Nanorana parkeri. The sequence continues at coordinate 500,498 of NW_017306520.1, read as the reverse complement.
AGGATAGAATGTCCTCATGATGAACACCAACCTTGGTACTTTCTCACTGCAAGGGACTTGGTCGCTGAAGGAAGCTGGTCGTCCGTCTCAGTGTTCTTGAACTCATTGTAATTCAGTTCTCCCTTCAATACTGGAACTTTCAACTCCGAGGTCACCCGAGAAGGGTTCCACTGCACAAGTCCACATCAGTGGCTTACATCAACCATCAGGGAGGAACCAGAAGTCTCAGTGAGCCCTCCCGGGCTGTCTGGATTTTCTGTCCCAAGGACCGGTTTACATTCATGCTTCTTTGTCGCTGGCTTTAATGACCTGGCTAATCCAGCTCCTGATGGATAGGGCCCTATTCAGTTATGCCTACACTCTTAAAGGCTAGAATGTCTACTTCTTGCAAAGTCTTCCATCACATCTAGAAAATGTATTTGCTGTGGTGTTAGGCCAGGAATTTCCATCCCAGGAATTATTCCGTGGGACATATCCTGTGTTTTCCCCAGTCTGGTCTGGATCAACATCTGGCCTTAAGTACCCTCCCTTGAGAAGGCTTTTGTGAGTGTCGCTCTGGGTGTCGCTCACATTGTTCTCCCTGTGCGTTCCACAATCACGCCGTGGGATCTTAACCTGGTTCTGTCAGCTATCTAAAAACCACCCTTTGAACCTCTTGGGGTTGTTCATCTGTCTATCCTTACTTGTAAGGTTGCCTTTCTCATTGCCATCACTTCTGCGGGGGAGGTTCATCAGTTGGCGTTTTTAATCTAAAAAGAACCCTTTCCTGTGCTATACAAGGACAAGGTTGTTCTGAGGCCTTTCACCTTAACCAGTATTTTGTTCTACTATATCTTTGTCCTGCTCCTAAACATCTTAAATAGATTTTCCCCCACAGTCTGTACGTGGTGCGCACTTCTTCAAGTTTTTCTCTCAGCTACAGCTCCCTTTCATCAAACTGACCATCTTTGCCTTTCCTGAAGGTCAATTTAGGGGATAGTCTGCTTCTTGTCCCACTATCGCTAGGTGGATTTGTCAGATCATCATTCAAGCCTATGACCTCAGGGGTAAGGTACCCCCTTTCCTGACCAAAGCACACTCCACTAGATCTGGTAATGCTTCATGGGCTTTTCAGATCGTCAAGGCTACCACCTGGTTTTCTGTTTAAATTTTGCCAGCTGGAGGTTCAGGACTCAGCTGATGCTGGCAGCGGCTGTAAGGATCTTCAGCTTTACTTTGCCACTGTCCAATCCTCCTAAAGGTAGCAGTATAACTCAGTGTTTCCAAATGCTTTCCTGTGCCCCATAATGCATTCCAAGAAGAGGATTTTACAGGTAAGGCAAAAATCCTATTGTTTCATGCAGGACTTTGGTAAAAGCTTTATCAAATCTGGTGTAACGAGCACAATGCCTGTAAAAATAAATGTTTCTGAAAGTATGTCATGCAGTCTATCTTCTATAATATGCCAAATGTGGCTTATTAACAAAATGTAATCCTAAAACTAGAATTATCTAAGTGTCTTACATACACATGCTAATAGTGCACTTATCTAGTTGTAAAATGTGATTCTCATTCATTTCTGCAGGGCTGGAGAGAGATAAATTTGACAATAAGACTGTGTCCTTTGAGGAGCACATTAAGGAAGAGCACAATATCTGGAATTATCTGTACTTCATCGTGTTGGTGAGAGTGAAGAACAAGACAGATTACACTGGTCCAGAAAGCTATGTGGGACAAATGATAAAGGTCAGAATTACATTGTTTATTCAAAATGCTTTCAGTGTTGCAAAGGTGTTCAAAGCCACAAAATGTCAAATGATATTATAAGAGTCTTAAAGCATATTTCCACTTTTGCATTCAAATTTTAGAAAACCCCACTATATGCTTGTTGGGTTACCATTCACGGACCATACCTAAAATAATGTTTTAAAAAATATTTACTTTTCTAGCGGTTTGTTTGGAACAAGATTATACATAGGATATTATAGGTGAGCTTCTTACGCAGTGTGGAGATAAGAGAACCGACCGATGGACATTTTTTTAAATTTTACATGCATTAACATAGGACTTGAGATCTTTAACCCTTTGTTAGGACAGTCAGTCCTACACAACTAATTTACTACTGATAATGGAACTCTGCCAGCACAATACAGACAAGCTTAATTGTGGCAAAGACAGTTACCCAGTCCCTTATAAACAGGGAGAACTAAGTAGGATTTTTCAGTCATGGAGTTTTCAGCAAAGAGCATCTTAAAATGTTTAAATACATCTCACAATTGTTAAATACTTTTGTTCAAGGTTATGCCGAATGGGAACATGTAACAAACATAAAGCATGTGTTATCCCAGTTTGGCTAGAACAGTGGAAGTACACGTTAAACTGGCTATAGACATTAGAGCTCTCCTGAGATGTGTTTTTTCTGGATTTTTGGTTGATATTGTGTCTGTAGCATTTAAAAATACACTGATGATAAAAATGATAGATCTTTAATTTCTTTGTAAGTGGGCAAACTTACAAAATCTGCAGGGGATCATATAATTATTTTCCACACTGTATATATCAAACGTTTTTTTTTTTTACTGCAGCTTTAGTGTTGACGTGTGTGCATTTAAAATTTCTATTTGTCAAACATATTGTTTTTCCCATCTGTTTATGACAACGAAAGGATGGATGTGAAAATATAAACAAACTAAAGTGCATCCCCTTTTCTATAGTGAGTGGATGTGTTAAAATCTCTGTCAGGTTTTTGCAACTGTCTATGCCCCTGTTGAGTAGATTCACTTTCTCTATTCGTCCTGGCGATTATTGTCCCATGGAAAGACAGTGATGGGAAATCTAAAATGTTACAGTTGTTACCAAAACAGAAATAGTAGTAGTTATAACCATTCCCTACTTTATCCAAAATTGTAAAAAAAAAAAAAAAAAAAAGCCTTTAGTTCTCTTTTGGG
>NW_017306520.1:480641-497559 GCF_000935625.1 Nanorana parkeri | reverse complement strand
TTAAAAAAAAAAAAAAACAAACAAGGCCTTAGATCTACTTTAGGTATAAAGTTATAAAGTACATAAACTTTAGTTTTTTTATCACCTTTTTAGTCTAGATATGAACAAATCGGTAGTATAACATAAGCCAGAGGAAACAATGAACAATGCCACGTATGTGCAGTTGTCAGCATGTTGCTCTATTTACGTAGCTGATCCAATCAGTTATCTGTGGAATGTTAGATTGTAAACAGTTTTATGGTGCACCTGTATGAAAGCAAGTGGAAAGTAAAAAGTGTTTTCTGAAACTGCACCAGAAAATAATAGCAGAATGTAATTAGTTGTGGTAAACCTCACAGATATGTTCCATTAGATTTTATGTACAAGGCCCACAGTTAGATACTGTAAAAATGAACTTAGAATCAGTTTACACATGCCTTTGACAATTATATACACCTAATGATGGTGATATGTGGCCTAGCCTGTGGAGGAAGGGCTATAGTTTTATATAATATTGCAGTGATTTAAACCCAGCAGCAATATATAATGCCTAGACTCTGGCTCGTATGCATGGATCTCACAAAACAATTGTCCTTCTGTAAGTTTCTGCAATAATGTCTGTAAAGGTTCTCATCTATCCAAGGCATGGTGTAGCTAGTAGTAGTTAGTCACAATTAACTGTACTTGTTCTGTAATGTACCCCAGCATTTATATCCACAGAGGTAGCACAGACACATTAATCTAATCACCATGGAATGTAATTACTGTGGAAAGGCAGATATAGGTTGTACAGGATGGAAGGCATGATCCTTGTGGAAGACATGTGGAACCACCCTGTTCTAGTTACATAATTCAATCCAATCCAAATTTACAAGCCCCCTATGTGATAGCACATTGGAGGTGATAGGTACTCTTTAAGGTGACATTAGGGGTCTATTAGATCCCTAGTGTCACCTTTCCACTGCAAGGAAGCTATCCAAGCGCTTCTCTAGGTCGGGGCAGCTGAGGGACCAGAAGTGATGCAATCACCGGTCTCTCTCCCCTCTACCTGCCGACGCCCGTGATGCCTGGTCCTGGGACCACAGGAGGGTATTGCCTCCAGTGCAAAGGCGACTGTTGGCTTTACACAGCTGAACAGAGTCCCGAGTGGCTATGTCTGTTTAAAGAGGCCCACTGCCGGCGACATACAGCATACGTAATTGGCTACAAAAGGGTTGAAGGGTATTTCCACTTCTGCACCCAAATTTGAGAAACTTCCTCTATACAATTACAGTATGTGTTCCTTTCACATGGCATTCCTAAAACAATAATAATAATAAAAAAGTTGTCTACCCTTTTCTGCGGTTTCTTTGGATCAGGATCATACATAAACAAAAAAGATCTGCGCCAGTGATGATACAAAAAAGGTGAAAAAAAGCTGCTAAGCACTAAAATTATATCTGATATAATACAAAATATTTATGCAATAATGTGCCGAGCTGAAGAAACAATCAAATATAAAAGAGTGAAATATACAACAATGATTATAGGCTGAACTCAAACCACATAACATGCACAGTGAAATAAAGTTCAAAACGAATCAAACGATGCGCTGCAGATAATCAATCCAAACAATGGGATGCAACATGTACAAACAACATGAGCAGTCACTGATGCAGACTTTATAATGTGCAGGACAACAGACTGTTTGATAATCCTTCACCTCCACCAAGTGAATGCACAAATTACAAAAGGAGTAGGTTTCAAGCACGTTTTCCCAGCTTCTGGAATCATTCAAGAAGCTTTTGGACGATTTCCTGAGGGACAGTAATATACAGGGGTACAGGTACTCTTAAGAATGAGATGATACATGGACCTATACATACGCACACATCAGCAATAGGTTGGACTTGATGGACTTAGGTCTTTATTCAACCTCAAATACTATGTAACTATGTAACCCCGAGTTAACCTTAAATCAGCCCTTATGAACTCATCCCTTTACTTTTTTTTGGGGGGGGGGGGTTGTGCTTTGTTTTTGTAGCATTCCATTTAAAAATACACAAAGTAAAAAAAACAACATATTTTTACTTTGTAAATATCTTTGCCATGCGTTATACATTCTGATATTTGAGAGAATGGTTTAGGCCCCCAACCTGTTTCTTTTATGGTTCATGAAACCAATTAAGTAGAAATTCTTGGTTGTGGAGCCCCGTAGGTACACATTCTGCCCCTCTGTATATTACCAACAATGACAGAACTGGTCTCATAAAGTGCATGGTTAACTATAGAATGGAAACACAATCCGTTGATGAATCCTTTAATGTTTAGTAAACAAAATTGAAAACTTATATATATTCTTCTCAAAAACAAGCCGCAGATCCATGGATCACCATAGATAAAACTGTTATTTATTGAAATAACAAATACATGCTGTGAAACAAGTCCCCATATGTGCAACCGCTTATGCGTTTCATTGATCTGGCTTAATTATACAGACCTCTATGATTCAGCCAGATTGGTGAAACGTGTGAGAGGTTGCACACATGGGGACTTGTTTCACAGCATTTATTTGTTATTTCAATAAATAACTATTTTATCTATGGTGATACATGGAAGTGTGGCTTATTTTTGAGAAGAATTGTGATGCACGACGAAGGCGAAACAGTTTTGCCTGCACCTGTAGAGTGATTCAGATTTGGATGGTGTCTGAGAATTGAAGCAGTGGACTGTCTGCACTATGAAAACTTATATAGCTTCAAATATTATAGAGGGCTGTGATTTACTTTTGCAAATGTTAAAATAGCTGAAAGATACTGATTTAGGAAAGAGACTCTTACACTATTTATGGTGCCAATAGACACTAGAGGTGGGTAAGATTATGCCAGCAGGTTGGGTGTTTGCATTTATCCTATGTGGTAGCCATAGGGATAGGCATACACAGATACTTGTCAGCAGCAGATTATTAAAGCAAAATGATAGTGATCACACAGGACTTTGTAACCTGACTAATCATTCTTTAACCCTGTAGCTAACAGCCAATGGTGACTGCAGGTTTATGGAACCATTGCTTGATCTGGCCATAAGTCATCTCTTGCTTTTTGGTATAGATTAAGAACAGCGTTTTTGCTCCAAATAACAAGTAGTTAATACATTTTATGGCTAACTCTTCTACAGATCAAGGTACAATGCCTTTGATTACTCTCACAAACGGCCTTGTACCTTGAAATATTGCTGTGATTTTCACTAGACCTGCAGTTATGCTTTCAGATTTTACCTGCAGTGCCACCTGTATGTAGACCGGATATTGTGGTCCAACCATGCACATGTAATACAGCCGTTACATTATACAAATGCATACTAATAAATATGGATGAAGTCTATCAAGACAGTTCAAAACAGAAATGGGATACAAATCTTCCTCTTGCTTTATGAGACAGGAAGGTCTGAAGAAGGAGTCTGCTTTTCAGTTAGAAATGGAATCCCGTGTCATCTCTGATCAAACCACTCTTTGATATACAGTATATCTATTTATAGTGAAGTGATAATATTAACAAGCCTGGATGAAAGTGTGTGTTCCTTCTAATTGGGGAAAAGGAAAGAGATTTACATGACCAGAAGCCAACAGAGCTAGTCATACTTCCTCAAATGGATAATTGGCCAATTAAATTTAATGCTAGCCTGTAGATGGTAGACATGTGCGATTCGGTTCGTTCCTAAATTCGTTTCGGACGAATTTTCGGAAAATTCAGAGATTCGGATGCATCCGAATTATAGCTAAGACGAATGCAAACGAATCCGAAATTCCCGAAATTCGTTATTGGACGAATTTCGTTGCAGCAAAATGACATTAGGGGAGAAAAAATGGCAACATTTTACCTCTACAACACATCTATGCTTAAAGTACAGAGGCTATAGAGTAGAGGTTAAAGGACAGGCTTGCCATTGCTAACGTCCCAGGTTCAAATCCCGGGCAAGTCAAGTAATATTTAAAGTTTTTTGTTTTTTTTCCTTTGCTTTTGAATTGGCATTCTCCTAATATTCCTACCAGACCTAAAGGGTCTGGTATGAATTGGGGGGAACCTCAGGCTTTTTTTTTTTTCCTCTTCTGCAGACTGTAAAAAAATTATTACTATTATTATATATATGCCTGTCATGGAAAATATTAACTTATTCTGCAGTTAACTGCTGCTTTGACATAACTAGGCCACAGATGCAGAAGAGCAACCATGCAGTTTTCAACATATAGAACAGAAAGCATCTGTTACATTTAGCAAAATGTACAGCTTTTCCAACATTGACATGAAATTGGAGGGACTGTGGCAAAGAACACAAAAAGCAAAAAGAAGAACACTGCTTAATCCATTGGAGTTTACGGAAAGTGGTTCCTTCCTTATACAAAATGGTTGAGTAAATAATTGTCTATATTTTGTTTTGATATCTAGCCAACCATTATCACAATTTGACAAGACTATCTGCATTGGAGAGTTCAGTAAATATCTGTCTGACATCATCTTCCTCTTTGGACATTCCTGCAATAGTTCCATAGTCAGCCTCAGCAGGGTCATCTATAAAGCCTGCCCAGCTTGTCTTGACTAGCAATTCTCGAATCAAAGTGGCAATAGCTCAGCTACAAGGTGTTCTGTATTGCATTGTTTCTCCAAGACATAAACTAAGCATTGCAGTTATTTTATATTTGTAAAAAAATTGTAAATACTTTTAATTACGGTATCTGTAAAACCGAATGAATACAGACAGAAATTAAGGTGGTAACAACCAGGGGCGTAACTAGAAGACACAGGGCCCCATAGCAAAATTTTGTATGGGGCCCCGTGATTTCTAGTTATACCCCTTGCAGAGCCCACTCGAGATCCCACCTGAGGGTGACCCTGCAGAGCCCACCATAGACTCTCTATGGTGGGCTCTGCAGGGTCACCCTCAGGTGGGCTGGTTGCACTCCTTACCTGTCCACCTCCTCTTTCTCCACGGTCGCTGATGGGCCCGCCTCCTCCTCCTTCGCCAGGCCCGCCTCCTCCTCCATCGCCAGGCACGCCTCCTTCGTCACCCGGCAACGCCTCCTCCCCTGCTGCCGACGACGGACCCCCGCCTCCTCCTCCACTGCCGGGTCCAGCCTGCTCCACCACCGCTGCTGGCTCTCATTGACTCTGTGGAGAGGAACGCGCTGCTGCACAGATTACCGTCCGTGATCTGAACAGTGGCGTGTTTGTCTTCAGCCGCCAATGAAAGCCACCAGCAGAGGATCCCATAGTACCCCGGGCCCCATAGCGGCCGCCAGGGTATAGGAATGCTTATGGTGTTATGTTTTTTTTTACAAAAACATCACCGTTATGATAATGCATTAGCGGGATGCTTTCAAATACAATTTCATAAGTAAAGTATACTGCAGGATTTATACAGAATTGCACGTGTTCTAACTGTATATGCATTTTCTTCTGTAGAGTAAGAACCTAGACTGGTTCCCCAGGATGAGAGCAATGTCCTTAGTCAGTAATGAAGGGGAGGGAGAGCAGAATGAGATTCGCGGTCTACAGGATAAACTAAATTCAACCATGCGGCTAGTAACGCATTTAACATCACAACTCAATGAGCTGAAGGAACAGGTATGGCTTTTGTTTTTCTCTATTCTTTATAATAACTTATAAGTTGTAATAATAACTTTACAATGCATCATTATTATTGACTCTAGATGTCTAGCGTGAACTATTGACTATTTTAAGTAGCCTAGCAAATTTCACATTTACTTTTCCTAGCATTAGGCTATATGTGACTGTGCATTGTAGGTTTAAAAAAGCTCTTCCACTTTCAGAACCTCCAACTGCTTAGGGATTGAACCCCCACCCCACACTGCTGGTTGGCAACTGTATCCCACTAGAAACATCTTTAAAGCTATCTGTGCTCCGCAATGCTTTCTTAGGGAAATGCAGTCCATCCTGCAGGTGCAGGCCACTCCCAGAAACCCAACGAAGGGCAATGGTTTTTCAATAGTGGCTGAACAAAGCCAAACAGTTTTGAGTGATGATCGCATGCTTTCTGCAGTATGGTTGTAATGTACAAACCAATATTCACATGAAGTGGTTTAGAGATGTAAAGGGTACTCATGCAATTGTGTCTGTATTTCATCTCCAAACACAGCCCCACGTTTAGTTATGCTTTTAAGAGCTCACTTCACTAAGCTTTAACACATATGTTATTTGTGGAAACATTTCCAGGCATGCTATTGTTATTTTCACTATGGTTACCCTGTCCATATATATATTATTTTAATAGAATATGCTTTAATCCAAATATACAATTTTACTTCAGTTTAAATCTCTTTCCCACACCAACCTGTTATGGAAAAAGCGATCAATAATAGTATACTGTATGTGCATCGTGACTGATGCCGACACTATCTACTGTACACTTATTATTAGAAGCATTACCATTAACTGCTTTACTATGGGGAAAACATTGTTTTTATTTGACTAGTTTTGTAAGGACAAGAACCCTCACAGCAAGCAGTTTATTACTCGCTTAAATATCCAGCCTTAGAAATTAGCATATGCTCTGCTTCACAGTGTCAGTACTATGGCAGAAACCAATTTAGATACATATTTGATACATTTTCTCCTTGAACATTTTTCATTTAGATGACCGAGCAACGGAAGAGACGGCAGCGGATGGGATTTGTAGATGTGCAGGCGAATGCGGGACATGCGACAGCAAGCAATCAGATAGTAGCCAGCCAGTCTTAGTGTGCTTATGTACTGAAAATGAATTCTGCACTGTAAAACTATGTAGTGGACTACTTTTCAACACTTTGCCTGTGATGTTATAATGGTGAAAATGCTGCTCTTTACAAACAACAAAGAATGTTCCAGATAAATTGCACCCACTGTTTACAATGGCAGCCGTTCACTGAAAATTAGAATGAAAACAAAAGACCCAAACAAACATTATATATATATATATATAGTAAATAAACACTGAAATCATATTATGTCTACATTATGTCATACCATTCATGCCTATATGACGAGTTGTTCAGCACAACAGTAACTCGTACCACTAAAAGGATGCCTATGAAGAAGTGCTGCAAGTGGTGGACACTGATGGCAATGGAAATACAAAGTAAGGGATTATGATAACATCCTGCAAAATTAAAGCTGAACATAATTTAAATTATAGGTGCTAATCTAAGATATTATCTACTTTGTTTTCTGTTTTTATTTCAAGTCTTACTTGGAAAGGAAATTTTGACCACGCTTTTCTTTTCACTACAAGCCAAGCAAACCATTTTCTTGGTTTTAACAAAACATGTTGCAAAAAAACAATGCCACGGTGAACTTGTTATCCTGAAAAATGGCAGTATAGGTTAATGTAGTCAGAAATAACTTCTCCAAGAGGCTTAAATGACACATCACAGCACACAGGGTGTCACTATATACGTGTAACCCCTATGACTGATCACTGCAGTTTCTCGCCTTATTAACCCTCATCCAGATGCAGTTTTAGTATTCAGATCCCATCTGTCACATTTCCTGTAAGTAGGAGAAGGCCGTGCTAATTTAGATTTACCAGATAGAGATCTAATGCTTTCCCCCCAGCAGCTGCCCTAATAAAGGTCATCATGTATGAAGAGCGGGTCCTTATTTCACAATCAACAATCATCTCTGTATATAATAAACTCCTAACATATGATGAACAGCCATAGCCAAATCAGGAGTAGACTGGCTGCAAATCTTAATGCAAAAGTTACCACACACAGGGAATCTAGAAACTATTTGAGGGTTTTTTTCCCCTAATGTGATCTTTGTATAATTAATGTATTATTACATCCATTTCAAATAGAGATAAAAAAAATATAAAATACTTTTTACACTGGAGTCTCTACAACTATTCATTATATATGTTTGCTGATTTTTATATCCACAAAGCACTGCACAGTTCATAAGCATGGACGTAACCACTGCCATATAAACCAATCTAGCCCAACTGGTTGGAGACTGAATTTTTGAATACCGTTTGGAGATCCGAGTAGTTTAAAGAATTATGGGGAGAGTGAAATACACTCACCCCTATAATTAGAGCCGATGTGTGACCCTGGAGCTATCATACGTCGGCTCTATTGATCGAGAACTGAGTGGTCACATATCGCTGATCATTCAGTTCCCAAACTTCTCCCTGCAGAGTGGTGACTGTCAGTCACCGCTGCCCACAGGGATTCCCCCCTTCTCTGAGGTCCTCCAGCTCTGATTGGAGGGACAGACAAGGGAGGGGGCAGGCACAGCTGCCTCTAAAGAAGCAGAGCCAATATTGTCGGGATCTTTCCCAGGCGCAGCGCGGCTCTGCGGTGTCAGCATATAGCAGACAATAGCCTGCTATATGCTCAGTTTTGGGTCACAGGAGGATATTAGTAAATGTCCTCCTATGACCCTGAAGAGAACTGTGGCAAAAAAAAGGTTGGGCTATAGTTCTCTTTTAAGACTAAACAGGCAGCTGCTGTTCTCATATTGTCTCCCTCCTGCTGGTGATTACTGGACAGAAATTAATACATATTTAAAAGTTACAAAAATAAATGAATTAATACAGACTTAAAATAAGTCTCTTTAATGCCTTAAGTAGGCATTTTTTCTTTCTAATATCTACCTGTTCAATAGGAGCAGACATTTTAGACTTTACTGGTACTGGTGACTGTATGCAGCTCCCTTCAGTGAAGATACCTTTAGGTCATAAGAATAAAGTCCTGTTTATTATTCTCTTACATTCGCTTCTGTTAAAGTGTAGGGATGCACAGATACTTTTCACGCATTTTCACAAGAACTACCAGGATTGCAGCGGTTGCAGCTGGGACCTGGCTCTGGCACTACACCACTGTCCTGAAATGATTAGTCGGTATTGTTTTAGAAAAACTGTCACATGACAATAAACAAAAATGTATCAGTACTCGTACTTGTAAGTACTCGGCAAGTATCAGTACTCGTACTCGCAAAACTGGTATCGGTGCATCCCTTTATTTATAAAAACAAAATCGTACATTAAAACAGAGATGTACAAATCCCAGGAGCTCCGTGTGCTCCTTACAAATGACAGCTGCCTCCTAACTTTTGAATTTTTCTCTAGTCTAGACCTGGAGCTCAAAAGTATCTGTACTTGTACAGAGTACTGTACTTGGTATCTGTGCAACCCTATTAAAGTGTATTTGCACTTTTGCAGAATAACTGGGATAACACCTACTTCATATTTGTTACATGTTCTCATTCACATAATAGAACTTAAAATAAAAAAATGCTGCTTACATTTTAACTTGTTTTCTCATATTGCTAGTTTTCTCTATACTCAATTTTCCTCTGGATGAATGAAGCTGGGGTGGTTACCATGGTTACCATAATCAACGCTCTCTGTACTGTGCTGGCAGATCTCATTATCTGTTGTACACTAGATTTGAACAACGTTCAGGTTTAAAAGGGTAATTCCACTTACCCAGGCGAATTTGGTATAAGGGAATTACCCCCTCCAGTCTGGCCCCCTTTCCCCCTGCTTCTCATTGGTCAGCACGGCCAAGTGAGTAGTATTATTCAGTGGTATCTAAGTACTGTAGAGTGAAAAGCTAGATACCAATGCCACCTTTTCAAATAATGGTTATGTAACGTGTATGTATTGGCAGAACTTGTTTTTATAGTTTGGGATAGAGTAGAGAAGGGTTAAAAAAAAACCAGTCAGATTATTTTTTGTCACGTGTCCTGTTGGAGAGATTTTCCTTCACGTCCTGTCCTAAAGATGCAAACTAAAAGAGGAAAACTTTCAAAAGTGAGGGTTTTTTTTCCTCTTAGAAAGCAGCCACTGAATAGGTGTCCCCATTGGAAGACCTACCTTCACTTCTTGTTTTAGTGCCAACTCTAAAATATGGAATCTCCCATTACCTTCTGTTTTAGTGAAAATGGTCACAGGGACAAAGAGAGAGTGACTCTCCCCAGTGGGGACACATACAGCAATAAAATTACTGTTACATACATATCATATGTTCATGCATAAGGCTATATTCACTCATTATGTATTAGAAAATAAATATTTATTTTATGTAATAGCAATAGCTTGTACAATAAGAAAAATAGATCATAGAAGATCACTTAATGCCATTCCCATAATGGATCACAAAACCCAAGTAAAACTAAATAACTCAGCAAGTTCAACAGAAGGAACCCTTTACTTTTCAAATTGACTCTTTAGTTTGTATTGGTATTCACCAGGTCACATGCAGATGTATTGAACTTGGCAATTAGGTTCACTCATAACATTGAGATAATGATTTTTAATCACAGAGACGCATGGCATGAGGCAATAATGGTAGACTGCACCAAATAACCTCTGGTTCATAAACATGAATGGTCTGGTCAACTCCCATAATCACCACTGCCACACCAGTAAGTTTATTATAACAACAATGACAAAGTCCAGTACATTTCTTTTTTCTGCTGCATCACTCATAGGCTATATCCTTGCACACTAGATAGCATAGTGCATCACCGTAGAAGCAATAATATGTATGGCTAAGCAGGTTTACCACCATAATGCAACAAGGACTTCTTGATTATTGGTATCCACAAGTTGTGTGTAGGTGTTTAGAACTTGATCATTATTTCTTGAGTCTTTCAGTCACCAAAAATAGTTCATTTCAGTATATCCTTAATATCTTCTGCGCCATTCCTAGGATATGCCTTTGGAATACTAGCATAGTGGATCACCGTAGAAGCAATACATTTCATATGCGAGACAAATAGGACTATAAGGCTCAGCAAGTCTACCACTGTCAGTCAGCAAGAGCACTTTGCTTCACAAACTCACACCTTGGTTTACAAGTCATATGCAAATGTGTGGAACTAGATGATTTTGATCACATATCCGAATAGTGATTCTGCTAGAAATTAAAGTGATGACCAATTATTAAAATTATTTTTATTTGTTCAATTTGGGAATGTACGCAAGCAGACTATAGAGTCCATGATTTTGTTTAGGTCTAGAGAGAGATGTAATATGAGGGGAATTTGTCAAAACGGAAGCAGTTGTGCATGACAACCAACCAACCAGCTTCCACCTTTCATTTTAAAACTGAAAAAAGAAGCTGATTGGTTTCCATTGGCAACTGCTCCAGATTTTGTCTGCTAGTTTTGAAAAATCCCCCCCCTATATGTTTAAGTTACAATAATTTGCTGCACAGATGTTATTGATCTATTGAGTTGAGGAATGAGTCCCTTTCCTAATTCCTGAGGGAGGCTGTCATATTTTCTAATCCAAAGTTTATGAAGAGTTTACAAAATATGAATTCTATCTTTCTACTATATTATTTCCGGATTAGGGCATCAATAGGAGGAAGAACGTTATATTATGTATAACTACATTGGTAATGCATTTACCTTATAGTTAAAGCTATGGATAAAGTTGGGGCATGCCTCCTCCCCGACCCTCTCTCCTACTAGTGGTTTGAACAAAGAGTTTCAGATTTTAGCTGTTTCTACTTATGGGGAACCACTGGCCCCTAAATCTGTCATGCTCTAATAGGACACTAAGAGGGCATCCAGCTGCAGATGGGTGGTGCATTCTCACAAAGGGGAAAAGGGACCTATTTTCACATTCCTACTCACTTAGACACAATGCAGACACACATGCAAACACACTAAAATTATTACAAAAACATATCTTTTAATTGACATAACTATATTTTGTATCATAATATTTATTCTGTAATCATTTGTTATTTTGTAATTAAACACATTCTTGACTTGTTTGGAAGAACGGAAGCAATTTTCTTTTTTTTAAATTTCTTCCACCCTATGTCCAAGATAATAAGATGACAAAGAAAATAAATCATTCGGCAGATGCCTATTCACGAGTGCAAAGGTGTAACAATGGTAATGCCCGGCAATAAATATCAGCGTTGTTGACTCTATGGGGTGGATTTACTAAAGACAAAAATGCCTAAAGGCTGTTTACTTTGCAAGGACATTTTCCCTTAACTTAGTGAAGGTGGTACATATCAACTTTGCATTTAACACTATGTATGCACTGAAATTGAATTTTTAGATCGAAACCAAAACCGTAAATAAAATATTTGTCAGTCCGAAACAAAAAACAAAAAATTATGGTTTTTATTCCAACCATTTTAGAAAAAAAAAAAGTTTTTAATTATTTCATTTTATTTGTATTATTTATGTAAACAGACCCCTGATATTTGTCTTTTAAAATAGAAAAAGGGATTGAGGATACAGAGTACTAAATCTCTTTCTGCAGCCCCTGTTATGAATGGACAGGAAGCCTCTATGCTTCTGCCCATTCATAAACTGTGGCTATAGCATGAGCTACTATGTCCACAATCATGAATGAGCAGGAAGTGATGTAGAGCACTTCCTTTCCATATATAAAACTGGGGACACAGCAAGCATACGGTGTCCTCATTTTTTTAGAAACACTCAACAATCAGCTGATAGTTGGGTGTTTGTAACCCACTCTCCATCCTGATTCGCTGTCACAGGAGGCCAAGTGGGGCGGTGCAGGAGGAGAGCTCGGCCTCCTGCGACAGCCGATTCCTCCCCCCACATCGCTCCAAATCCTGAGCTGTCTCCTACTCGCCGGACGCCGGTCTGTGTTCCCTCAGACTCCTGCTGCCTCTGCCAACACAGATAGGGAAGAGCAGCGGGCATCGGATAGGACACAAACTGGCGTCCAGCAGGGAGGAGAGAAGCCTAAAGACGCACTGAATTTTCAGCCGTTATGGTACTTTCAGCATTTTGCCCAAAGTACCGTTTTTGGATGAAATGTTTTGCCAGACGACATTTCGGTACATCCCTAATGAATACCCAATCAAGTGCAAAGGAAAATTAAAAAAAAACAAAACCGTATTTTTGCTTGAACATGATCGAATGCCAAAAGCGACATGCTGCCTAATTTTTGCCCCAAAGCTGAGCATTGTGGATGCAGCAGTGCTAAACATGTGAACGGTACAAAAATGAATCAACTGCCTGTTTTTACCAACCCTTGAACGAGGTCTAAATAAAAATTCCCTTGCCAAGTGAACAGCTGATTTTCTTTTAGTATATCAACCCCTACATGTACAGTATACAGTATATGCATCAGGAGTACACGTCTCACATGACTTGTGGATATTAATATATACCAAGGAGCAAATTTGTAAAGCAAACTGCTCTTGCCGACTGACAGCGGTAGACTAAAGGTGGCCATGCACTGTTCAATTTCCGTTCTGTACAGTCTTTTCAAAGTAAAAATCGAACAGTAGATGGTACATCACCAATTTTTATTTTTGATATGGTGATTGAAATTTTTCAGTTCATCAGGTTGGAGAAACGAAAACCAATGAAGCAGTGGGGTTTTCGTTCATCAAAAATCTCAGCAAGAACACGGCACGCGCGCAAAAGTTAATTATTTCCGTCGCTCGTCAAAAACTGGTTGGTTAGCATGGCTAACGGACAATTTCCGAAATCGACATTTGACTCTGCTTGATAGGGAAGTCTAGGAATAATCGAACGAGGGTTCGTACCAGAAACGAAAATTGTACAATGTATGGCCACCTTTACAGTTCAGGTATTTACAGTTCAAAATGTATGTAATGATTTCTTAATGAAATCAGAGCTGCATTAATTTGTACCTTTTACGGTATATCTGCCTGGTACTCACCTTTAAACAGGTCATCATGAATCACCTAAAAAAGCACAGACAAAAAGGAACAAGCGCACTACCAAAAGGTACAAATTAGGCTGGAAAAAGTAACCTTAAAACAGGGCTGTGAAACAGTGTGCGAGCTCTTAGAAACAGGGAGAGGAACCCTGTGTTAGCAAAAGAACAGACAGTGTGTGTGTTAAGAGCGCTACTACTGTTTGAGTACAATTAAACAATCATGAAGAAGTGTAACAATACTGCCTCACACTTAGGATGACCAGAATACAAAGTGACTCACTTTTAGGTGTCCTGGGGAGCCTTGGAGATGGTCCGATGGAACACTTAGACAGTTCTGGACAGGTGAAGCCCAGTGGTGTGGACGGCTGAGGACATATTGCAGTGTCTGTCGCAAGGGAACTTAGCTGACCGGGCTGAGCCGTTGCGGCCAAAGACACTGTAAATTCTGTGTTGTGTGACAGTAGCTGTCTGGTGCCGGCTCTCTGTCAGAGGTCTCAGGGGATGGAGCGGCAAAGTCGTGGGGAACGGACTTCGGCTGGGACAGTAATAGGGGTGTTATACCGCAGTTGAGGGTGTCGGTCTAGAAGAAGGAAAAGCGCTACGCGTTTCGAGGCAATGCCTTTTTCTCAAGCTCGGGTGAAAGTAGACGGAACCAAAGTAAGAATAAGAACTTTGAAGATGGATGTACTAGTAACTCCATGAAAAACATCAAAGAGCCATGCATGGGTAGAAAACCATCATGCCGTCGTGTCTCCTAGAGGTTTTAAGCAGATAAATGCCCTGTGACCTCCTCATATGATTAGCAGGGCTTCCTTCACAATGGACTTTACATTGGGAATTAATATGTTACATGTCAAAAATTTGATTTGACCTCCCGATCCCAACTGTCCCTGAATTGGAAAACCTTTGCTAGCTTTCACTTAATTAAACTTGGATTAAGGGAGAAGTCCAGGCAAATACTAAACTCAGTAGCTTCTATGGACAGTGCAAAATATACTGTTTTGTAGTAGGTTTGCGAGTACACTTTTTTTTTTAAATGGTGTTCAACCGTGGCCCTCAACATCGACTAATAGTGCATTTCTCCTCACTATCAGGTAGGGCAAAGCTACATTATTAAGTAACTTGTGTTAAGAATAACACTAACATGGATCTATCTGTCAAGAAATGAAAATTGTTTATTGCTTGCAGCCCTTTGGGACTTGGAAAGTGGAGTAGGAAAGGAATACTGGCTCAGGGACTGTGTGCTTCTCAGGCTCCAAACAACATAGTAGCCTAGTGCATGATAAAGCATGTGTTTTTCGTAGTTTGGTTGTGCTGTTGAATTGCCTGTGATCAGTCACTGAAAAGCATAAAATCGATTATTAAATTAAACCTTGCAATAAAATGCAAGGTTCACTTATGTGGCTGCCCCCACCCCCTGTTAACATTGCATTTCAGAAAAAAAAAAAAAAAATACATATATACACACATGAAAAAAAAGCATGAAAAATACCTTACTCCTGAGGTCCAGACGCTTCCTGTCTCTGATGTCCCATGGCCACACAGGAGGATCTTGGCAAAGCTCAGAATCCCAATTGTAGCAAATAGACGCTACATTATTGTACAGGAGTATGGGGTTTTTTTGTGGGATTTGGAATAATCACATTTTCCCAGAATCCCACAAGACAAATCACTGACATCAACCTCTACACAGTAACAGTAAGGTAAGCCTTTTTTTTTTACGTTTTTCCCCCCAAAGTGTTTTTTATGTAAGGCAGCATTTTGTAAGCAGGGCAGCCACTTAAGCATACCTTGCAATTTAGTGCAAAGCCCACTTAAGTGACAGAACAAACGCCTACCTATAATATAAGCTACACATTATAAAAACAGAAGCAATTAACTGCACACAAGCAATTAACTGCACACAGTTGTAATTCTGTGAAAATCACAAAATCATTAGTATAGGCTTCTATGAAGCTTACACCAGGGCTGGAGAAATGAATATGGAATTCAGGAGCCAGCCTGTCCAGTTCAGGAACCACCAATTTTTTTTGAGGAGCCAACTCCAGTGAATACCTCATAAATTAGGCACCAGCTGTAATTTTTACGGAGCATTTTTTTGTTTATAGCGAATTGTAACAAATGTTTTGAAAACCAACAAAACATGCATGGCCATTTTCAAGCAATTTCAACCCGATTCAAAAATCAACGAGAAGATCAGTGCAACCTGAATTGTGTCTGGTAAAATTGTAATACAATAACTATTGATGGCAGGTTATCCTGATCGGTTTGGTTGTTTTTTTTTTGCATTTTAAAGTGGTTAGAATTGCTTTGTTTGGCCAGCATGACACTAATTCCTTACAATTTAGCGGTCAGAAAATATTTCTCTCACTTGCTGTAAAATGATTTGCAACTTTTACTGTGCTGATATTGCTGCAGCTGGGAAAAAAAGGATCACCAAGGTCTGTTTATAATGTAGAGAATGTGACTCGCCCACATCCTCTGCTGGATAACCATTCAGGTCCATAGGTTTTAAATGGGAGTGATAGATTCTTCATCAGTGAATGTTTGTGAATGCCAGTCCCTGCCTTATAACTAGGAGCTCGAAATCTATACCACCTGATATATCCATTTCATAGAAATTTTCACCCTGGCCAAAATGACTAGAACAATAGAACTCCTTACAAAGCGAGGATGAATAGGTTTGCATGTAGAAAGTCCAGAGAGTTAAATATTTCACAGGGTATGCACCTGGCAATAGTTCACACACATGGGTTAAAGTAAGAGCACACGAGTAATGGGAAGGAAAAGGCCTGTTTATTAGGAGACTCTGTATATAGCAGATGGGGTTTGTTCAGGAAGGGCGTGCACATGGATTGTTTGATTAACAATAGGGTTACTCCTTTGCTCCATCCTGAGGGGATTTAGCGTTAAACTTGTTTAGGAGTCTCTTCCACATTCCTCCTTTCATTTCATCCATCTGTTGTAGACTGTCTGTCAGCAAAAAGGACATTTTATTTGCTAGATTAAACAGCATCAGTAATACGAGTTTATGGCTTACAAATGCAAAACATCACAAATATAAAATGTTTACATGAATATAAAGAAAGTCATTTGCAATAAAATATTTCCTGCAACTCTAAAGCCGATGTATTATAGAAAACATCTAACTGTAAATAAAAACGTAAATGCCAAACGTTTGGTTTCTCCAAGTCTGTTACTCACTAAGGCGAATGGTCAAAGCAACTAATTTATTTAAAAAAATGTATTTATATATATATATATATACACA